>NC_140995.1:33184043-33344059 GCF_052327205.1 Somniosus microcephalus | reverse complement strand
CCTCCCTCCCTCCCCCTCTTTCTCCCTCCCTCCCTCTCTACCTCCCTCCCTCCCTCCCTCTCTACCTCCCTCCCTCCCTCCCTCTCTACCTCCCTCCCTCCCTCCCTCTCTACCTCCCTCCCTCTCTACCTCTCTACCTCCCTCCCTCCCTCCCTCTCTACCTCCCTCCCTCTCTACCTCCCTCCCTCCCTCTCTACCTACCTCCCTCCCTCCCTCCTCCCTCTCTACCTCCCTCCCTCCCTCCCTCTCTACCTCCCTCCCTCCCTCCCTCTCTACCTCCCTCCCTCCCTCCCTCTCTACCTCTCTCCCTCTCTCCCTGACTCCCCCTCTCTCCCTCCCCCCCCCTCACTCCCCCCTCCCTCCCCCTCTCTCCCCCTCCCCCTCTCCCCCCCTCTCTCTCCCTCCCCCTCTCTTTTCCTCTCACTCACTCCCTCTCTCTCTGATCAGACCTATTGACCCTCCGCCTGGCCGGTTTGAATCGCTTGGAGAAGGGGCAGAGAGCGCCTCAAAGCCGAGCCTGGCGGGGGGACTGCAGACACCTCTCGGCCGCCGAGGGATCCGGCGCCCCGCAACCTTTACACCAGATAGTTGGATAAATCTGTTATCATTCAATGTTTCGAATGTCATAAATGTTAAATGCAGCCGCTCAAACAGCACGGTGCACGGCCTGATTTATCCACCATTTCCCCCCTTACAATTGCAACTCAGTTGTTCCCAGGGAAACAATTTTTTTGTGTTGCAGACCCAGCCTCAAAATAAATCCCATGAATGTATGGAGCGATTGCAGAGTTTTGTATGTTTTGCTTCTGTTGTTTAATGTATATATATATTCCCTCAATGTACACACACACAAAGCGGCTGCACACTGAGCTCTGGTGGATAGTTACTGTCAGTCCAATGCTCCTCTCTCCTCCTCTCTCCTCCCCAGAGCTCAGCCCTGCTCACGCCACTCATCTGGCGGCTGCTGGCGCCAATCAGGACTCGGTAAACCTGCACCAAGAGGGAGGAGTGTTGAACGAGCAGCAGGAGCAGTGCTCGGACACAGGGACCAGCTGGGAAGAGCAAATGTAAATGCTGTACTGTGCTCTGCTCCAGCTTGGTCTCAAGGCTCTTTCAGGGACAAAAATGATTAAACAGTCATTTATACTGTTTATACATAAAATCTTGTGTACTTTTTTAATGTTTCCTTATGTGGTTATTTTCTGTTCCCCCCCTACCCATTTAAAATTCTCTCCAGTACCAAATCATCACGCCCCTAATTGAGAGGTCCCACTGCCCTATATAAAATAGGAGGATCTCGATCGATGCTACTCTGAAACAGACTACGAAGTGCTCCGAATGTATAAGCAATACGTATTTGAATTTTTCTTCTGCCACAGTATGAAAAAGCCTTGTCTCCACCTTCTGCCACCATATGACAGCATGCCCACGATCAAAAGTCCCCTATGTGGAGAGTTATTGGCAAGAGTGCAATGGAACGCACCTTGGTGGCCCCTTTTTGAGCGCGCAGCCACTTAAAAAAAACATTAGGCCGGGTTTTGCTGACAAAATAACGGTGCGACTAATGGCGTTCGCTGTTATTTATGTGCAAATGATACAGTAACTTCAGGCGAGGAGCAGACGCGCGGTTAAATGCGAATATCCAGAAGTTGTTGTCCAAGTTGCACCGCTCCACTATTAGCTTCGCAAAAACAGCATCTGGCTCACCATTGACATGCATTGAATGTCACGAAGTTGCTGTATTTGTGTGGTAGATATGAACTAAACCCGCCGCAACTAATAATTACACGTGTAAGCACCGTTTTAACGACGTGATAAGTATTAATGACTGCCAATTAACCTCAATGACATCGAAAAATAACTATTACCAGATTACCAGCGTGTAGTCTCATTCCTTCAGGTTTTGAATTGATTACAGTTACTAAAAATATCAAATTTTAAGGGGGACAAATTCGGTTGCTTTGCACCTCCCGTTAGCGCCCTAAGAGAGCGGTAACGGGGCGCTGAGCAACTAGCGCCCGGACGTGGCGCCAACACCTCCCGCGAAATTTAGCGGCAGAGGTAATCGTTAGCGCCCCGCAGTGCTGCGCCACCGGCAATGACATCATCGCTGTGCGCAGTGCCCCGCTCGCGCCCTGGCCGCGATCTTCAGTAGAGCCCCCTGACTTACCGCCGGACACTATGTCCGACGGGGTCAGGGGGCCTACCTGCGGCCGGGGCGGCGCTAATTAAAGGCGAGGTACTGGGCGGCCAATTTTGTTGCTGGCCGCCTGCCAGCACCTGCCCCCGTTGCCGTCCCCGGCCTCCTCTGCAGGCCCCCCGTGGAGTGCTGGCTGTTCCGTGAGCCCGGCACTTCTCTTGAGTGCTGGGCTCTTTTGCCGGCACTCCGATCCCTGGTGGCCCAGCTGGGCCCCGGGTTGCGCTGCGCAAAGCCCCTCCTCTTTAAGAAGGGGAGGAAGGCCTGCAGTGCCCCAAGAGGGAGGCGGGGCGCTTCTGGTAGTGTCCTGCTTCCCTCTTGGGGCATTACCGATGAATTTCAGCCGCGGGGGCACAAATTTTTTCAGGGAGCTAAAAGTAGTGCCCCGGAGAAGTTAGTGCCCCAAAGGGGGCGCGACTCAATTTTCCCCCCTAAATTTTTTTCTTACTTTTCCTTTCTGTTTCATTTCTCTCTCTCTCTTAATCCAATCTTTCTTTCCCTCTTTATTTCTCTTTCTGTACCTGATTTGACATTGAGTTCACCCCCTTTAATTCATCCTCCCTTCTCAGTCCTTCCACTGTTTTTTTCCCCAATCCATCAATCTCATTGGTTAAGGAGATATACTGTTGGTTGCCTTGTTCACTCAGGTTCACAGATGCTCTTGTTTTCCTCGCTGCGCCGTTATCCGCTCGCACTTTCAATAACATTGTGGGCAAAAATGTTTTTGAGCAGAATGGTGCAGGGGCATGTCTAACTAACGGCAGACTGTATTAGATGCCCTGCTACAGTAAAATCTGACCCATTATATTGCCATCTCCAAATATTTTAATCAGAATGTCTTCCATATTGATTTCTCCTCTCACCCCAATATCTAGTAAGTTATTTTCTCCCGCTTTGGAACACCTAACGTGACATCATACCCTGACTGAGAGGATGGCTGAACCAGCGGTTTCCAAGCTATGGCAATGTCATTCTTGCGCCACTCCCAGGGAGATACTCATCTTTGAACTGTTATAGATTTTGCAGGACACTTCCAGACACTAGGGCCTCAATTTTTACAGTTGGGGCGGGAGGAGAAGGGTGCACGGGGGCCCGGTAGCAGGCAACAAACCCAGTAAGGCCGGAGATGTGGAGGCCCTGCCAATCTTAACAGCAGGGCCTCATTTGAATGAATCTCTGCAGAGTCCCACCCGCCACCTGGCCAGATTGACTCCCTGATCGGCGGGCGGGAGCGGGCATATGGCGGCAGGAGGTCACCGTGGGATTGGTCCATTACAGTCAGTGGTGGGGGCGGGCAAAGGCTTTGGCCATGATCAGGAGGGGGTGGAAGGCTCTAGCAAAGATCAGCAAGGGGGTAGCGCCGCACAAGGGAGGCCCAAGGCTTCCATGTGAGGCCCGGAGGAGCACTCCTGGCCCACAAGGAAACCAAAAATAAAACTTTTGAACTTACCTTCGGGACCTCTTCTGGCCCAGGATCCGGCTCCCGACATGTTTGTCTGTCGGGGGAGCCGACACTGACCCCCACTCAGATTTCAGATTGAAAATGCAGATCGGGTCCCGATGAGATCATCGGACCTGATCTGCATATTTAAAGATGGACCCTGCTTCCTTCCTGCGGGCGTCCTGCTTGCGTGCTTAAAAGAGCCGGTTAAGATCGGGACATGGCAGGAAGGCAGCGGGTTTACAGGGGGCAAGTGATTGGCTTTATTATAACTCTTCCTTATTCCTCCCCCCGCACCCCACTCCGGCCCAGTTTCCGGCAGGTGGGAGCAGTTAAAATCGAGGCCGAGGATTCAATACTATTCTGTCTATTTGTTCTACAGTAAAAGAAAGCAAGAGAATACAAACCAAAAGAAGGACAGCACGGTGGCATAGTGGTTAGCACTGTTGCCTCACAGCACCAGGGACCCGGGTTCGAATCCGGCCTCGGGTGACTGTCTGTGTGGAGTTTGCACATTCTCCCTGTGTTTGCGTGGGTTTGCTCCGGTTTCCTCCCACAGTCCAAAGATGTGCGGGTTAGGTTGATTGGCTATGATAAATTGACCCTTAGTGTTAGGGGGATTAAATACGTGGGGATAGGGTGGGATATGTGTTGGTGTAGGGGTTACGGGGATTGGGTGGGATATGTGTCGGTGCAGGCTTGATGGGCCGAAATGGCCTCTATCTGCACTGTGGGGTTTCTGTGATTCTGTGACTATCCTGACCTCTATGTCAATTATGCTTGTCAAGCTTTTTCAATCACAATAGAGATCATAGGATTGCTCTAACCTTCAAATAGCATTCCCTTGCTTTCTCTTACTGGAGAGTGAGGTGGAAGAGTGCTGAATACCTATAATCGAACTAGCAAATGAGATTTCCATCCAGGTGGAGAGAGAAAGAAGGCAGGAGAAAGCAAGTACATGTCTCTCAACCGTTCTGGATTTTGCAGTAAAAAAATAACTTTTATTTATAGAGCATTCTCACATCCTCCGAACATCCCGAATTGCTTCACAACTAATTAATTACTTTTGAAGTGTAGTCACAGTTGCTTTGTAGGCAAGCGCAGCAGCAACTTGCACACAGCAATCAGAGTGGGGATGCACTGGAGGAGAGAATCAGAGGGGCAAAGGACATAGGACTGGAGGTGGTTGTACAAGGGAGCTGGGTTGAGGCCATGAAGAAATTTACAAACAAGGATAACAATTTTAATTCAGTGCGTTAGAGGGTGTGGAGGCAGTGGAGTTTGTGGAGGGTAGCGATAATGGGTGAAATTAACATTTTTTTATTCATACCAGGGATGTAGGTGTCACTGGCAAGGCCAGCATTTATTGCCCACCCCTAATTGCCCTTGAGAAGGTGGTGGTGAGCCACCTTCTTGAACCGCTGCAGTCCATGTGGTGAAAGTACTCCCATTGTGCTGTTAGGGAGGAAGTTCCAGGTTTTTGACCCAGCAACAATGAAGGAACGGCGATATATTTCCAGGTCAGGATGGTGTGTGACTTGGAGGAGAACTTGAAGGTAATGGTTTTCCCATGCGTCTGCTGCCCTTGTCCTTCTAGGTGGTAGAGGTCACGGGTTTGGGAGGTGGTACGCCAGTGGTGGAGGGAGTGATGGATGGGGTGCCAATCAAGCGGTCTGCTTTTTCCTAGATGGTGTCGAGCTTCTTGAATGTTGGAACTGCACTCATCCAGGCAAGTGGAGAGTATTCCATCGCACTCCTAGCCACAGTATTTATCCAGTTAAGTTTCTGGTCAATGGTGATCCCCAGGATGATGGGGCATTCGGCAATGGTAATGCCATTGAATGTCAAGAGGCGGTGTTTAGACTCTCGCTTGTTGGAGATAGGTATTGCCTGGCACTTGTGTGGCGCGAATATTACTTGCCACTTATGAGCCCGAGCCTCAATGTCGTCCAGATCTTGCTGCATGAAGGCATGGACTGCTTTATTATCTGAGGAGTTGCGAATGGAACTGAACACTGTGCAATCATCAGCGAACATCCCCACTTCTGACCTTATGATGGAGGGAGGGTCACTGATGAAGCAGCTGAAGATGGTTGGGCCTAGGACACTGCCCCGAGGAACTCGTGTAGCGATGTCCTGGGGCTGAGATGATTGGCCTTCAACAACCACAACCATCTTCCTTTCTGCTAGATACAACTCCAGCCAGTGGAGAGTCTTTCCCCCGATTCACATTGATTTCAATTTTACTAGGGCTCTTTGATGCCACACTCGGTCAAATGCTGCCTTGATGTCAATGGCAGTCACTCCCACCTCACTTTGGAATTCAGCTCTTTTGTCCATGTTTGGACCAAGGCTGTAATGAGATCTGGAGCCGAGTGGTCCTGGCGGAACCCAAACTAAGCATTGGTGAGAAGGTTATTGGCAAGTAAGTGCTGCTTGATAGCACTGTTGACAACACCTTCCATCACTTTGCTGATAACGTCCCTGGTAATATCCTGGTAAACCTCCTCTGTACCGTTTCTAAGGCCTTTACATTTTTTCTGGTGTGGTGCCCAGAATTGTCCACAATACTCCAGCTGAGGCCTAACCAGTGATTTATAAAGTTCTACCATGTTCTCTTTGCTTTTATATTCTACTCCTCTATTTATAAACCCAAGTAACCCATATGCTTTTTCGACCACCTTATCAACTTGCCCTGCCACCTATAAGGATTTGTGTGTATGGACACCAAGGTTTCTCTACTCATCTACACTTTTCAAAATTGTGCCATTTATAGCAAACTGTCTTTCCATATTAGTCCCCCCAAAGTGCATCACTTCATACTTCTCTGCATTGAACTCCATCTGCTATGTTTTTGCCCATTTCACCATCCTGTCTGTCATCCTGAAGTCTACAACTATCCTCATCACTACCTACTACTTTTCCATGTATCAGCTGCAAACTTTATAATGCTGCTCCCTACACCAGAGTCTAGGTTGTTTATAAATATTGAAAAGAGTAATGGACCCAAAAGTGACCCTTGGGGAACACCACTGCAAACCAACTCCCAGTCTGAAAAACACCCATCCACCACCACCCTTTGCTTCCTGTCACTGTACCAATACCGCCACTTTCCCCTTAATTCCATGGGCTTCCATCTTCTTAATAAGCCTCCTGTGTGGCACTTTGTCGAATGCCTTCTGAAAGTCCATATATACATCTACTGCACTACCTTGATCAACCTTCTCTGTTACCTCATTAAAGAATTCAATCAAGTTAGTCAGACACAATTTGTCTTTAATAAATCCATGCTGGCTCTCCTTGATTAACCCATGTCTTTCCAAATGAAAGTTTATTTTGTTTCTGATAATGGTTTTCAATAACTTCCCACCACCACTGTTAGGCTGACTGGCCTGTAGATTCCTGGTTCATCCCTCTCTCCTTTCTTGAATAGTGGTATAACATTAGCAACCCTCCAGTCCTCCGGCAGTACTCTTGTATCCAATAAGGATTGAAAGATGCCTCTGCTATTTCTATCTTTGCTTTTTTCAGAAACCTAGAGAGAAAGAAAGAAAGACTTGCATTTATATCGCGCCTTTCACGACCACCGGACATCTCAAAGTGCTTTACAGCCAATGAAAAATTTTGAAGTGTAGTCACTGTTGTAATGTGGGAAATGCGGCAGCCAATTTACGCACAGCAAACTCCCACAAACAGCAATGTGATAATGACCAGATAATCTGTGCATTCCATCCAGCCCAGGTGATTTACCAAATTTCAGTAATGCTAATCTTTTAAGTACATCTTTATCTATTACTATCCTGTTCATAACTTCCCTCCTCTTTTAGTGTAACCTTCACATCATCCGCTTCATTTGTGAAGGCAGATGCAAAGTACCCATTCAGTACTTTTGCCACGCCCTCTACCTCTACATGAAGAGTTCCCTTTGGGTCATTAATAGGCCCAACATTTTATCCTTAGCTAACCGTTTACACTTTATGGCCTAGAAATTCCAGTACGCCAGAAACCTGCCGGTAACAGTGCCAGCCAAGGCTAACGGCCGCCCGCCGCGAGAGCGCAGGCAGCACTGACCGGTATTTTAGTGCTGCCTGCTAATTAACATCAGCGGTGCGGAGAATTTGTGGTGTAATGCGCCCTTTCCAGCGCTAAGCTCAGCAGGAGGCCAAAGGTCGTGTCTATTTGTGACAACAATATTACATGCCACCTGCTTAGCAATCAATGTTACAGGCAAATTGTTTATGCGTTTGTGGGGAGTCTGTCGACTGCCCCGGGGGAGTCTGTACTTTCACAGAATCACAGAAACCCCACAGTGCAGATAGAGGCCATTTCGGCCCATCGAGCCTGCACCGACACATATCCCAACCGATCCCTGTAACCCCTACACCAACACATATCCCACCCTATCCCCGTAACCCCACGTATTTAATCCCCCTAACACTAAGGGTCAATTTTATCATAGCCAATCAACCTAACCCGCACATCTTTGGACTGTGGGAGGAAACCGGAGCACCCGGAGGAAACCCACGCAAACACGGGGAGAATGTGCTTCGGGTTTTATGGGATCAGAGGAGAAGGGGGGAGGGTGTGGGCGTACAACAGGGCAAATTAATTCTCGGGAGTCTGCACCTCTTATAGTGCTGAAGAAGGCACGCAGCATTCAGAGTTATTGAAAGGGAACACAGTTCATTTTTTCTTTTGACATTGAGCCACGATGACCCATTTAATGCTTTCAAGGACTCTCCCCTATCACTTCATCACACATCTCATTCTAAAGGAACAGAGACTAAGCCAAGCTCTTTATTTTAAACGCTTGTTTAAATTTTCATGTAGCAGGAAGAAAAAGATGTCGGACAGGAACAATCAAATCCAGCGCATTGTAGTTTTTGAAATCATTATACTGTAGTCACAATTTCATTGATATGCTGAGGACACTTTAGTCACCGGCTTAGGAGGGTCTGACAGCTGAGGGCTTTTTACTATTCCATGCTGAGGACAGTGTACTCATATCTGATAACTTAAAGAATTTGCATTCACACTTCAGATTTCAGAGATCGAAACACTAAACATCCATAGGCGATTCCTAATCCAAATCACAAGCTTATTCTTCTAGTCACTTAGAAGTAATCACCTGCTATATTCTGCATCTTCCCAGTTGTTACACATTCAGCATTATAATTGCAGGCAGGATAGTTTCAAATAAGCAAACCACCGACAAACAAAAATCTCAAGGGTTACCTCTCAAGACCTAGGCTTGCAATTAATATAAACACTGCTACGTGGAGATAATAGTTCTGGTTGTCTTACATTTGTCACTTGAAGAGTCCTCATGGTTAATTACATTGCTGGTGCGCTTTTATCGACTGCACGCATGAGCGTGCTTTGGAGAGAGCAGCAAGAGGAACAGCAATATCCAAAATAAATGAGCGTGCGTCAACGTGGCATTGCACACCAAATGCAGGCAATGACAGCGCTGCCGACCTGCCAAAAATGGCGGCCGCCACGGGACCTGCCAGTGGCGGGCGAAAGTACGGCAGCCACCATTTTTTCCCCCAAAACGGGCCTTAACAACCAGCGGTAATACCTCGAATTTTTAGCCTATATGTTTATAAATGTTTTAGGGCTCAATTTAATGTTGCCTGCTCATCTTTTCTTGTAACCTCCCTTTGCCTCCTGTATTAAATTTTTCAATTCCTTCCTGTACTTTCCATAATCTTCCTGGTTATTAACTGGATCTTGTTCCTGACATTTGTCATAAGCGTCCTTTTTCTGTCGTATTTTAACTATTATTTCCTTTGTCATCCAGGATGCATTCGCTTTGGATTCTCTACCTATTCCCTTCAAAGGAATGTGTCTAGTTTGTACCTGAACTATCTCTTCCCTGAATGCCTTCCATTGCTCCATTACTGCTTTACCCTGCAATCGCCTTTTCCAATCTACCTGTATTAGGTCCCTTCTTAAATCACTGAAATTAGCTCTTCCCCAATTGAGCATTTTTACCTTCGATATTTTATGGTCTGTTTCCATAATTACTTTAAACCGAATTATGTTGTGGTCACTGTTAGCTAGATGATCTCCTACTGTGGCATAGTGGTTAGCACTGTTGCCTCACAGCGCCAGGGACCCGGGTTCGAATCCGGCCTCGGGCAACTGTCTGTGTGGAGTTTGCACATTCTCCCCGTGTTTGCGTGGGTTTCCTCCGGGTGCTCCGGTTTCCTCCCACAGTCCAAAGATGTGCAGGTTAGGTTGATTGGCTATGATAAATTGACCCTTAGTGTTAGGGGGATTAAATACGTGGGGATAGGGTGGGATATGTGTTGGTGTAGGGGTTACGGGGATCGGGTGGGATATGTGTCGGTGCAGGCTCAATGGGCCGAAATGGCCTCTATCTGCACTGTGGGGTTTCTGTGTGTTCTGTGTGTGTAACGCACTCCACTTGTCCTACTTCTTTTCCCAGAACCAGATCCAACACTGCTTCCTTCTTTGTTGGACTGGAGACATATTGATTGAGAAAGTTCCCCTTTTTTTTTATTCGTTTGTGGGATCAGGGCGTCGCTGGCAATGCCAGGATTTATTGCCCATTCCTAATTGCTCTTGAGAAGGTGGTGGTGAGCGGCCTTCTTGAACCGCTGCAGTCCGTGTGCTGAAGGTACTCCCACAGTGCTGTTAGGTAGGGAGTTCCAGGATTTTGACCCAGCGACGATGAAGGATCAGCGATATACTTCTAAGTCAGGATGGTGTGTGACTTGGAGGGGAACTTGGAGGTGGTGGTGTTCCCATGCACCTGCTGCCCTTGTCCTTCTAGGTGGAAGAGGTCGCGGGTTTGGGAGGTGCTGCCGAAGAAGCCTTGGCAAGTTGCTGCAGTGCATCCTGTAGATTGTACACACTGCAGCCACGGTGCACCGGTGGTGGAGGGAGTGAATATTTAAGGCGGCGGATGGGGTGCCAATCAAGCAGGCTTCTTTGACCTGGATGGTGTCGAGCTTCTTGAGTGTTGTTGGAGCTGCACTCATCCAGGCAAGTGGAGAGTATTCCATCACACTCCTTACTTGTGCCTTGTAGATGGTGGAAAGGCTTTGGGGAGTCAGGAGGTGAGATACTCGCCGCAGAATACCTAGTCTCTGACCTGCTCTTGTTGCCACAGTATTTATGTGGCTGGTCCAGTTAAGTTTCTGGTTAATGGTAACCCCCAGGGTGTTGATAGCGGGGGATTCGGCGATGGTAATGCCATTGAATGTCAAGGGGAGGTGGTTAGACTCTTGCTTGTTGGAGATAGTCATTGCCTGGCACTTCTGTGGCGTGAATGTTAACTGCCACTTATCAGCCCAAGCCTGAACATTATCCAGGTCTTGTTGCATGCGGGCATGGACTGCTTCATTATCTGTGGAGTTGCGAATGGCACTGAACACTGTGCAGTCATCAGTGAACATCCCCACTTCTGACCTTATGATGGAGGGAAAGTCATTGATGAAGCAGCTGAAGATGGTCGGGCCTAGGACACTGCCCTGAGGAACTCCTGCGGTGATGTCCTGGGGCTCTAATGATTGACCTTCAACCACCACAACCATCTTCCTTTGTGCTAGGTATGACTCCAGCCAGTGGAGCGTTTTCCCCTTGATTCCCATTGACTTCAGTTTTACTAGGGCTCCTTGATGCCAGACTCGGTCAAATGCTACCTTGATGTCAAGGGCAGTCACTCTCACCTCACCTCTGGAATTCAGCTCCTTTGTCCATGTTTGGACCAAGGCTGTAATGAGGTCGGGAGCCGAGTGGTCTTGGCGGAACCCAAACTGGGCATCAGTGAGCAGGTGCTGCTTGATAGCACTGCCGATGACACCTTCCATCACTTTGCTGATGATTGAGAATAGACTGATGGGGCGGTAATTGGCTGGGTTGAATTTGTCCTGCTTTTTGTGGACAGGACATACCTGGGCAGTTTTCCACATTGTCGGATAGATGCCAGTGCTGTAGCTGTACTGAAACAGCTTGGCTAGAAGAGCACAAGCCTTCAGCATGATAGCCGGGATGTTGTCAGGGCCCATAGCCTTTGCTGTATCCAGTGCGCTCAGCCGTTTCTTGATATCATGTGGAGTAAATCGAATTGGCTGAAGAATGGCTTCTGTGATGGTGGGGACCTCGGGAGTAGGTCGATATGGATCATCCACTCGGCACTTCTGGCTGAAGTTGGTTGCAAACGCTTCAGCCTTGTCTTTTGCACTCACGTGCTGGGCTCCACCATCACTGAGGATGGGGATATCCTCGGAGCCTCCTCCTCCCGTTAGTTGTTTAATGGTCCACCACCATTCACGACTGGATATGGCAGGACTGCAGAGCTTTGACCTGATCCGTTGATTGCGGTCTATAGTATGCTGCTTCCGCTTTTTAGCATGCATGCAGTCCTGTGATGCAGCTTTCCCAGGTTGGCACCTCATTTTTAGGTACGTCTCGTGCTGCTCCTAGCATGCTCTTCTGCACTCCTTATTGAACCAGGGTTGGTCCCCTGGCTTGATGGTAATGGTAGAGTGAGGGATATGCCGGGCCATGAGGTTACAGTTTGCGGTGGAATACAATTCTGCTGCTGCTAATGGCCCACAGCGCCTGATGGATGCCCAGTTTTGATCTGCTAGATCTGTTCTGAATCTATCCCATTTAGCATGGTGGTAGTGCCACACAACACGATGGAGGGTGTTCTCAGTGTGAAGACGGGACTTCGTCTCCGCAATGACTGTGCAGTGGTCACTGCTGCCAATGCTGTCATGGACAGATGCATCTGCGACAGGTAGATTGGTTAGGACGAGGTCAAGTGGGATTTTCCCTCTTGTTGGTTCACTCACCACCTGTCGCAGGCCCAGACTGGCAGTTATGTCCTTCAGGACTCGGCCAGCAGTGGTGCTACCGAGCCACTCTTGGACACTGAAGTCCCCCACCCAGAGTACATTCTGTGCCCTTGGTACTCTCAGTGCTTCTTCCAAGTGGTGTTCAACATGGAGGAGTAGTGATTCATCAGCTGAGGGAGGGCGGTAGGTGGTAATCAGCAGGACGTTTCCTTGCCCATGCTTGACCTGAAACCATGAGACTTCATGGGGTCTGGAGTCAATGTTGAGGACTCCCAGGGCCACTCCTTCCCGACTGTATACCACTGTGTCGCCACCACCCCTGGTGGGCCTGTCCTGCCGGTGGGACAGGACATACCCAGAGATGGTGATGGAGGAATCTGGGACATTGGCTGAAAGGTATGATTCTGTGAGTATGACTATGTCAGGCTGTTGCTTGACTAGTCTGTGGGACAGCTCTCCCAATTTTGGCACAAGTCCCCAGATGTTGGTGAGGAGGACTTTGCAGGGTCGACTGGGCTGGGCTGCCATTGCTGTTTCCGTAGCCGGTGCCGAGGTCAATGCCAGGCGGTCCATCCGGTTTCATTCTTATTATTTTGTTTCATAGTGTTTAGTTACTACTGAGTGACTTGCTAGGCCATTTTAGAGGGCAGTTAAGAGTCAACCACATTGCTGTGGGTCTGGAGTTACATATAGGCCAGGTAAGGATGGCAGATTTCCTTTCTAAAGGACATTAGTGAACCAGATGGGTTTTTACGACAATCTGATAGTTTCATGGTTACCATTACTGATACAAGCTTTTTATTCCAGATTTATTTAATTAACTGAATTTAAATTCCCCAGCTGCCGTGGTGGGATTTGAACTCATGTCTCTGGATCATTAGTCCAGACCTCTGGACTACTAGCCCAGTGACATTACCACTACGATACCGTTCACGTACACGTATCAGAAATTCCTCTCCTTCCTTACCCTTAGCATTATGTTTTTTCCAGTCTATATTAGGGTAATTAAAGTCTCCTAATATTACATAGAAACATAGAAGATAGGAGCAGGAGTAGGCCATTCGGCCCCTCGAGCCTGTCCCGCCATTTAATGAGATCATGGCTGATCATCCAAATTCAGTACCCTGTCCCTGCTTTCTCCCCATATCCCTTGATAACTTTAGCTTTAAGAATTATATCTACTTGAAAAGCTAATGGTAAATGTTAATTCAGAAATTCCTGAAGGGATGTGAGTGCTGAAGGCTCCCATCCTACCCTGGATGGTGAGGGAAATAAATTTTTCACTGGCCATTCTTGGCTGTTGCCTTTCAACTCAACAGTAATTGTAGTGAATTGATCTGCACTATAAAAAATGACATATACCATTTAAATAAATTTTTGTGCTGGTTCTGGTCAGGTTTTTCTCACAGTATAGGTTTTTCTCACAGTATACTGTGATTGTCCAGTTACAGGTTAAATCAAGTCATCAACCATAACAATTTCATTCTCATCACTCATTTCACTGGTTCAATTTGCTTTCAGTCCCTGAATATGACTAATTAAATTTTTCAGTCTGAGACTTTGGGGGTGAATTTCTGCAGAGGTTCTCTCACTTGTCCATTGTTAACTTCAATGGAAGAGCTGCAGAAATCCCAGAAACACATAAGCACCACTTACACTGTTTGTCAGGGCTTCCGCAGCTCTTCTGCTGAACTTGCATAAGATTGTAAATCCACCCCTTTTCAATTACATTTAAAATCTGCTTAATTTTATATATTACCTATACACACAAATCTTTTATTTGTACCAGTTACTGATGCATATGTCTATAGATTTGTGACTAAAGCACCAATAACTTCCTAATTAATGTACCTTTTTATTATGTTCTTGATCGTATTTGTAGATGGCGTCGTATTGCTTAATGATAATATTACTTCAATATTTCTTTGTCACTCATATATATCTTTTATTATATTATTGTAGAGTAAAGATTCAACATCCACTTTTTTAGATTAAACGTCAAATGTAATGTGGCCATGGTCCCTTTAAAGATCCCGGCTGAAAACGTCTCATGAATGACGTCACCAAACCCATCCATTGGGCACGGTAATGTGCTGGGCGGGCTTAATAGTTCCCATTAAGGTAAGTTCATTTTTAACAGCGGGATGGAGCCAGCAGCGGGGTCCTGACCCACCACGGACACCTCCCATACCGGACCCACCCAGGTAGGCAAAATTCCAGCCAATGTCTCTGAGGATCAGCATGTAAATAAGGAAAAGGGGAGAGCCAAAGATCGAACCTCAGGGTACACCAGAGGTCACTATGCAAGGCTAGGAGGAGAAACTATTGCTGGAGATGCACTGGTTATGCCGAGATAGGTGAGAGTGGAACTAAGAAAGGGCAATCTCAAGGAAGTAGACCAGGGAGGCAAGGCAGTGGTGGAAGGTGGAATGGTCGATTGTGTCGAATGTACTGGAGAGGTCGAGGGGGAGCAAGATGGATAATGCACAACTCACATAGTCACAGAGGATGTAACCAGAGACTTTGACTTGGACAGTCTTGGCATAAGGATTGTGGCAGAAGCCAGATTGACTAATTCTGAACGGGACTTTGGGAGAGGTTAGCACAGAGATGGGTGGCAATGATGCATTTAAGGAACTTAGAGAGGAAACAGAGGTTAGGCATGGAACAGCAGTTGGATAGGACAAAGGGATTGAGGGTAGTGTTTTGGAGGAGGGGATTGATGACAGCAGATTTGAAGAGGAGAGAAACAGTGCCTGTGCTAAGGGAGCTGTTTATGATGTCAGTGATAACTGGGGCAAGATGGAGTCGTTGAGTGGTCAGGAGTTGGTAGGGAGAGTTTTGAAGGAATAGAAGATAGCTCTCTTGGGGTAAATGAACTTGGTGAGAAGGTGAAGAATGATATGGAATTGGCAATTGGAGAAGAAGCTGGAGGGCATAATGATGGACACTTGGCATTAGAGGTGAGGATGGAGGAGGCAGGGGTAGGGGGACGGAGAAAGCAGTTGGTTGTTGAGAAAAAGGAGTCTGGGATTTGCCTTACCCTTAAGGCAAATGCTAGAGTCGTAAGAAGATTTGGGCATTGAGAGATAGATGTATTATTGCTTAACATGGTCAAGACAGATCTGGTGATGAGCGACCAGGTTGGTTATGAACCAAATGCAGTGCTTGGAGTTGAGGGTCCAGAGATGAAGCTTGTACCAGGAGAATGGTGGGGGTGCTAAGAGTGGCTTGGAGGGATGAGGGCATCAAAAGCAAACCAAGGTAGTTCAACAGCATCAGAAATATTAACGCAATCATCAGTATTAACACCCCAACTATAACTTTACATCCTGCTCCTCTACTAACATTACAGTAAGATGTGCATGCAAATGCAACTCCCTTACCTCATATTGGAAATACCACCTGCTACTTCTCCTAATATTTTCCCCAGTGACATACACAACAACAGTCACAAGTCAGTACGGCTGCCCAGCGTACATTTGCGCATTTAAAATCACCAGAGAGATAATATTACATTTCAGTGGCTGAAGTGGTATTTCTGTTGGAACAAATTCAGATTTAGATCCACTGCTGCCCACATAAGGTAAACACATCCATTGTGTTTGTAAATATATAGTAAAACTTTAAATACATTTTTTTTTTAAATTACATTTTTTAAATGACTTGAAATTACAATAAATTAAGGCCTAGAAATTCGGTGGGCTGCACCACCAGTTAGCACCCAAAGAGGGCACTTAGTGGGTTTAGCACCACTAGCCACGCCTCCTGCAAAATTTGGCGGGGCGTTAATGGCGGTGCTAGCCGTTAGCGCTGCGCCGCCACCGATGACGTCATCGGTGAGCGCAGCGCCCCACGACCACCCCGATCGCGAAATTTGGTAGCGCCCCCTGCTGTAACGCCGGTTGCAATTTGCGACCGGTTCAGGGGGGCCTACCTGCGGCGGTAGAGGCGCTGAGGTGAGGGGCGGCCATTTTTTTTGCTGGCCGCCTGTCAGCACCTCTTCGCGCCGCTGTCCCCAGCCTCCTGAGCGCCCCCCCCCCCCGCGTTGTGCCGGCTGTCTCCCAAGAGCCCGGCACTTCTCCTCGGTGCCGGGCTCTTTTGCCGGCACTCGCGATCTTAGATCGCGCTGCAGCAGGCCCCTCCCCTTTAAGAAGGGGAGGAAGGCCTGCAGTACCACAGCGCGCCGTGCCGCAGCGTGTGGCGCTGCGAACTTCAGTTGCAGCGCCCCAAGACGGATGCGGGGCGCCTCGAGTAGCGCCGCGCTTCCGTTTGGGGCGCTGAAACTGAATTTCTGGCGGGCGCTCGCGACTCCTTCCGGGGCGGTACTTCCGGCGCCCCGGCGAGGCGCCACCGAATTTCTAGGCCTAAGTATTTTAAACAAAAATGGAATTTTTTGAAAAAATAACTAAAGTTTTTTACGGGGCTAAAAATAAACTTGCCTTTTTTTAAAGTATTTTTAAATGATAAATCGGTGAAAATTAAAAAAAAACTTTTTTGAACTCTTATCCTGGCAAAAGCAGGCCTTACGCCTGCTTTTACCAGGCGTAAGAATTGTAAGGGTTTTCTGTGGGCGGAGGGTCTCCAAAAAGCAGAACTATCCGCCCGCAGAGGCCCTTCTCCAGGGCAGCTGGAGGATCTGCCAAGAGCTTTCTTGACAGATCGGAAATGCCGGTTTTCAGCGCATGTACTGTGCATGCCTGAAACCAGCATTTCCGATGTCCCCACAGGCGGGTACACAGCGCGTACCCACCCGTAGGGATCGGAATATCTGGCCCATGGTGTTTTGTCACTGATGTAATACAGCTCCCACAGCACCACAAATTACAGTATGGAGTGGTAAACTTACCTGCATTCTGCAGTCCTCCATTTCCATCTTACGACCATTATTCCAAGGCCATGAGGACATTGCTCTATCCTGCCCCAAATTTGATAGATTGCTCAATCCCAGTTTCATTCTCCTAAACAAAGTTGCACTCAATTTATTCACCAATGGGATTGAACCTTTTCATCTCCATCTTGTTACTACAAGCCTCTCCTACCCCACCAAATCAGCCAATCAAAACTGTTTCCAAAAATTGCTGCAAATTTTACTCCTGCCTGTGACCTAAAGCCTAACCACTATCCTGTACCTTTACAAGCACCTGTCCCCATCCTGAACTACAAAATGTTCCAAAACTACAGAGATACGTCTTTCTCCTCATTTTGTTATAACTATTCTCAGGCAGATTTTCTTCATGTACATGCAGAAATTTTTGCAAAAATATTTTGGGCTCTGATTCTGTTTTATTCCATCCTGCAAGTTGCTCACCAAACTCATTTCCCCTAAGAGAGCTATCTTCTGTTCCTTCAAAACCCTCCCTACCCAACTCCTGACCACTCAACTACTCCTTCTTGCCCCAGTCATCACTGACATTATAAACAGCTCCCTTAACACAGGCTCTGTTTCTCTCTTCTTCAAATCTGCTGTCATCAATTCCCTCCTCCAAAAAACTCAATCCCTCTGTCCTCTCCAACTGCTGTTCCATGCCTAACCTCTGTTTCCTCTCTAAGTTCCTTAAATGCATCATTGCCACCCAACTCTGTGCTAGCCTCGCCCAAAATCCCTTTAGGAATTCTTCAATCTGGCTTCTGCCACAAATATTATACCAAGACTGTCCTAGTCAAAGTCTCCAGTTACATCCTCTGTGACTATGACAGTTGTGCATTGCTTCATGTCACTTAGCATTTCCCATCTGAGATGGCAAGAAGGCAAAATGCATGCTGCCAGACTGCCGCTGATACCTAGCTACCAGAAGCTTAGTGATAGTGACACACAATTCGCCCTCTTAATTTCCACCTTAGTCTCCGCCGTTAGTGCCTCACTTCTATTCTCTGCCTCCTGGTCAGAATCATGAAGCACAAGATCCTGCGTGAAGGAATCACAGGTATGAACTCTTATCCACTAGCTTCATCATGCAGTGTGTTAATGCCGCAACAGCCTGTAACCACCAAGCGATAAGAAACACGCATGTTTTGAAAAGGAGGCAAAGTAAGGAGTTATTTCAGCTGGTGCTGACATTTGGAATGAATTCTAGATCTCCACAGTTTCCTGAAGGCTTTCAGTGATATATTGATCCTGCAAATGAAAGGTTGGCCAGGCAGTGAAAGAAGCAAACACCAATGGAACATACCTCAGTTCACTGGAGCATTGATTATAATCAGATAAACGAGAAGTCTTCAATTACTCATCTTTGTTGTTGCCGAGTACGCGCTCAAACTTTAGCTGCACGATGCAAATCCAATGCGTCCAATGTATAAAGACTTGCAAAAAGCGATGTGGTAAAGATGTGTCAGTTCATTACTTGTGTCCGCACAATGAGTATTTGTCGAGGTTTTCTTCCAGCTTAATTCCTCTGACGGTGTGACTCCTAAGAGAGTTGGGAGCACATAATTAAAATTTAGAGTTTCCATGATGTTTTACCTTTTGAAAACAATAAACATCCAACTGAATCGAGCTGTAAATACCAGCTACGTGCATCAGGTGACAAACGGTAGTCGGTAATTAAAGCCAATCTGAAATCTAGATGATCTTTTCATTGAAATGTTTCAGGTGACAAAATTAAATTAAAATATCATCTAGATTTCAGATTGGCTTTATTTTCATGAGCGTAACAATGTTACTGTAAAAACACAGTGCAGAGAAAAATGATAAAAGCTACAAATGCTGGGAATTGTAAATAAACGTTTAAAATGTTCGAAATACACAGAAGGCCCATCACCATCTAAAAAGAGAAACGATAGGAACAGTTCTAGTGAGCATACTTTGTCAAACCGTACAAAACCCAGTTCTCTATTGTAAACAACAAAGGCCTAGAAATTCTTTTACCGCGGCACCATAGAGAGTGTCCTGACGAGTGGTGTCAATGTGTGGTATGGCAACACCACCGCACAGAACAAGAAAGCCATCCAGAGAGTTGTGAATACGGCAGAAAAGATCATCGGGTGTGCACTTCCGTCCATCGAGGAGATCTTCCAGACCAGGTGCCGGAACAAGGCCCGCTCCATCATCCAGGACCACAATCACCCTGGGCACAAACTGTTCTCCCTCCTGCGGTCCGGATGTCGGTACCGCAGCATCCAAACTAGGACCAGCAGGTTTAAGAACAGTTTCTATCCACAGGCAGTGCGCCTACTGAACTGCTAACCGCACTGCCCCACATATTATAGTTATATGTTTATGTAAATATATATATTATACTTATATTACCATATATTTATCATATTACATTACTATTACTTCCAGTGGTAATTGAGGCTTTTTTGCACTATTCATCATATCCTGCAACTTGGACTGTTATTGCTATACTTTCTGCTTATTTGCTTATTGTTTTTATTTATACTTGTTTTTACTTTTTGCTTTTATATTTATATGCTTGTATTGTGGGAGTGAGTGGGGAGTAAGCATTCCATTGTACTAGTTACATATGGCAATAAAATGATCTTGAATCTTGAATCTTGAATCTTGAAATTCAGTATAGCCACGTTTGTGGCGCTACAGCCGGGCGTTCGCTAAATTTTGCGCCTAGCACAACTTAGCGCCACCTTCGCCGATATTCAGTTGCAACACCCCAAGAGGTTGCTGCTGCGCTAAAGCAGGCGATGCACGACTATCATTAGGCGCTAAGCCGGCGATCCGGGGCGCTAACACCAAGGGCGGGCGCAGCGCAGGTGCGGCAAGTTGCTCATTGAGGGCAGACAGTCAGGCGCCGGTCAGCTCTTAAAGGGGGAGTGTGGAATTGTTTGGCTGCCACGCCCTGCACACTGCAGCCCTAAAGCAAGGCCTGAACACTGCTGCTGGAACTGCTCCACGCCCAGGAGAATGGAGAAGGCCAGGGAGAGAGCGCAGCGCTTCGGCGAGGGTGACCTGAGGGTGTTGGTTGGCGCAGTGGAGCGCAGGCGCCATGTCCTCTTCCCTGAGGGTGGCAGGAGGCCGCTGCCCGCCAAATATCGGAAAGCCTGGAGGGAGGTGGCAAACAGGGTCACGTCCAACAGCGTGGTTGGCAGGACTCCAACCCAATGCCGGAAAAAATTCAACGACCTCACTCGGGCTGTCAGGGTGGGTACCCTTTCCAGTATCCTCCTCATCCCTGCATGTGCACCTCACTTTATGGCCAAAGGGACCTGAGATCCCTAATGCCCAGCCCTCATCCAGCAGCTATGGGACTGTCATGAAAAGCTCTTGCACATTCGGGACTTAATACACTGTCAGGGCTATTCGACCATGGGAGGCAGTGCAGGCAAGATCAGGGCTTGACACTGTCAGGGCTATTCGACCATGGGAGGCAGTGCAGGCAAGATCAGGACTTAATACACTGTCAGGGCTATTCGACCATGGGAGGCAGTGCAGGCAAGATCAGGGCTTGACACTGTCAGGGCTATTCCACCATGGGAGGCAGTGCAGGCAAGATCAGGGTTTTATACACTGTCAGGGCTATTCGACCATGGGAGGCAGTGCAGGCAAAATCAGGGCTTGACACTGTCAGGGCTATTCCACCATGGTAGGCAGTGCAGGCAAGATCAGGGCTTCACACTGTACTTAGAGGCCGTCCTTTCTCTTGCAGGGCAAGCTGGTGCATAACAGAAGACAGCAGCGACAGACCGGGGGAGGCCATCCTGACCTGAAACAGCTCAGTGACCTAGAGCAGCGAGTGGAGCGGATCATGGCAGGCCGGCTGATTGGCCCCATCGCCACTGAAGATGCCGACCCTGTTCTGGGCACCAATGGTAAGGTCATCACCTTTTTGACCTCTCTCTTTCCACTTGCGCCTCACACCAGCATCCTTTGCCACTCTCGAACCAATGCAGTGCATAGCAGCACTCATGCCTCCCTCGCTGCCACCCTGTCCTCACTCTAAAGCAACTCTTGTGCCTCCCTGCTTTCAGATGGTGAATCGCCAGGTGAGAAGGCGGCCCCTCAAGCTGGCACTGTGTCGGAGTCAGATATAGAGGAGGAGGAAGAGGAAGCCGGCCCATCAGGGACACCCTCAGCCAAGGCAGCCCATGGCCATGATGGTGACACGTCTTCCCTGGAGGGGAGCAGGGGGGAAGGTTCGGAGGAGAGTGAAGCTCCGGGGTCCAGCGGGCTGCAGCAACGCAGGAGGGGTGGGGAAGCTCGGCGGCCTCCTCCCCGGAGGGTGAGTGCGGCCTCCAGTCCTGCTACGATGAGCGCAGAGGAGGTGCGGCTCCTAGCGGAAATGGGCGCCCAGGCTGAGTGCAGGCTCACTGAGCTCATGGCTGCAGTGGCAAGGATGCCTGACTCCATAGAGTCACTGGCAAGGAGTGTGCAGGAAATCAGAGCAGCACAGGCCAGGAGTCTGCAACAATTCAGTGCAGCACAGGCCAGGAGTCTGCAACAATTCAGTGCAGCACAGGCCAGGAGTCTGTAGGACTTCGCGGCAGCACAGGCTAGGAGTCAGCAGGACTTCGCTGCATCACAGGCGGCTTCTAGCCAAGTGCTCAGTCGTGCCGTGCATTCACTGGCTGTTGTCATGCAGACACAGACCAGGGCCACACGGGCACTAACTGCTGCCACCCTCGCTGGATCGGCCAGGCATCGCCGGGGCACTCGCCGCGCCGCAGCAGCCCAGCAGTCTGTGCTTCAGCAGATTGCTGCGCATGCTGCAGTGCTGGCCCGTGCGAGTGCCAGTGTATCAGCTGACCAGGGAGTGCCTGTGCTCTGTCAGGTTGCCTGCAGCCAACACTGTCACTCCTCCACTGCAGCTGCCACCAGCCATAGGACAGACTGCTGCCGCCCAAGCAGAGTTGGAGCAGTCAGCAACCGGCCCCTCCAGGCCCAGAGCTGGTCCAGGCCGACCCCCAAGGGCATCTGCCGTCTCACCATCTGACCCTCAGCAGCCTTCTCCCAGCCTTGCTGCAGCCACTGGGGTCCCATTGAGGAGGAGCTGCAGGGCGGGTAGGGGCCAGTCATGGAAGCGAGACGGATCACTCTCACAGGGGAAAAAGTAGTAGGTGTGGCCAAATGTGCTGTCTTATATATATATAAAGGCCGAGACTGGTGTATTTGTTTTATCTATAAAGGCCGAGACTGGTGTATTTGTTTTATGTATAAAGGCCGAGACTGGTGTATTTGTTTTTTATATAAAGGCCGAGACTGGTGTAATTGTTTTATATATAAAGGCCGAGACTGGTGTATTTGTTTTATCTATAAAGGCCGAGACTGGTGTATTTGTTTTATATATAAAGGCCGAGATTGGTGTATTTGTTTTATATATAAAGGCCGAGACTGGTGTATTTGTTTTATATATAAAGGCCGAGACTGGTGTAATTGTTTTATGGGGGGGTTTCTCTCCATTAGTTTGTCATGTGGGAAGGGCACAGAGGTCTCACAGTAAAAAAAATTCTTAAATCGCACTGTCCATGTTTGCTTTTGGAAGTCTTGGTTGCCTTGATTGGCTGAGGGCTTGTGGAGCGGCTACATTCATCTTCTGTCATTGGCACAAGCCATTCCCTGAGAGGGGGCCTAGAACCGAGTTGCAATAAGCCGCCGACAGGCAGCCCTTGCACTTTCTGCCTCCCTCCCGTGCTGGTGCTCCTCCTCCTCCTCCTCTGGTGCTCCTCCAATGTCTGCTGGCAGTGGCTGAGTCCTGCGGATAGCCAGGTTGTGCAGCATGCAGCACATGACAATGAAATGGGAGACTTGCTCAGGTGAGTACTGTAGGGCTCCCCCGGAACGATCCAGACAGCGGAACCGTTGCTTCAGCACGCCGATTGTTTGCTCAATTATGTTCCTGGTTGCTTGATGGCTATCATTGTATCGCTCTTCAGCAGGGGTGCTGGGTGCACGGAGCGGGGTCATCAGCCAGGTGCACAAAGGATAGCCTTTGTCCTCGAGAAGCCATCCTCGTGGGTGAGGCTGGGCCTCGAACATGTCTGCCACAGAAGTCTGGCGCAGGATGAAGGCATCATGGCTGCTGCCTGGAAAGCGGGCATTGACAGCTAGGATGAGCTGCCTGTGGTCACACACCAACTGCACATTGAGTGAATGGTAGCCCTTCCGGTTGCGGTAATCCTTGGCATTCTCTAGAGGTGCCCGCAAAGCCACATGCGTGCAATCAATGGCGCCCTGCACCATGGGGAAGGCCGCTAATGCTGCAAATCCCATTGCATGCTCTTGCTGCTTGTCCACGGTCATGGGGAAGGAGATGCACTGACATCTCCTTCTGAAAAGGGCATTGGTCACCTGGCGGATGCAGCAATGTATCGTGAACTGGGAGATGTTGGAAATGTCCCCAGTAGCGGATTGGAAGGAGCCGGTGGCATAGAAGTTGAGAGCCACCGTCACCTTCACTGCCACTGACAGAGACGTCCTGCTCTTGAGCTGTGGCTGCAGATCTCTGCGAAGCAGATAGCAGATCTCAGTGACCACTTCCCTTCTGAATCGCAGCCTCCGAACACACTGCTCCTCAGACATGTTCAGATATGAGAACTGCTGGCGGTATACCCTGGGTGGGTAAGGCCTCCTTTGCCGACGCCTAAAAAAAATAGTGCTGGAGAAATTAATGGGACTGAAAGCTGATAAATCACCAGGGCCTGATAATCTGCATCCCAGTGTACTAAAAGAGGTAGCCATGGAAATAGTGGATGCATTGGTTGTCATCTTCCAAAATTCTAGAGATTATGGAACAGTTCCTGCAGATTGGAGGGTGGCAAATCTAAACCCACTATTTAAAAAAGGAGGGAGAGAGAAAACAGGGAACTACAAATCGGTTAGCCTAACATCTGTAGTAGGGAAAATGCTAGAGTCTATTATAAAGGATGTGATAACAGGACACTTAGAAAATATCAACGGGATTAGACAAAGTCAACATGGATTTATGAATCAGAAATCGTGTTTGACAAACCTACTGGAGTTTTTTGAGGATGTAACTGGTAGAATAGATAAGGGAGAACCAGTGGATGTGGTGTATTTGGATTTTCAGAAGGCCTTTGATAAAGTCCCACATAAGAGGTTAGTGTGCAAAATTAAAGCACATGGGATTGGGGGTAATATACTGGCATGGATTAAAAATTGGTTAACAGACAGGAAACAGAGTGTAGGAATAAATGGGTCTTTTTCAGGGTGGCAGGCGGTGACTAGTGGGGTACCACAGGGATCACTGCTTGGGCCCCAGCTATTCACAATATATATCAATGATGATTTGGATGAGGGAACCAAATGTAATATTTCCAAGTTTGCTGATGACACAAAACTAGGTGGGATTGTGAGTTGTGAGGAGGATGCAAAGAGGCTTCAAGGCGATTTAGACAAGTTGAGTGAGTGGGCAAATACATGGCAGATGCAGTATAACGTTGATAAATGTGAAGTTATCCACTTCGGTAGGAAAAACAGAAAGGCAGAGTATTATTTAAATGGTGATAGATTGGGAAATGTTGATGTACAAAGGGACCTGGGTGTCCTTGTACACCAGCCACTGAAAGCAAACATGCAGGTGCAGCAAGCAGGGAGGCTAATGGTATGTTGGCCTTCATTGCAAGAGGATTTGAGTACAGGAGCAAAGATGTCTTACTACAGTTGTACAGGGCCTTGGTGAGACCACACCTGGAGTACTGTGTGCAGTTTTAGTCTCCTTACCTAAGAAAGGATATACTTGCCATAGAGGGAGTGCAGCGAAGGTTCACCAGACTGATTCCTGGGATGGCAGGACTGTCGTATGAGGAGAGATTAGGTTGACTAGGCCTGTATTCACTAGAGTTTAGAAGAATGAGAGGGGATCTCATTGAAACATATACAATTCTGACAGGGCTAGACAGGCTGAATGCAGGGAGGATGTTTCCCCTGGCTGGGGGGTCTAGAACGAGGGGTCACAGTCTCAGGATGCGGGGTAGGACATTTAGGACTGAGATGAGGAGAAATTTCTTCATAGAAACATAGAAACATAGAAGATAGGAGCAGGAGTAGGCCATTCGGCCCCTCGAGCCTGCTCCGCCATTCAATGCGATCATGGCTGATCATCCAAATTCAGTACCCTGTCCCTACTTTCTCCCCATATCCCTTGATCCCTTTAGCCTTAAGAAATATATCCAACTCCTTCTTGAATATATTTAATGAATTGACCTCTACTGCCTTCTGTGGTAGAGAATTCCACAGGTTCACCACTCTCTGGGTGAAGAAATTCCTCCTCATCTCTGTCCTAAATGGCTTACCCCTTATCCTTAGACTGTGACCCCTGGTTCTGGACTCCCCGACCATCAGGAACATCCTTCCTGCATCTAGTCTGTCTAGTCCTGTTAGAATTATATAAGTTTCACTCAGAGGGTGGTGAACCTGTGGAATTCTCTACCACAGAAGGCTGTGGAGGCCAAGTCACTGAATATATTTAAGA
Organism: Somniosus microcephalus; assembly: GCF_052327205.1. Lineage (NCBI taxonomy): Eukaryota > Metazoa > Chordata > Chondrichthyes > Squaliformes > Somniosidae > Somniosus > Somniosus microcephalus. Next base: position 33,318,202 of record NC_140995.1, on the reverse strand, counting down.
AGGAGATAGATAGATTTCTAGACACCAAAGGCATCAAGGGGTATGGGGAGAGAGCGGGAATATGGTATTGAGATAGAGGATCAGCCATGATCATATTGAATTGCGGAGCAGGCTCGAAGGGCCGAATGGCCTACTCCTGCTCCTATTTTTCTATGTTTCTGTGATAGAATAGGGTACTTTCTAAATGGTGAAAAGCTAAAAACAGTGGAGGTCCAAAGAGACTTGGGGGTCCAGGTACATAGATCATTAAAATGTCATGAACAGGTATAGAAAATAATCAAAAAGGCTAATGGGATGTTGGCCTTTATATCTAAAGGACTAGAATACAAGGGGGTAGAAGTTATGCTGCAACTATACAAATCCCTGGTTAGACCACACCTGGAGTACTGTGAGCCGTTCTGGGCACCACACCTTAGGAAGGATATATTGGCCTTGGAGGGAGTGCAGCGTAGGTTTACCAGAATGATACCTGGACTTCAAGGGTTAAGTTATGAGTAGAGATTACACAAATTAAGATTGTATTCCCTAGAATTTAGAAGGTTAAGGGGTGATCTGATCTAAGTTTTCAAAATATTAAGGGGAACAGATAGGGTAGATAGAGAGAAACTATTTCTACTGGTTGGAGATTCTAGACTAGGGGACAAAGTCTAAAAATTAGAGCCAGGCCTTTCAGGTGTGAAATTAGGAAACACTTCTAAACACAAAGGGTGGTAGAAGTTTGCAACTCTCTTCCACAAGCATCAATTGATGCTAGATCAATTGTTAATTTTAAATCTGAAATTGATAGCTTTTTGTTAACCAAAGGTATTAAGGGATATGAGCCAAAGGTGGGTATATGGAGTTAGGTCACAGATCAGCCATGATCTCATTGAATGGTGGAACAGGCTCAAGCGGCTGAATGGCCTACTCCTGTTCCTACGATAGCAAAAATACTGCAGATGTTGGAAATCCGAAATAACAACAGAAAATGCTGGAAAAACTCAGCAGGTCAGGCAACATCCGTGGAGAGAAATTTGAGTTGACGTTTCGGGTCGAACCCTTCTTCAAAACTGGAAAGAAAAGAAAATAGATCGAAGGCAGGGCTGCGATCGGACATGTTCCTAAACAGAGGTGCACATGTTAAACATAGTTCTGCTTATTACAGTCAAGGGGGGGAGGAGGGGTCAGGTGAGGGGAAATTTAGAAATCTAAAGAGAACGGTCAAGGCAATAGAGCAGTGTAGTGATTTGGGTAAAAATAAGCAGAGTGTGACAGGAAGGGACAGAAAGTTTAACGGTAGCAGTGCAGCAGAGAATAAGGTCAAAGCAGGGAATAATGGTAAAAAATTTAAATTACAGGCTCTTTATCTGAATGCACGAAGCATTCATAACAAGATAGATGAACTAGTGGCACAAATAGAGATAAATGGGTTTGATCTAATAGCCATTACAGAGACGTGGTTGCAAGGTGGCCAAGGTTGGGAACTGAATGTTCCAGGGTACTTGACGTTTCGGAAAGACAGGCAGAATGGAAAAGGAGGGGGAGTAGCCCTAATAATAAAGGATGACACAAAGACAGTAGAGGGAAAGGATCTCGGCTCAGAAGATCAGGAAGTAGAATCAGTATGAGTGGAGATAAGGAATAACAAGAGGCAGAAAACACTGGTAGGAGTAGTACATAGGCCCCCTAACAGTAGCTATACTTTTGGACAGAATATTAATCAAGAAATAGTAGGAGCTCGTAACAAAGGTAATGCAATAATCGTGGGGGACTTTAATCTTCATATAAACTGGACAAATTAAATTGGCAAAGGTAGTCTGGAGGATGAGTTCATGGAATGCATTCGGGACAGTTTCCTAGAACAATATGTCATGGAACCAACCAGGGAACAGCCTATTTTAGATCTTGTATTGTGTAATGAGACAGGGTTAATTAGTAATCTCATAGTAAAGGATCCTCCGGGGCAGAATGATCATAATATGATAGAATTTCACATTAATTTTGAGAGTGACTTGCCTAAGTCCGAAACTAGAGTCTTAGGGGGAAAAATTCAGTTGCTTTGCGCCTCCCATTAGCGCCCTAAGAGGGCACTAATGGGGCGCAAATCAACTAGCGCCCGGGCGCGGCGCAGCCAACACCTCCCATGAAATTTAGTAGGAGGTTAGCAGCAGTGGTAACCATTAGTGCCCCGCGGTGCTGCGCCGCCGGCAATGATGTCATTGCCGTGCACACCGCCCCGTTCATGCCCCGGCCGTGATCTTCAGTAGCGCCCCCTGACTTACCGCCGGACGCTATGTCCGATGGGGTCAGGGGGCCTACCTGTGGCCGGGGCGGCGCTAATTAAAGGCGAGGTGCCGGGAGGCCATTTTTGTCGCTGGCCGTCTGCCAGCACCTGCCCCTGTTGCCGTCCCCAGCCACCTGAGCAGCCACCCCCCGCCCCGTGGAGTGCCGGCTGTGCTCCGTGAGCCCAGCACTTCTCTTGAGTGCCGGGCTCTTTTGCTGGCACTCCAATCCCTGGTGGCCCAGCTGGGCCCCGGGTCGCGCTGCGCAAGGCTCCTCCCCTTTAAGAAGGGGAGGAAGGCCTGCAGTACTGTGGCACATAGCACCATGATATTCCCTCGCAGCACCCCAAGAGGGAGGCGGGGCGCTTCCAGTAGCACCCCGCTTCCCTTTTGGGGTGCTACCGATGAATTTCAACCGCGGGGGCACTAGTTTTTTCAGGTTAGCACCCCAGCGAAGTTAGTACCCCAAAGAGGGTGCGACACCATTTTTCCCCCCTAAACTTAAATAAAGCCAATTACATAGGTATGTGGGGCGAGTTGGCTAAGGTAGATTGGAAAAAGAGATTAAAAGGTATGGCAGTAGATAAGCAGTGGCTAGCATTTAAAAAGAAATATTTCATAATTCTCAACAAAAATACATTCCATTGAGAAACAAAAACTCCACGGGAAAAGTAATCCAACTGTGTCTAAGTGAAGAAGTTAAGGATAGCATTAGATTGAAAGAAGAAGCTTATAATGTTGCAAAGAATAATAGTCAGCCTGATGATTGGCAGAGTTTCAGAAGTCAGCAAAGGATGACCACAAAATTGATAAAAAGGGAAAAAATAGAATATGAGCTAAAACTAGCAAGAAATATAAAAGCAGATTGTAAGAGCTTCAACAAGTATGTAAAAAAGAAGAGAGTAGCAAAAGTAAACGTTGGTCCCTGAGAGGCTGAGAAAGTATTATGGGGAATAAGGGAATGGGAGAAATGTTAAACAAATATTTTGTATCTGTCTTCACAGTAGAAGACACAAAAAGCATACCAAAAATGGTGGGGAACCAAGGGTCTAATGAGGGTGAGAAACTTAACATAATTAATATAAGTAGAGAAAAAGTACTAGAGAAACTAATGGGACTAAAAGCCGACAAATCCCCTGGACCTGATGGTCCACATCCTAGGGTTCTAAAAGAGGTGGCTGAAGAGATAGTGGATGCATTGGTTTTGATTTTCCAAAGTTCCCTAGATTCTAGAATGGTCCCAGTGGATTGGAAGGTCGTAAACATAACACCAATATTCAAGAAAGGAGGGAGAGAAAAAACAGGGAACTACAGGCCAGTTAGCCTGACATCAGTCATCAGGAAATTGCTGGAATCCATTGTTAAGGAAGTGGTATCAGGGCACTTAGAAAATCATAACATGGTTAGGCAGAGTCAACATGTTTTTATGAAAGGGAAATCGTGTTTGACAAATTTATTAGAGCTTTTTGAGGATGTAACTAGCAGGGTAGATAAAGGGGAACCAGTGGATGTAGTATATTTGGATTTCAAAAAGGCATTCGATAAGGTGTGCAAATAGAGGTAAATGAATATGATATGATTGGAATTACGGAAACATGGCTCCAGGGGGACCAAGTCTGGGAACTCAACATCCAGGGGTATTCAATATTCAGGAAAGATAGGCAAAAAGGAAAAGGAGATGGGGTAGCATTGCTGGTTAAAGAGGGGATTAACACAATTGTAAGGAAAGATATTAGCTCTGATGATGTGGAATCTGTATGGGTAGAACTGAGAAATACCAAAGGCAGAAAACGTTAGTGGGAGTGGTGTATAGACCCCCAAACAGTAATGCAGAGGTTGGGGATGGCATTAAAAGGGAAATTAGAGAAGCGTGCAATAAGGGCACAGCAGTCATCATGGGTGACTTTAATCTACATATAGATTGGGCTAACCAAATTAGTAACAATACTGTGGAGGAGGAATTCCTGGAGTATATACGGGATGGTTTCCTGGACCAATATGTCAAGGAACCAACTAGGGATCAGGCCATCTTAGACTGGGTATTATGCAATGAGAAAGGATTAATTAGCAATCTTGCTGTGCGAGGCCACTTGGGTCGGAGCGATCATAATATGATAGAATGCTTCATTAAGCTGGAGAGTGAAGTAATTGACTCAGAGACTGAGGTCCTGAATTTAAATAAAGGGAACTATGATGGTATGAGACGTGAGTTGGGTAGGATTGATTGGGGAATGTCACTCAAAGGGTTGACGGTGGATAGGAAATGGCAAACATTCAAAGATCGCATGGATGAACAACAGAATCTGTTTATCCCAGTTTGGCATAAAAATAAATCAAAAAAGTTGACTCAACCGTGGCTAACAAGGGAAATTTGGGATAACATAAGATCCAAAGAGAGGACATATAAATTGGCCAAAAAAAGCAGCAAACCTGAGGATTGGGAGCAGTTTAGGATTCAGCAAAGGAGGACAAAGGGATTAATTAAGAGGGGGAAAATAGATTATGAAAGTAAGCTTGCAGGGAACATAAAAACTGACTGTAAAAGCTTTTATAGATATGTGAAGAGAAAAAGATTGGTGAAGTCAAGCGTAGGTCCCTTACAGTCAGAATCAGGGGAATTTATAATGGGGAAAAAAGAAATGGCAGACCAACTAAATACATATTTTGGTTCTGTCTTCACAAAGGAGGACACAAATAACCTCCCAGAGATGTCGGGGAACATAGGGACTAATGAGAGGGAGGAACTGAAAGAAATCAGTATTTGTAGGGAAATGGTGTTGGGGAAGTTGACGGGATTGAAGGCCGATAAATCCCCAGGGCCTGATAATCTACATCCTAGGGTACTTAAGGAAGTGGCCCTGGAGATAGTAGATGCATTGCTGGTCATCTTCCAGAACTCGATAGACTCTAGAACAGTACCCATGGATTGGAGGGTAGCTAATGTTACCCCACTATTCAAAAAAGGTGGTAGTGAAAAAGCGGGGAATTATAGACCGGTAAGCCTGGCATCGGTAGTGGGGAAAATGCTAGAGTCCATTATAAAAGATGTAATAGCAGAACACTTGGAAAGCAGTGACAGGATCGGACAAAGTCAACATGGATTTACAAAAGGTAAATCGTGCTTGACTAATCTACTGGAATTTTTTGAGGATCTAACTGGTAAAATAGATAAGGGAGAACCAGTGGATGTGGCGTATTTGGACTTTCAGAAGGCTTTCGATAAGGTCCCGCATAAGAGATTAGCGTGCAAAATTAAGGCACATGGGATTGGGGGCAAGGTATTGACTTGGATAGAGAACTGGTTGGCAGATAGAAAGCAAAGAGTTGGAATAAACGGGTCATTTTCCGAGTGGCAGGCAATGACTAGTGGGGTACCGCAAGGATCGGTCCTAGGGCCCCAGCTGTTCACAATATATATTAATGATCTGGACGAAGGAATTGGATGTAGTATCTCCAAATTTGCAGATGACACAAAGCTGGGTGGGAGGGTATGCTGTGAGGAGGATGTCGTGAAACTCCAATACGATTTCGACAGGTTGGGTGATTGGGCAGATGCATGGCAAATGCACTATAATGTGGATAAATGTGAGGTTATCCACTTTGGTGGCAAAAACAGGAAGGCAGATTATTATTTGAATGGCAATAGATTGGGAGAAGGGGAAGTGCAAAGAGACCTGGGTGTTCTTGTGCACCAGTCGCTGAAGGTAAGCATGCAGGTGCAGCAGGCGGTTAAGAAGGCAAATGGTATGTTGGCCTTCGTAGCAAGAGGGTTCGAGTACAGGAACAAAGATGTCTTGCTGCAGTTGTACAGGGCCTTGGTGAGACCGCACCTTGAGTATTGTGTGCAGTTTCGATCGCCTTATCTGAGGAAGGAGTGCAGCGAAGATTCACCAGGCTGATACCTGGGATGGCAGGAATGACGTATGAGGAGAGATTGTGTCGATTGGGCTTATACTCACTGGAGTTTAGAAGATTGAGAGGGGATCTCATCTTAACCTATAAAATTCTGTCAGGCCTGGACAGACTAGATGCAGGAAGGATGTTCCCGATGGCCGGGGAGTCCAGAACCAGGGGTCATAGTCTAAGGATAAGGGGTAAGCCATTCAGGACTGAGATGAGGAGGAATTTCTTCACCCAGAGAGTGGTGAACCTGTGGAATTCTCTGCCACAGAGGGCGGTGGAGGCCAGTTCATTAAATATATTCAAGAAGGAGTTGGATATATTTTTTAAGGCTAAAGGGATCAAGGGATATGGGGAGAAGGCAGGGACAGGGTACTGAATTTGGATGATCAGCCATGATCTCATTGAATGGCAGAGCAGGCTCGAGGGGCCGAATGGCCTACTCCTGCTCCTATCTTCTATGTTTCTATGTTACATAAAAGGTTATTACACAAGATTAGGGCTCATGGGTTTGGGGGTAATATAATAGCATGGATAGAGGATTGGTTAATGGACAGAAAACAGAGAGTAGGGATAAACAAATCTTTTTCAGGTTGGCAGGTTGTAACTAGTGGGGTGCCGCAAAGATCAGTGTTGGGGCCTCAGCTATTTACAATCTATATTAATGACCTAGATGAAGGGACCGAGTGCAATGTATCCAAGTGTGCTGATGATACAAAGCTAGATGGGACAGTAAACTGTGAGGAGAACACAAAGGGCAGGATTTTCATTGAGCCGTGGAGGCAGGATTGGAGGCGTGTGGGGGGTTAAAATCTTGAAATCGGGGGGCACGAACCCATCCCACCCCCAACCCACCTCCCTGCCAGTTTCAAAGGAGGCGGGTACCCGACCTGCGCTGGGACCCGCCTCCCTGAGGCGGGAAGGGGATTAGTGCCAATTAACTGCCTGTTAACAGGTAGTTAACAGGCAGTTTTTAGCCGAATCCATATTTTTATTGGCGAAATGTGGGATTCCCGACGGCTCCAAACCATGCCAAGTTAGTGAGGCGGGCCGTCGGGATGAAAGGCTTGGAGGGGTCGAGATGTCCGGTGTTCAGGTGAGTGATGGGTGCATGAGTTCAGAGGTAAGTGTGTTTGGTGTGTGTAAAGTGTTTAAAGAAGTTTTACTTACCTTTTCTTACCTTTACAGTCTTCCTTCCTTCAGGTCTCGGGAGTCCCTCATCTCACCGGCACAGAAAGCAGAATGGCCGCGATCTGTCAAAAATTGCAGCATTCAGCTTTCTGTTCTGGAGAGATCTCTAAATCATCCTGAGAGTAAGGAATTAACTTCCTGTACAGATTGTCAGTGTTTGACATCTGTCAAAAGCTCTTGACAGATGAAATGTCAATCTGTGACATCACCTGTTGCCGGGTGGCCCTTAATTGGCCTGCTAAGCCCGCTGGGTGGGCTCAACAAGGTCAATCAAGTGAAAATCGCGTGGGTTGGCCACAACTCGATAGAGGCGGGACTATAACCCCGAAAGTTGCAGTCCCGCCTCCTACACGCCTCCTCAATGAAAATCCAGCCCAAAGAGTCTGCAAAGGGATATAGATAGATTAAGTGAGTGGGCAGTAAGGTGGCAGATGGAGTATAATGAAGGGAAATGTGAGGTTATTCACTTTGGTAGGAAGAATAGAAAAACAGAATTTTTTTTAATGGTGAGAAACTTTCAAATGTTGGTGTTCAGAGAGATTTGGGTGTCCTCGTGCAAGAAACACACAATCGCGTGCCATTACCTGTAGTCCTTGTGCTCCGAGATCAACTGTCGTGTCTAAGACGGCGATGAGAACCGCCCTGCCATCGTACTCTGGGTACCGGGAGAGGAAAGACGTAGCGCCGGACTCTTTCTTCGGCGAAGGAGTCAACGAGATGAGCAGCCATGACTCGACTCTAAAATGGATAGGGCATATTCGAGTACGCAGTGCCTTCTGGGTATGAACGTCTGCCATTGGGGCCCAGAATCATGGCATGGATCCTTTTAAGATCAGGCAGGGGAGAATCGCTATTGCAAATTGATAAATTAAATTAAGTATTACAGTGTGTTCCCTGGCTGTAGTTTGGGACTGACTCTGACCCATGAGAAGTAAAAGTGGATAGACTAATGTGCAGTTCGAGCTCCGGCTCGCGTTCTATTTCTGTCCCGTCCAGTGGGCCGGGTAGAATGACTTGGTGGGCCGGATACGGCCCGAGGGCCATATTTTGCCCACCACTGGTCTAGGCTGACACATTAAGAATGGGTACTTGGTATCGGAGAGCTGTTGGGATCCACAAAATTCTACCCTAGCAGGAGTCTGCGCCTTCTGGAGAGGAAGGAATTAAAGGAAGGAAACTGAGTTACATCACTGGTCGCTGCTTAAACTAATTAATTATTAGACCTCAATTGATATGTGCACTAGGAATAGTTGAAGGTCCATTCAAAACCAGAAGCTTCAGGTTTCAATGTCAGCTATGGCTCAGTGGGCAGCACTCTCTAGGTGGGAGGGGCTAGCAGTGAGCCAGGTGTGACTGGTTGCCTGATTTTGTAAAAAGTTGGTGGTGGGTTTTGGGGTTTTGTTTTCAGGTTTTAGGGCCTTTTTGGCCCACAAAAACAGCCAGATGGCTGCTGAGGGGTCCGGAGTGCCGGGCCCCTCAGAGGACAATGTTCCCGAGAGGAATTTAATTCGGGAAGAAACTGTGGTGGGAAAGGAAAAAAAAGGCCCAAAGGTTTGGGCCGGGACCCCAGGAGGTTTGGTAAAGAAAATACGGTGGTGGTGCAGTGCGAGGATAAGAAGATTCGAGCTTGGGATATTATCCAGGTGGTTCATGAGGACTGTGGCGAGGGAAGCTGCTTTGCCTGCCAACCAAAACCGAATGTGGGATTCGAGGTGACGGTCAGTGGCCGTGAGGAGGTGGAAAGATTGTTACTCAGTCTGAAAGTTGGTGAGAAATTCTTGGAGGTGACTCTGCTATATTCAGAGGAGGTGGTGGTTTCATTTTTAAACTTGCCAGCTTACATTGAAGACGAAGTGCTAAGCAAAAAGTTGGAGTCGTGGGACATTAAAATCTGTTCTGCAATAAAGAGGAGGTGCTATCCGGGAACACGGGTAGCAGACAGAACCCGGTATGTAAAGGTGTGGTTCCCAGAGGGGGTGAGGTAATTGCCGTACAGTATGAAGTTCGAGACACTGGAAGGAGTGCAGTACTTTCGTGTGCTGCATGAAAACCAAGTAAAGGTGTGCTATTATTGTCTTGGACATGACCATCTCGTGAGAAACTGTCCAGACCTGTATTGTTACAATTGCGGTGAGTCGGGACACATTGCTCGGAGCTGCAAGGCGAAGAGCTGTGGGGTGTGTCACAAAGGCCCCACCCACTGTGAGTGTGTGGCAGAAGGGAGCGATATGAGTGATGAGGGGATGGGAGAAGGAGCAGGAGATGAGAGTGGAACGGCCGGAGGAGCGGTGCAGTCGGAGGACACAGCCGGTAAAATGAAGGAGAAAGGAGCACAGGAAGAGGCAGAGGATGTCGGAGCGGAGAACGGGATGGAGATGGCGGAAAACACACCGAGTGCTGTGGAGGGGAACAAAGACAGCAGCGGGCAGCGAGAGTCGAGTGCAGACTCGAGCCTTAGTGCAGTTCGGCTCCCCCTGGGGAGTCTGGTGTCTGCAGGGGGAGAGGAGGCGGAAGCGGGGTGTGTGGTGGATGTGGGTGCTCTGGGGAGAGGCGGGGAGTCGGATATCTTGGTGAGGGGAGGGGCAGGACGGGTAGAGGGTGCAAGAGGCAGGAGCCTTAAAGGGACAGCAGGATGGGATCGGCGAGATAGAGACGTCAGAGGGGAACAATTTAGGTGCGCCATTGTCCCATGGAGAGAGGGAACAGGGTGCAAGGGTCAGAGGTGGAGATGTGGTCGAAGGGAGCGGCACAGTGGGAGAAACTGCGATAGCAGGAAGACTCTCTATGGGAGCTGAAGTATCTGACGGGGAGCAGGATTATGTATCTGATGGGGAGCAGGCACAAGGGGTTGCAGAAGAGCTTGAGTGTGAGGAATTAGAGGGGGACAGAGACATGGAAGTCGGGGGTGGGGTGGCATCATGTGGAAAAGGAAAGGTTAGTGAGGGGCAGAAGCAGGGAGGAGGGGCAGCTCCTGGGCCCAAACTTAATACAAGGAAGAGGCTGAAACAGCAGGGGAAGTTTAAACAGGAGGGGAAAAAGAGTCGGAGGCTGCAGGAAAAAGCAACAGCTGCTCAAAAAGTTGAGAAGGAGCATGAGAGTAGGGAAGAGCCAGAGATTAAATGATGGGGAAATTATCAGGCATACTTCCCTTCTTTGGAGCCATGATTACATTGGTTTCGATTAATGTGAACGGACTGAGGGGTGAGAAGAAATTGCAACAGTTGTTGCAGGGTTTTAAAGGTTCGGACTGTGTCTGCAAGAAACCTTTTGGGATGAGGATATCCTAGAAAGAGTTCAGAAGGTTTGGAAGGGAGAGGTGTTTGCAAGTTGTGCAAACAATAACCGTTTTGGTGAGTCCGTCCATAAAAGAGAACGTTGCCTTGGTGGACAAGGACACTGAGGGGAGATTTTTACGGCTAAGGGTAAAAATGGAGGGATTTAATTGCGATCTCTTTAATATCTATGCACTGAACGACCATTGCAAGCGTCGCGAGTTTTTTCGGGGGTTATTCACTGAAGTGGCAGAGGTGGAAAATCCTTGTATAGTGGGGGATTTTAATGTATTTTTATCTCGGATGGACATTTCAGCCCAGATGACCTTTAAGGATGATAACTCCAGAGGGATGATTGTAAAACTGATGGCAAATTTAAATTTGAGAGACTTATGGAGGGACCGGAACCCCATAAAAAGGGAGTTCTCCAGGGCAGGTTGGGTGGGTGATGTTTTAACACAGAGCCGAATGGATTTTGTGTTAATGCAGGAAGGGTTAAGTTCTGAGGTAATGGAGATTTATTATAAAAAAGTATTTTTTAGTGATCACTCGGCTTTGGTTCTTAGAATTAGGAACAGCAGAGTTAAGATCGGTTCAGGGGTGTGGATTTTAAACAATCAATACCTGAAAGAAATTGCTTAAAAAGAAGGGATTATAAATATAATAAAGAATGCTCGGAAGGAACCTTTGTTCTTGAAAGAAAGAAGAGTTTGGTGGGACAATTTCAAATATGAGGTAAAAGTTTTTTCGGTATGTTATGGGAAAAAGAGGGCAGCAGCTAACCGGCATCGAGAAGAGAATATAAACAAAAGGTTTACAGATGTCTGTAAAGCAGTTGACGGAGGGGATAAGGGAGCTGAGACTAAGTTCCGGGTGCTAAAGGAAGAGTGGGAATTATTGCAAGCTGAAAAATGCAAGGGGGTCATTCTCCGTGCAAAGGCTAGAGATGCATTGGAGGACGAAAGATGCACTAGATATTTTCTAGAGCAAGAGAAGCTGCGACAGAGATTATCGTTAATTGAAGAGTTGAAGTTTGGGGAGAAGATCATTCATGAAAGTGGGGAGATTTTAGAGGCGGCTAGCAGCTTTTATCAAGAGTTATATACAAAAGAAGACATTTCCAATTTGGCGATGGAGAAAGTTACTGCTTTTATTGAAGAGGGTTTAAAGGAGGATGAGAGAAGCATGTGTGACAAAGAAGTAGGATTAGCGGAAATAAAAGTAGCAATAAGTGGAATGAAGGGGGGGGGAAAGCCCAGGATCCGATGGACTAAGTGCAGAATTTTATAAAGAATTTTTTGAGATTTTAAGTCCATTGCTTTTAGGAGTTTTTAAGGAAATTAAAATTGAGGGAAGCCTGGCCCCATCTATGAGGAGAGGTATCATAAGCTTAGCTTATAAAAATAAAGGGGATAGACAGGATCTGAAGAATTGGAGGCCCATCACATTATTAAATGTGGATTATAAGATCTTGGCGAGGGTTATGGCAAATCGTTTGAAGAAGGTGTTACCGGAGATAGTTTGGCCCTCTCAGTCCTATGGAGTCATAGGCCGGGACATCGCAGACTCTGTGGTCTCAATCCGAGATGCGATAGAGCTCATGGAAGAGAGTGGGAGGGAGGCTTATGTATTAAAGATAGATCAAGAGAAAGCCTTTGATAGGGTCTCTCATGAGTTTTTATTGAAGGTTTTGGAAGCATTTGGTTTCCAGGAAAATTTCATTCAGTGGATAAGGATTTTTTATTCAAACATATTTAGCTGTGTTAAATGTAATGGTTTTTTATCCAAGTATTTTCCAATACAGAGATCAGTGAGACAGTGTTATCCCCTGTCCCCATTGTTGTACACATTGGTAGCAGAACCATTAGGTTACATGATGCAAAAGAAACAAGGTGTAGTTGGGATTGTGGTCCCCAGTTCTGGGCTGGTGTCGGTGATACACCAATATGCAGATGACACAACCTTAACATTGAGAAATGGGGAGTCAGTGAGGAAAGCTATGGATGTAGTGGAGGAATATTGTAGAGCTTCAGGAGCCAGAGTGAATTATAGTAAGTCCCAATGCCTGGTTGCAGGGAGGGGTAGGGGGGAATGGTTGGGGGAATGTCCCTTTAAGGTGGTGGAGGTTTTGGAAGTTCTGGGGGTGCATATGGGGTGCAAGAAAGACAGGGATGAAGTGGATCGATTAAATTGGGAACCGAAGGTTATGAAAATTAAAAAGATTTTGGGAAGATGGGAAAGAAGGTGGTTGAAAGTGCAAGGAAGAGCGACAGTGGTGTCTGCTCTCCTGCTATCTAAGCTATGGTACTTATTGATGGTGGAGGATATTCCTGAGTGGGCGGAAAAGTCCATCCGAGAGGCTTGTGTGAGGTTTTTATGGGAAGGGAAACCAGCCTTGGTGGCTTACAATGCCATCATTGGACGGAGAAATCAGGGAGGACTCAATTTCCCAGATATTGACTTGAAGAAGAAATCCTTTAGAATCAAATGGGTGAAGAGATTGCTTCAGAAGTCAAATACAAGTTTTTGGAAGAGTTGTTTTGAGCATTTTTTAAAACGAAGTGGGATAGGAGGGATGGGGATATTGTATATGGAATACAATAATATGTTTTTGAAATCGATTAAACTTCTCCCTAGGTTTTATAAGGGGGTTGTAGAGACTTGGGCCCAATTTTTAAAGAGTGTGCAGTTGATGCCCAAGGGGGCTGAGGAATTTTTAGAACAGCCCTTATTTTTGAACAGGTGGGTCAACATCGAAGGAGAGGTTTTATTTAATCAAGCTTTTAAAAAGCTGGGATTATATCTGTGAAAGATGTATTATACGAGGTAATTCCAGGTTGGTTGCCGGAAGCGATAGTGAGGGACATGGTGTGGGAGGAGGATCAGGAGGTAGAGGGAAAAGCAATAGGAATCATGTATGAGAAGATTGTGAGGGCAATGCCACAGGATTGGATGGAAGAAATACATGCGGAAATCTCCAAAGGAAGTAAAATGCGTCCTGCTTTTCCAAGCTTTGTACTGGAGAAAGGGGGAGAGTTGGTCCAATTTGACAACTGTAATACTCGAGATTTCTATGAGGTATTCAGAGAATGGAGATTCAAGACACCTGCTGGTCAGGAGTTTTGGCAGAGTATATACCCACAGCTGGACTTCAACAGGATTTGGAAGGGAGTGTGGGCGAATTTTAAATGTCCAGAGTGGATTGAACTGGATTTCAAATTGGCTCATAACCGGATTTTTACCATGACGGTCTTGTGCAAGATTGGACGAGTGGAGGTGGCAACTTGCCCAATGTGTGGGACACGGGATGAGACTCTGTCCCATTTACTGGTGTTATGTCCGCAGTTAAATGACTTTAAGTACTATGTTCGACAGTTGTGTGAAGCTTTTTTGCTGGGTGGGGACCGAAGAGCGAGAATGGGAATCCCGTGGGACTCAATTTTGAGATGGGGATTGCAGGAGAGTCTGCCCGAGTCTAGCGGAGCGGCACATCTGCCAATGCACTTTATTATGGTTATGTTTATGTTAATGTATTACAAGCCAAATGTATGTTGAATGTTTAAATGTCTTAATCTAAACGTACACTCTCGGGAGCCGCAAGCCTACATTTCGTTGTACTGCACTTGTGCACTAACAATGACAATAAAGTTGATTATGATTATGATTATGATTATGAATTAATTTAATGTTCAGTTTGGCTAGATTCGTGATTGTGCAAAGAAGGAATGCTCTGTTTTTTAAGGGGAGGAGAATCAATCTAAAAGAGCATTTTAAATATAAGCTAAAAGATCATTATAAGGCTCTGTGGATGTTTTATACAGAAAGGAATTTAAGGATAGTATTTTACAACCGATTTTTAAAGTACAATCGATTAATATATGTTACAGGTGACAAATTAAACTTCAGGTTTTGATGTTAAAATGTGGTGGCGGAATGGCTGTGCAGAGCGGTGGAATTGATTTGTATCATACAATGTAATGATCACGATGTTGTAAATGTTCTTAATGTATAATAAAGTATATTAAAAAAAAGTGGGTAGCACTCTTGCCTCTGAGTCAGAAGGTTGTGGGTTCAAGTCCCATTCCATGAGACTTGAGCACAAAAATCTAGGCTGACACTCCAGTGGAGTGCTGCACTGTTGGAGGTACTGTCTTTTGGATGAGATGTTAAACCGAGGCTTCATCTGCTCTCTCAGGTAGATGTAAAAGATCCCCTGGCACTATTCGCAGAAGAGCTGGGGAGTTATCCGCGGTGTCCTGGCCAATATTTATCACTCATTCAACACCTAAAACAGATTATCTGGACATGATCACATTGCTGTTTGTGGGATCTTTCTGTGCGCAAATTGGCTGCCGCATTTCCTACATTACAACAGTGACTACACTTCAAAAGTGCTTCATTGGCTGTAAAGCATTTTGGGGCGTCCTGAGGTCATGGAAGGCGCTATAGAAATACAAATCTTTCTTTTTAACATGTCTAGAATAACACTGCTAGTCAAGGATGATATGCTATTTGAAGACCAGGTGTAATACATTAAAGATAAACTGGCAGAATCAATTTGAATGAAAAGGGTGCAATTTAGTTATAGGAAACCTTAATAAACTGCCCAACCAAGGTGCACAGGCTGATAGGTTAATGTAAAATTGGATGAAGCAGGCTACAAGGAAAACCATTTAGAATTCAGAGTCATTTTAATTCCTAAGAAATTATCATAGAGCAGGGAACATCTCAATTGAAGAAACGTTGTCAGAGATTATTTCTTGTGCCGACATGTGCCGAGATCCATTATGTGAGGTCTCCACTCCTTTCTGCTTGATACACATTTCCTGGTGCATCCTCCAGCATGGACAGGTAGATGCCACTTTAACCACATTTAAAATTGCGTGTTAATGACAGGGTGACATCAAAACACCTCCCCTGTCATTATCCTGGGATACCACCTGGTAGTTGCTCAAAAGGAGGATCGCCAGAGAAAGTGGGCATTAGAGCTAGCGGCCAGCCCCTTCAAGTGGATGATATGAGAAGAGGCAGCCAGCAATCTCTTCAGACCAGGTATGTTTGACCTTTGTTTACATCAACAAGGAGGGACAGCAGGGCTGGAGGCCACCTGGCCCTTTTTTTTTTAGACAGCAACTACTGACCCGACAGAGAACTGACCCAACACCAAGCAGCGGGGGATACAATTGAGCTCATTAAATGGCTTGTTAAGAGCCAATTTAATGGTATTTTGAGGCTTCCTTCCCATTTTACCTTCTCCCCCATGGGTTACCCGCTGCTCGGGGAACACACCAGCTCACCCTGGCATGATTGGAGTCTGCTCTGATGTTTCTGATAAGCTGACAGCTGCAGAAGTGGTGTAAAGAATGCCATGTTGCAGATGGTCAGTTTCAGAGCACAGAAACTGTTGGTTACTTCATTTGTAATATATATAGAGGTTTCTTTAGCTTACCTCATTGGAACAACCTCTCTCACCACTGACAGATCGCTTCTGTCATCTCACCTGCAGCTGCCATCTATTGCAGCAACATCAGTGCCCTTGAAAAAATCAGACCTTGGACCTCTGATTCCTTCCACGATCAGCCCCAACACCAACATCACCAGTCACACCAACATCACCAACAACATCACCAACCTTCTCCGCCATCACCTGATGCTGCACAGGACACAGGGCATCAGCTCCTGACATCATGATGGCATCACCATG
This sequence comes from Somniosus microcephalus, assembly GCF_052327205.1. Classification (NCBI taxonomy): domain Eukaryota; kingdom Metazoa; phylum Chordata; class Chondrichthyes; order Squaliformes; family Somniosidae; genus Somniosus; species Somniosus microcephalus. The sequence continues at coordinate 33,301,874 of NC_140995.1, read as the reverse complement.
GCCAGATTTACTTCACTTGACACTGTTAATCCTGGCTGCCTCATGATGCGTCAGGTTTTCACCATCCCACACCAGCACCGTGAAGCACCCCTTTAATGTCCAAGCCATTCCATGCACACTCATCACTATAGCGGCGGTGGGGGTGGTGGGGGGGGGGGGGGGGGGGAGTTATGTCTCACCATTCACTGGAACTCAGTAAGACACTTCTCAAGGTGCGCTCAAATCTGTCCAAAAAGGGGCAGTGTTGGAAAAATAGATTTCACTGTATGACAACACATTACCAAAAACTTCACATGGACATTGGCTAAGCCTCTCAAGTGCCTACCCTTGTGTGTTGTTAGTTGGTATGCTTGCAGTCGGATGAGGTGAATGTGAGGGGTGGCTAGTGAGATGGGGAAGTGATAAAGTAGATAGAGAGGGCTGGGTGGAGGTGCAAGGTAAGTTGGTGTGACTAAGGATGTGCAGGAGAAGGGTATGGAAGGCAAAGTGATGGGGATGTGTTGAGTGGCACAGCAGGATGAGGTTTGAGTGTGGCTTTGCAGTAACGTTTCGTGATCCACTGAGATCATTGAAAGGTTGGCGCCACTTCAGCCAGGGACTCCTGACGACATCCCTGCTTTTGCCCTCCTGTGTAATGTGCAACCAGGCTGCGTTGGTGTCCTGGGGAGCTCTCTTCCACCCTTGGAATGGAAGAGAACCTCCCTGCGTGCTGTGACTCCCTCCATAAGCATATGGAGGGAGTCATTGGAAAGCCTGGGTGCAAGCATTCACTTTTGTGCAGTGCTTGTCAGTGTTTGCAGCACCTCAATGCTGTCAAACACTGACAGAACAACTGTCAAACTCAATGTGGCCATGGTCCCTTTAAGGAAACCGGCTGATGACGCTTCATCAAATGACGTCATCAGACCCGCTTCCTGTTAATTGGCCGGGAAGCCTGCAGGGCGGGCTTAACAAGGCCAATCAAGGGAAAATCCCTTTGACAGAACGGCTGCAGCCAGGATCGTGACTGGAACCCGGAAACCAGCTCCCCGCCACCATCCCGACACCGCTGATAAAATCACGGCCGTAGAGTGCAAAAGCAAGGAAGTTATGCTAAACCTTTATAAAACACTGGTTAGGCCTCAGCTGGAGTATTGTGTTCAATTCTGGGCACCACAGTTTAGGAAGGATGTCAAGGCCTTGGAGAGGGTGCAGAAGTGATTTACTAGAATGGTACCAGGGATGAGGGACTTCAGTTATGTGGAGAGACTGGAGAAGCTGGGGTTGTTCTCTTTAGAGCAGAGAAGGTTAAGAGGAGATTTGATAGTGGTGTTCAGAATCATGAATGGTTTTGATAGAGTGTATAAGGAGAAACTGTTTCCAGAGGCAGCAAGGTCAGTAACCAGACCACACAGATTTAAGGTGATTAGCAAAAGAACCAGAGGCGACGTGAGGATTTTTTTTTGTTACACATCGAGTTGTTGTGATCTGAAATGCATTGCCTGAAAGGGTGGTGGAAGCAGATTAAACAGTAACTTTCAAAAGGGAATTAGATAAGTACTTGAAGAGAAAAACAATACAGCGCTCTGGGGACAGAGCCGGGGAGTGGGACTAATTGGATAGCTCTAGCAAAGAGCCAGCCCAGGTGAGAATAGGCCAATTGGCCTCCTTCTGTGTTATATTATTCTGTGACTCTATGATCCTAACCTTGGAAATTTGTCCTGTTGAGTTGTGCTCCAGTCAGGCATATTAGAAATGCTGGAGCGAAGGGAGATGAAGATAAAGATAAATTATCCCTGAGTAATATTGTATCACATTTACAGTAATGAGAGATTCAAGCTACTTCTGGTATTATGAACAGGGTCAATTTGCTGGGTCACAGCTGGCAGCTGGTTGAATGAGGTCAATGACAGGGATTCAGATGGGAGTATGTCTCTATAATTTGTCAGTGGCAGACTTCCCTCCTCCCTCCTGTCAGCAATTTGGCCTTCCAGCTTGGTTCCCTTGACAGGGTAAAGACAATTTTTTTAAATTGTGTATGTAGTGTATGTAACCTGTACCACCTTAAGAGGATACCTTAAGGTGATGGACTACTTTTTGATGGCTCCTGTACATTGTAGTACCGGTGGTGACCACACCGGTATATAAACGCTGCGGAGCAAAGTGTATCCCAGTTCAGCCCTGACCCTCAATCACTAAAGACCTGTTTAATTATTTCTGTAGTCTGTGTCCTGTTATTCAGCATAACTACATTTGAAAACACAGACTCAATAGTGGCGACGAGTCTGATCTTACCTAGCGGCAGTTGCATCAAAGGAAGCTTCGTCCTCTGAAACGGGCGTCGAACAAGGACATCCACCCTCAACATCCTGCTGGGCACTGCATCGCACGGGAGGCCATCGGGAACCCGGGTTGGTTTCTGGCCACGAAGTCAAACATCAGTGAACATCCCTTCGATGACAGCGGCGGGTAAGCCCGATCGAGCGGCACGGGGGGAAAGTCGGCCGAGTTGTCAGTAAGAGAAGGGGAGGGAAACGACGAAAAGGGCGGAGAACACGACCGCAACCGGTGTCAGGGGCCGGACTGCAATCGGAGCAGAGACGCGCAGCAGCCAGAAAAGCGTTTATGACCACAAGGACCGCGGGAGCGGCGGGGAACAAGAGCAGCAGCGTAGGGGAAAATAAAGGACCGCTGGGAGGCGTGAATGGCAACAGCATGGGAATCACCATTTTGATTCGGCGGGGGAAGAAGACAAGCGCGGGAAAAGCCGCCAAGCGCGGGAAGCCGCCATTTTGAAAAATAAATAAATAAATAAATAAATAAAATAATAATCATATCCGAAGGGAAGGAAACTCAACAAGGATGCCAAAAACGGGTAACATCACTGCTTTTGATAACGATGTGGAAGATTGGGCCACTTATGTGGAACGCATCGAAGTTTACTGTACAACGAATGAGGTACCGGAGGATAAGAAAGCACTAACCCTATTAAACTCGATGGGTGCGAAGACGTACGGGTTATTAAGGAACCTTCTAACACCAGATAAACCGGTAGGGAAGAGTTTCGCGGATATTGTTACTATCCTGCAAGAGCATTTAAACCCCACGCCGCTGCTGATAACGGAACGATTTAAATTATACAAAAGAATTCAACTTAAAGAAGAAAGCAACGCTGAATTCCTAACCGAACTGCGCAAGTTATCAAAGTACTGTCAGTTCGGTACAGGACTAGCAGACGCACTGAGAGATAAGTTTGTGTGTGGGCTCCTAAGGGAAGGAACCCAGAAGCGACTGCTAGAGGAAAAGGACCTTACGCTGGACAAAGCTTTCAGCATTGCAGCATCGCACGAGGCAGCAGCACGAGGCACTGCAGAGATACAGCAAAGGCCATTGGAATTCAGCACCAATGAAATGGCATTGGGCGCAGTAAAGTGCTATCATTGCGGAAGGACAACGCATGACCAGAACCAGTGCTGGTTCAAAGATAAAGAATGCAGGCAATGTGGCAAACTTGGTCATATAGCGAGAGTATGCCGGTCAGGAAAGAAGACCAGCAGCAAAAAGTCGCCGCAGGAGAAGTACAAAAAAATACACAAGGTGACAGAGAACAGTTCGGATGAACAGAAGATGGATTCAGACTCCAGCAGTAAGGAACTGGGTTGTCTAAAAATACATAATGTGGGTAACACAGCAGACCACCAGACTATCTGGGTTATACTTCGGATAGCAGGAGTCCAAGTGAAGATGGAATTGGACACTGGATCAGCATTAATGGTCATGAATAAGCAAGATTACAAAAGGTTATTCTCGCACATTCCCCTGAGGGATACGGAGATTGTATTGAAAACATACACGGGGCAAATAGTATACCCCAAAGGAAAGATAAAAGTAAATGTGGTCTACAATGGTAAAGAAAGTCAGAAAATGGACTTGTATGTGTTACCTGATGGAGGTCCGCCACTACTGGGACGGGAATGGATCCGGAGAATAAATGTGGACTGGCATTCCATACAAGGACTGACTGTAGATGCCTGTAAGGAGGACGACGTCAAACCTAAACGACTGTCCAAAATATTAGACGATGCTAAGGAGGTGTTCCAACAGGGACTGGGAACACTGAAAGGAATTACGGCAAACATCAAAGTTGAAGAACATGCAAACCCAAAATTTTTCAAAGCCAGACCGGTACCTTATGCGATACGACCTGCTGTGGAAGCAGAGCTAGAAGGGCTAGAACATTCAGGGGTACTGTCCAAGGTGGACTGGAGCGAGTGGGCCACACCCATTGTTCCTGTCATGAAGCGTTCGTTGAGCAACAAGCCGGGGGAACCTGGGAAGGTTCGCATCTGTGGCGATTTCAAGATCACTGTTAATCCGGTTCTTCACACGGTGCAATATCCGCTTCCGCGGATTGAAGATATCTTCGCTTCGCTGTCTGGCAGGAAACACTTCACCAAGATAGACCTGGCGCAGGCGTACCTACAGATGAAAGTTGATGAAGCGTCATGCCAGTATCCCACGATCAACACACATAAGGGCTTATATCGGTATAATAGACTGGTTTTTGGAGTGGCATCGGCTCCAGCGATTTGGCAAAGGGCCATGGAGCAGGTATTGCAGGGAATCCCAGGCACACAATGCTACCTGGACGACATCCTGATTACAGGAGATGACGATAAGGATCACCTTGCAAATTTGGAGCAGGTGCTCATCAGATTGAAAGAATATGGGCTCAGAGTTAATCGCCAGAAATGTGAGTTCTTTCAAAAGCGAATCTCGTACTGCGGCCACGTCATTGACCAGGAGGGGCTCCATAAGTCACCTGACAAGATCGAAGCTGTTGTGAAAGCTCCTGCACCGGAAAATGTTTCCCAGTTGAGGTCGTTCCTTGGGTTGGTTAACTATTACCACAAGTTTCTTCCAAATTTATCCACGGTGTTACACCCGCTAAACACCCTTTTGCAAATGGGAATACCATGGAAGTGGAGCGATGATTGTAAGCGGGCTTTTCAAAAGAGCAAGGCACTGATCACCTCTAAGGAAGTGTTGGCTCACTTTAACCCAACGCTGCCTATTCGCTTAGCTTGTGATGCTTCTCCATATTGTATCGGGGCAGTGCTCTTACATAAGTTTCCAAATGGCTCGGAAAGACCAGTCGCGTTCGCATCCAGATCATTGACCTCCGCTGAGCGCAACTATGCTCAGATAGATAGGGAGGCTCTCAGCCTCGTGTGGGGAGTTAAGAAATTTAACCATTACCTGCAAGGCCAAAAGTTTACGCTGCTGACAGATCACCAGCCGTTGGTTTCCATCTTCAACCCTAAGAAGGGTGTTCCGGTAATGACGGCGCAGAGGCTTCAGAGATGGTCCCTTTTCCTAGGGGCACACCAATATGATATTGAATTCAAGGGTACAAAGCAACATGGTAATGCTGATGGGCTGTCGCGCCTGCCACTACCTACAGCGGAAGAGGCACCGGCAGTTGACCCTGTCGAGATATTTCACTCGGCCATCATCGAATGCTTACCAGTCACCAATGCGGGTATTGAGAGAGAGACCCGAAACGACCCGACACTGTCTCGGGTCTACGACTTGACAGTGAAGGGATGGCCAGCACATGGCGAACCACTGTTACCAGCATTCTCAGCCAGACGAGAACAGCTGTCCGTATGTCAAGGAACATTGATGTATGGAACAAGGGTGATTATTCCTCCTAAATTAAGGGAGAGAGTTCTGAAAGAATTGCATGAAGGTCATCTGGGGGGAGTCAAGATGAAAAGCCTTGCTAGGGCTTATGTGTGGTGGCCAGGTATCGACAAACAAATAGAGGATCTGACTAAAAGCTGCTCAGGGTGCCAGAAAGTTCAAAATGCACCTCCAATTGCACCGCTGCATCCGTGGGAATGGCCTTCAACCCCATGGCAACATGTGCATATCGACTTTGCAGGTCCATTCATGGATTCCATGTTTTTGATAGCAGTAGACGCACATTCTAAATGGCCAGAAGTGATTAAGATGTCGACCACTACCTCTGAGAAGACGATCGCAGTTCTAAGAACCATATTTGCAAGGAATGGGTTGCTGGAACAAATATGTTCAGACAACGGACCACAGTTCGTGTCAGAAGAATTCCAGAAATTCATGAAAAAGAATGGGGTGAAACACTATGGCCTAGAAATTCGGTAGGCTTAGCGCCGCATTTGAGGCGCTAGAGGGCCTAGCGCCGGAGTTATGGCCAGTTGAGAAATTCCCTGGGGCCCTAAATCGGCGTTGCACCGGTAGCGCTGCGCCGGCACCGATGACGTCATCGGTGTGCGCAGCGTCCCGGTTGCCGTGGTAACCCGGCCCCAAGCCGAAATTCAGTTGCGCCCGCCTCGCCCGTGGCAGGCGCAACTAAGACTCTGGCAACAGAGTCTTCCCCCAGTGTGCGCCGGCGCATAAAGGTGGAGCGGCGGCCGGCCGCGTTCCCGGCGGCCGCCTGCCCGCACCTCCCTTCCCGGACTCCTGCATTCCCCCACCGCGGCCCTGATCAGTGTCTGATGCGAGCCCGGCACTTCCCCGAGGTGCCGGGCTCAGATGTCGGGTCAATCCGCCGGACAGTTGTCGGCTGCAGGCAGCTCCTCCTTAACAGGAGGAGGAGGCCTGCAGTTCCCCCGCCTGCCGCACCGCATCGGGTGCCGCAGCGGGGGATTAGCGCCGGGAAACCCAAGTTCACGCCCGTTTTGAGGCGCTAAAGGAGGGTTTTAGCGCCCGCCACCGTCTGGGCCCGGCGCACCCGAATTTTCGTCGCGCGCTGCCGCATTACCGCTGGCGCAAACTTTCTGGCGCTACAGCCCTGGCAAGACCAAAACCCAATTTCTAGGCCTATACATCTGCCCCATATCATCCGGCTACAAATGGGTTGGCTGAGAGATTTGTACAAACGTTCAAAAAGGTGATAAAGGCCATGAGCGAAGACCATATTCCACTACAACACAAGGTGGACAATTTCCTGATGGCGTATCGAAACGCCACGCATGCAGTGACAAATCAAAGCCCTGCCATAATGTTCTATAACAGGAGGTTGCGGTCCCGGTTGGATTTGTTAAAACCCAATGTGCGAAGGGAAGTCGAAAACAAGCAATTCCAGCATGTAAATAACAAGGCCACTCATAGTTTCGAAATAGGACAACCAGTGTTGGCCAGGGACTATAGGGATGATAAATGGCAATCCGGAACAATTCGTGCCCGACAAGGACCCTTGATGTACACGGTAGACGTTGGAGAGAACGTAATACGACGTCATGCTGACCAACTTGTGGAATCGAGTACAAGGGTCGACCCCATGTCTACGGCAGAGACACCAGTTGAAGAATTTATTGAGCCTGTAGCATCTACCTCAGACTCGAACGTACATGATGATGTTCAATCCATAGGAGATCAAATGGATGAGTCATCCCAGCAACGAGAACTAGAGACCCCTGAAAGGCGTTATCCGACCCGGAGCAGGAGGCCTCCTCAGAGACTGAATCTTTGAACAGTTTTGTGTGAAAATTGTATATATGTTATCCATGTAATGTTTAATTTGGGGTGTACACTGTTAAGCTAAAAGGGGAGGAATTGTAGTGTATGTAACCTGTACCACCTTAAGAGGATACCTTAAGTGATGGACTACTTTTTGATGGCTCCTGTACATTGTAGTACCGGTGGTGACCACACCGGTATATAAACCCTGCAGAGCAAAGTGTATCCCAGTTCAGCCCTGACCCTCAATCACTAAAGACCTGTTTAATTATTCCTGTAGTCTGTGTCCTGTTATTCAGCATAACTACATTTGAAGACACAGACTCAACAGTGTATGTATGCAATGTGCACATAGAAGTCTTCTGAAATAGTTATGTTTATTATTTTGTTGTAGCGTGGCACTATCTGAGGGAATAATGGTTGGGGGGATGGGGTGGGTGGTAAAGGTAAAGATCAAACACTGAAGTGTGTGAAGGAGACGAAGACTTATTTTCCATTGATTGTTAAACATATCCCTACAGTAAAGTTGCTGATGCAAAACCCAAACAAGGTAATTGGATACATTCATAGTTATTCCAAGCAAGTTGTACTAACACTGCCTGATTAATGTAACGATGATTGGAATATTGGTCTTGTTCGCTTCAAAAGAGCAACACTCTACAAAGGAAACCTCTATTTATGATTCTTGCATTCAAAGCATTTTGTTATAAAGGTACATTTAAATAACTTGGATTATACCGATTAGAGAAAATAAAATTAAGCAATGATATGGTTTCGTTCTTTAAGGAGATGAAGAGAACTGATGTCAATAACAGATTGTTTGTAAACAGGAGAAGAAGATGTGGGTTCAAAAACTTGAGATAACAGAAAATGTATTTATGACAAGTAATGGGCATGTGGAACCATCTGCCACCCAGTGCAATTAATATTGCTAATTATTTCATTCAAGTTTTACAGGGTATGGAAGGTCGCAGGCATAATCAGAGAGTTGCTGGGAAGTTAGGACTTAGTGATGACTAGGTGTAACACTATTAACATTTCCAAATGGATGTTGTGAGATCAATGGGTTAGGTAGCCTGTTCTTGTAATTTAGCCCTATATTATTTACCTTAATTTAGCATAGTCATTGCCTAATTATCCCATTATAATGAAATGGACAATTATCTAATACAAAAGCAAAATACTGCGGATGCTGGAGATCTGAAATAAAAACAGGAAAGGCTGGAAATACTCAGCAGCTCAGACAGCATCTGTGGAGAGAGACACAGAGTTAACGTTTCAAGTCAGAAAGCTCATCGACCTGAAACGTTAACTCTGTTTCTCTCTCCACAGATGCTGCCTGACCTGCTGCGTATTTCCACATTCTGTTTTTATTGGACAATTATCTAATGTAGGTTCAGCCTTTCTTTGAAATAAATCCAGCTTCTAAAAAACAAATACAATATTGCTATCAGGCAGAGCGTTTACAGTATCCTGTTCCTTCCCCTAGCTGGCCTTTATGAATAACCATTCTGATAGATTCAACCACTAATTTTGAATTCAGCAAAATTGAATACTTGGGTTTAATGTTACCAAAACAATTCATACTTGGATTCTTGATTGGATAGGCCTTTATCCTCTTCCCTTTCAAGTTTGTGTTCAGACTCTGCATTGTGTTCGTGGAATTAAAAAAAATCATGAGCCTTCATTACAGAAAGGTTTCAGAAACGCCTGCGTTAACACATTCTACAATGACTGAGTGTCTAATGAGGATCAGTTTGTATTGACTACTTAAACAGTCTAGTGGATATCATTACAGTTCAGTGGCTCCTTCCTGATATCTCTGGAGATGGTGCGAATTGGATCCATTCCACCATTAGCATTAAAGCAATTTTGCTTGTCCAGCAGGCTCATAGAGGGCCACCATATTAAGTTGGAAAGTAAACACCAAGCATAAACAATTAACACTGTGGATCACAGCAGTTGTTTCTTGCTCAGATGGGCCAGCAAGGTTTCTGGTGTAACTTGGATCTGAGGCGGAAACATCCTCTTTTGAAAAGCATTCCTTCTGGAGAACTGCCTGATGTGGAAGTGAAGAGGACTGTTCATCAAGGGGCAATAAGTCTAATGGGTCAACTGCTAATTCCACCGATACTGGGCTTATGTACATGAACATCACACAGGTGTCACAAGCCAGAGCTGCAGCGTCTCCAAGGAGTCAGCCTTACATTTTGTTCCCAAGTCAAACAATGGCTGAACAGACAATTGCTGAAAAATAAAGGCATCATGTGCTTCCAGGAAAGCGAGTATTGACCTGCATGATTCTGTGCAGGTGGTTGGCTACACATTGATGGTTCATGAAGGCCCCACTATTATGGGCAGGAGCAAACAGAGCAACACGTGTGAAATCTATAATGCCCTGGATTTTGGAATCCTGCAATCTGGGCAAAACCCAGGGCCCTCTCCTGCCGATTCCAGCTATTCTTTGGGAAAGTGATTAAGCTGCCTACGCCCTAAGCTCTGGAATTCCCTCCCTAAACCGCTCCGCCTCTCCATCTCTCATTCCTCCTTTAAGACGCTCCTTAAAACCTACCTCTTTGACCAACTTTTGTTTTATAACACTCCTGTGAAGTGCCTTGGGACGTTTTACTACGTTAAAGGCGCTATATAAATACAAATTGCTTTTGTTGTTGTTTGCTCTGGCAAGGAAGATGCCTGGAGGGCTTCCTGCCACCTCTCCCATCCCAAGGGGAAGAGGGTGTCCCTCCTCCTCTCTATTGTCTGCACAAGGGCTTCCAGTGCAGCATCAGAGAACCTTGAATCCCGCTCAACATCTACTTAAGCCATTTTTTTGCAGCTCTAACTTCCTTTTTCTCTGCAGCCAGATTGCACACCACCATTAAGAGGTGCTGGCTGCCTTTAAGTGGCGTCATAGACACCTGATATCTGTCCTCTCTGGTGTGCAGCCAATGAATGGTAGCGCTGGCTGCATGTCTGTGTGATTATAATCGGCAGGCAGCACAAAAATCATGTGCTGCATGTCAATACTAACAGGCGCATGCAGTGCGTGCGTCTCCCCGTTTTCAGGCGCGATTGGATTTCTAGGCCATAATGTCAATTATAGAGACTATGAAGTCACCAGACACAAGGACACTGCAGCGAATGTTGCAGCCTAAGAAAGTTAGCTGCAAAGTATCCCTTTAGTCTATAGCGAGTGAGCTTCAACCAGCAGCAGTTTCTTTCCAGCTCGTTAAAGCTCATGAGAGCTGATTTATTTGCTACTGTTGCGGCACATGACAAGAAAACCACAGGGGGACAAGACACATCAAATAGAGTACACTTCTCTTATTGCCAAGATAACTGTGCTATAATCGAATTACCTTTCCCTGTGTAAAAGATTTAAACTTGTTCCAGAAATGATAAAAATGCACATTGTGATTTCAAATAGTTGCTCCAAGGAACTTGTGCCATTTAGTAACTGTCAAACTTAATATCTTGTTCTATGGCTGAATGCAAGCATAGCTTTAACCACGTCTATTTAATCATCACCCCGACACACTCTGTGCTGCTAGTCAGCTATGTGTCTTTCTTGATGGTTATCAAACTTCATGGACCTCCAATTCACATAGCTATAGAATCATAGGGCTGGATTTTGTCAATGGGGAGCTTTTGGAGGCGGGACTCCCATTTGTCGGGTTTTAGTCCCGCCTCCATCAACTTCTGGCCAACCCACGCTATTTTCCCTTGATTGACCTTGTTAAGCCCGCCCAGCGGGCTTAGCAGGCCAATTAAGGGCAAGCCGGTTCCAGAGAACGTCCACGTATGACGTTTAATCTGTCAAAAAATTTTGACAGATGAATTGTTATCATTTGACAGCTCTGTGAAGCTGTCAAACACTGACATTCTCTGTAGTTTGATGAGTTCTTGAATTCAAGACCTCATCAAACCTCTTTCTTTTGCAGAAATTAGATGGTTGCTGCATTGGAGAATACAACGGCCATCTGTCATCTCTGCTGCGGAGGTGCGAGACTCTCCGCATACCTACCGACTGAAGCCTGCAGGAAGAAACAAAGGTAAGTACACTTTTTCTATCACTTTCCACTTACCTCACATACTCACCTCTCCACACTTGCACCCATCACTTATGTTGTGTTTGTACCGCTATACACAACTACATAAAATAATAAAGCAGCAGAGACTGAGAGTAACTTCAAGTGATCTTTACTGGTTAACTGGAACTTCAGCACTGACTATGCAAATCGATACGCGCCTGTTATATACGCTCGCAACTAAGGATGTACATCCGCAAAACAAAGTAGTCCCTTCAATGTTGTATACATTACACTTCCTCCCCCTTTAGTTTAATAGTATATTAACGCAAAATTTCTATAATTAACATACAGAGCCTGTCTTTACAGTAACAAAATTCAAATTCTAACATAACATTTTATTTTGTCAACAGTCCTTTTACAAGTCAGGTCTCTGGGGAGGCCTCCTCTGCCTCTCTGGGTAATGTCTCTCCAGACTCTTTTGCTTTGGGGCATGAGACTGTACAGGTACAGGTGCATTAGGTGAGCTATCAGCACAGGTAGAGCTCTCAGCTGTGGATGAGGCTAGTGCTGATGCTGATGAATCAGGAGTGTCTGTTTCCATGTCAGGTGAGTCTGGGTGAGGTATAGGGGTGTTTTCCACCTGAACACCCAGAATTTGGTCCACATGACGTCTCAAAACGTTGTCTCCCACATCCACAGTATACATCAGTGGTCCCTCTCTTGTGGATATTGTACCTGGTTGCCACTTTTCCATCCAGAAATCACGAGCAAGAACTGACTCTCCCACACTGAAGCTTTTTGTTGGCTTAGCATTCAAATGTTTGAACTGTTTGTTCTCTACATCACGACGTACAGTCGGTTTAAGAAGGTCCATGCGAGATCTCAGGTTCCTGTTCAGAAACATCATCGCTGGAGTCTGATTAGTGGCTGCGTGTACTGCGTTCCGATAAGCAAAGAGGAAATTGTCTATCTTGTGTTGCAGTGGTAGATTCTCGCTGTACGTTGCTTTGATGGCCTTCTTGAAAGTCTGTACGAATCTTTCTGCCAAGCCATTTTTAGCTGGATGGTACGGGGCAGATGTGTAATGCTTGATTCCATTTTTCCTCATGAAACCTTGGAATTCGTCAGAGACAAATTGTTGTCCATTGTCTTTGCAGATTTGTTCTGGTAGGCCATTTCTAGCGAACATGGTCCTCAGAACTGAAATGGTCTTTTCAGATGTGGTTAATTTCATTTTAATGACCTCGGGCCATTTGGAATGTGCATCGACTGCAATCAAGAACATGGAGTCCATGAACGGTCCAGCAAAGTCGATGTGCACACGTTGCCATGGTGATGAGGGCCATTCCCATGGATGGAGAGGGGCTTGTGGTGGTGCGTTCTGGACCTTTTGACATCCTGAGCAGCTCTTTGTCAGGTCCTCGATCTGTTTGTCAATTCCCGGCCACCACACTTATCCACGGGCAAGGCTTTTCATCTTTACCGTACCTAAGTGGCCTTCATGCAGTTCATCTAGCACTCGGTTACGAAGCTTGGGAGGAATCACAACTCGTGAGTCACACATCAGTGTTCCCCGACACACTGATAACTGCTCCCTCCTAGCTGAGAATGCTGGAAACAATGAGTCACCATGTGCTGGCCATCCCTTCACAGTGATGTCATAAACTTTTGACAATGTAGGGTCATTGCGTGTTTCTCTTTCAATGAGGGAGTTTGTCACTGGTAGCTGCTCAACTATTGTTGTGTGAAATATCTCTGCTGAGTCAACTGTTGTAGTTCTCTCTGAGGTCGGCAGTGGTAAACGTGACAAACCATCGGCGTTGCCATGTTGCTTGGTCCCCTTGTATTCAATGTCATACAGGTGAGCCCCTAGGAAGAGTGACCATCGCTGTAGCCGTTGTGCCATCATCACTGGAACGCCCTTCCTTGGGTTGAAGATTGAAACGAGTGGCTGGTGGTCAGTTAACAGTGTAAACTGTTGACCATACAAATAGTGGTTGAATTTCTTGACTCCCCACACAAGGCTGAGGGCATCTCGGTCAATCTGTGCATAATTGCGTTCAGCTGTAGTCAATGATCTTGAGGCAAAGGCTATTGGTCTTTCTGAGCCGTCTGGGAACTTATGTGACAACACGGCACCAATGCCATGGGGTGAAGCATCACATGCCAGTCGAATAGGTAAGGATGGGTCAAAGTGAGCTAGCACCTCTTCTGAAGTAATGAGTCTTTTACTCTCTTGAAAAGCTTGTTCACAGCTGTCACTCCACTTCCATTGTGACCCTGTCTGTAGCAGTGCATTTAGTGGATGTAACACTGTGGATAGGTTGGGCAAGAACTTGTGATAGTAGTTCACCAGTCCAAGATATGATCTCAACTGAGACACATTTTCAGGTGTTGGTGCATTAATCACAGCTTCAATCTTGTCTGGAGACTTGTGTAAACTGTCCTTGTCAATCACATGTCCACAGTATGAGATTTCCTTTTTGAAAAACTCACACTTGTCTCGGTTCGCTCGGAGCCCATACTCCCGTAGCCTGATGAGCAGCTGTTTGAGGTTGGAAAGATGGTCGTTGTCATTCTTTCCAGTAATGATGATGTCATCAAGATAACACTGAGTACCTGGGATCCCCTGCAGGACTTGGTCCATTGCCCTTTGCCAGTGAAGTAAGATTAAAAAATGAGCGTAACAGGGCACGTTTAGTAGAACGCAATTGCGGCAGCAAAATGTGTAAAGATGAGATGTACTAATTATTCTATGTTTAATTGCAGAAATGACCATACCAGTTTAGAAAGATGAAACTTACAAAAAAGAGACACTGACCTAACCCTTTTTCTGGAAAATGAAACTTAGCAGTGGCCAGGAGAAGAATGACTCGTTTCTCAGAAATCACGTGTCCTGATGACTCATTTCCAAGAAATCAGAGGGTCTACAGGCCCCTTCAGTGAAAAGTGAAACTTATGTTATAGGCTACTTTGCATAAGTTAGACACACCTAGTTAGTGATTAATGTATAGACTTTTAAATTGATTGCACCTCTGGAGTAGGAGGTCTTGGAAAATGTGTATAACTGTGTGAATCTCAAGAGGTTCGGTGGAGTTGCAGCCTTTTGTTGGGACGCAAGAGCCATACCTCCCCAGGCCTGAATAAACCGTTTTGACTTCAATTATTGGGTCTGTCTTTCTTACAACAAGCCGGTGTCATCGACCTTGTATATCACTTGGTCCGCACTTTGGGGGCTTATATCAATTGGCGACGAGGAGGGGATACGCATTCTGAACAAGACTCTCGGACAGCGATGACTTAAGACGGGTGAGTATGTTTTAATTACCACCTGTAAAATTAGGGGTTAATCGCTGGCGAGACGTTAAGTCAGAATTGACGTATAAAAGAACTATAAAAAGAAAGACACCTTTAATTGAAGGCGGTTAAAAAGTAAAACCCAGATAGGGGCAGGTCGTTCCCTAAAAGCCGCGAGGTGGCAAAACCTCAGTTAGGGGCAGGTCGTTCCCTAAAAGCCGTGAGGCGGCAAACCTCAGTTAGGGGCAGGTCATTCCCTAAAAGCCGTGAGGCGGCGAAACCTCCATTAGGGGCAGGGCGTTCCCTAAAAGCCATGAGGCGGCGAAACCTCAGTTAGGGGCAGGGCATTCCCTAAACAATTGAATGAATGGGTGCACCGTGGTGAGTGAATGAAATAAAACCCCTACAGTCACAAAGAGGTTAAAACTCAAAACCTCGGGACTAAAGGGTTGGTGTGTTTAACGAAACAGAGTGATTGACAGGAAGTGAGCAATTAATCAGAGTAACGCTATAGGGGTGAGCAACATAGTGTATAAACCTAATTCACCAATACCGTGAATTAAGCATTAAACGTAGCAGTTAGTTATGACTAAGAGGGTGGAAGAAGAATCCTCAAGGGACCTGGATTCTATAACCCGACTCCTGGAAAATAAAAAAAAACAGTGCAGAGAGCCAAAGGCTTGGTGGGGGAGGAGCTAAAGATAAAGAGGCAACAGATAATGGGGCAGAAATTCCTCCCCAAACGCGTGAGTACGGAAGGGGTACTCACGCGTCTGGCTGGAGGAAATGCCGGTTTTCAGCATGCACAGCGCATACGCTGAAAACCGGCATTTCCTCTCCTCTAACCCAAGAGGTGAAGAGGCTAGCGCGTGCGCTGTAGGGGGCAGCGCGTGCGTCTTGGATTTCCTCTGTTTTGGGGGATTTGCGCATGTCTAAAGGCCTTTACGCTTGCAAAAAGCACACGTAAGTATTTATTTTTACAGGTAAGTGGTGTTTTAGTGTAATTTAGAATTTTTTTCCCACAGGTTTATTATTTTAAAGAATCTACAATAAGGTAAGTTTAGTTTTAGACCCTTTTTATAAAAATGTATTTTTTTCAACAAAAAAAATTATTGTTTAAATTATTTTAAAAAACTTATTTATACTTAATTTAATGATTGGGGTGTTTTTTAAATTTTTATTTAAAGTTTAAATAGTGTTTTGGGTCCCCGTAGTTTTCATGAGTTTGACAGTTCTTACTCTCAAACTCATGAATGAACCTTCCCCTCCCCTGATTGGTTGTACAGTGCTCACCTGATGCCAGCCGGCACATCGCACTAACTACGCTGCTGGATCAGGTAAGCACTGCGCGCTGACATCTGAACCGGGCCTGTGACAGGAAATGCAAGCAGGCCCGGGCTTCAGATGTCAGTGCGCAGGGTGAGTGCAGATCGGGGGCTTGCACGCGCGGCAAGCCCCCGACACCAAGTTCTGGGCCAATGTATGGAATTGAAACAGAAGGGAGAGATAAAGAAGGAAAAAGATCTAATTTGCAGGCGAACCAATTTGAAACCCCAGCAAGAAAAAAAAAGAAACAAACAGGGATTTGGAAACTAGGGAAAGCTGTTGAGTCACAGATTTAAAAAGGAGGGAAAAGATAAACTTAAAGCTTTACCAACATAGAAGTTATTAGCATCTGTACCAAGACAAGTAAAGGAACCTTAGACATATGCTGGAATTACAGTTTGTATAAAAATGTGTGAGTGTGGATGTTTTCCTGATTAGGAATGTTTAAGAGGTTACAATATTCCTTTGTCTGAAAATCTGTCCGTTAAGAAAAAGAAATGTCTGCTGTGTGTTGTAGCTCCACCCACTTCTCTGTGTTAAAGAAAAAGCATTTAACCCTTTTGTTTTGTCTGGGATTTTGGAAGTTTAAGAATGTGCAAATAAGATTGTGCCCTCAGAATGAAAAAACCTATTACAATTTAAGTTAAGCTGGAGTGTAAAAACTGAGAAGAGCAACAAAAAGTTTGTTTAACGAGAGATTAAGTTTCAGTCTAAGATCTAACCTTGGAGTTATGAGGTAAATTAACCTATTAAAACCAGACTTTCATTGTGGCCACAGTGAAATTCTGGTTGATGTAAATTGGTGTAGTCCAAATTGAATAAGCTAACTCAACTCCGCAAGAATATCCGATAGTGGCAGGTCCCTCTACAATATTTAATTGACTATGGTACTGGAAGCCTTATAGAAGGCGGGACTAGAGTTAAACCTTAGAAAGGTATAGGTAGGGAAGGATGAAGTAGTCGACCTAGGATACATAGTGACACAAGGGAAGAGACAAATGCCCAAAAACAGATGGGAGGGGCATTAGGACTGGCTGCGTGCTTTGATTGCTCGCAAGCTTCTAGGGATGGCAGCAGGAAGGGACCGCGCCAGAGAGGGGAGGGGGATCCGAGGATGTTTGTTGACGCCGCATTGGTAGGGGGCCGACAGTGCAAAATGTTAATAGACACAGGAGCCACAATCTCATTGACAGACTTACCCTTGCCCCGAACGAAACTTTCAGTTAGTATAGCAGGAATCGGTGGAGGAGGAATCAGGACTTATAAGAGCGAAACAGTCTTACTAGAAATTGGATGTATAATAGTACCTACACAGTTGTGGGTATGCGAGAACACCGAAGGAACAATCCTAGGGATAGATATACTGCGAGAAGTAGGAGCTTTAGTCGACCCTAAAGCGAATGAAGTGTACTGGCCTCCAGATTATAAGTTAAACAAACAGACAGGCCCGGGAAACAAAGTAGAAATGGCCCAACCTATACAGGATTTGATCAAAGGGGGGTAGCCAAAGGAAAAAGTGTAAACCTATATAGATAGTCGGAATGCCTTTGGGGTGGTGTCTGATTACATGATAACGGGAGTAGGCAGGGATATATGACACCAGGAGGAGGACTCGTAAGAGACAAGAATATAATCAAGGAATGAGTAGGAACCTCTCTCCTACCCAAAGAGTGCATAATAATAAATTAAAGCACACAAGAGGATGGGCAGCTAAACGAGCAATTGAGAGAGGGAATCTGACCAATGAAGCCCAAATGTTCATGTTGAATCAAAGTGTGAAACCACAACTGTCTTTCAGTCAGGGATGTTTTTTGGGTTGAGTGAAGTGACGCAATAATGTTTAGCTCCACCTTCAAAAGCCTGCAAAGGAGTTAACCCTTTCCACTGACAGCTGTTTGAGTTCACCAAGCAACAACTTCAGTATTACTGAATAGAAGTTAAAGATATTGGACATTAATAAATGTAAATTTCTTAATGTTGAGTTAATATTACCCCACAGTGATAGAAGGAAAATTAGGATTTGATAAATGGAAGTTATCTTATAAACTAATTGCAGCACCATCTCAAACGGCCGGGAGACTGCTTGGGAGGCTGTCCTGTTACCCAAAGATAAATCTGGACAGATAGTTAGAGACATGAGGCCAAAGACCAACAGATTATACGGGATCGAGAACAGGATACATGGGACAACCAGAAGGCGGTCTTAGCAATAGATAGCAAAGTGATAGCAGAAATAATACCAGCCAAACCAGGGCTAGCACTCAGATGGCCAGGACCTTATGAAGTATTAATGAATAGTGACACATGTGCTCATGTAGATGGGTCTGGAACGGGTAAAGGAAGGTGGAAACACTGGACTCAGTTAAAAATATATAAGGACAATGAGTAAACCAGAGATGGTGTCCTTTTTGACAGAGTGTAAGATATAAAGAATGGGAAGGGGAGTTACTACATATATCAAGATGATAGGGCTGTGTATGATGATAATGTTATATGCCATAGTTTGCATCTTCAGGTATGTCTGGGGACAGAGCCACAGAACAAGAAATGAACCCGATGTACAGCATTTTGAACTGATAAAATGGATAAGAGCAGAATAATTCTAACTGGCTGGTGACGACCAGCCCCTTTTTGTAATTACAGGAACATTGGACGTCCGGAATGAGATGGAGCGTCCTCGCCTTGATCCTAGGGATGAACATAAGTATTGCCGTTATCGAGGGGGATTAGTAATAAGGAGAACACAGGATGAGATGTATTTTAGTGTAGCACATAGAGTTACTAAGCTTGCCATTAATATGAGTACTTTTGAGATACAAAACAAACATGGAACTCCCTGTGGGTAAAACAATTAGAGGGTCCACAGGAAAAATCTATCGTACAAAGATGTAAGAAACGGGGAGTATTGGAAATGGCTGGAGCAGGGTATGTGGCCGGGTTAGCAACAATTAATAGCTTGGATATAGAAGGAGTAAATGAAGGAGTAGAAGAATTACAAGCAAAAATAGAGAAGTTACTAAAACAAGCTACTGGAAATAGCCGGCAATTGACACTGGCAGGGAAACCAAACAATAATGCAATTGTCGGGGGTGGAAGAGATAGTAGCCCCCCATGCAGAAACAATCAATACAATTATTGATAGACTTAATAATGCTTCTCACCAAACTGATAAGGAACTAATATGTGCCACGTAGGGCTCATGGCTATTGTCGAATGCTCAGCATAACATGAGGCAAATAAATAATGAACAGATCCCTGATTGGATTACTAATAAGGATCTGGAACCTTGGATTGACACAAATAAAAGCCTATGCAAAGGATGTAAAATGGGACAAGTACACCGGGCAGGCGATTGTCTGACCCCATGGACTAAGATGATTGGCTTTGTACTGGCCATCCCACAATTCCCAGAAGGGGGACAACCCCTATACGACGTGATTAATATAGGAGAAGTACAAAGGGAAAGTGGGTTAAATATCATGATGTCCCTACCAAGGCGCTTTGGGAAAGGGATGAAGATAATAAACAGAAGAATGAAACCTAAAGGGGGGTGGTAATGGACGGGTGCCACCACAAGGGAAGGACATGGGTGTGCACTCACCCCCCCACCGAGGGAGACACATCCGAGTGCGGATTTGCGAAAATTACCAGTTGCACCCTCGAGGTACACCCAAGGGGGATACACTGGACATGGGTAGCACCAAGGAACAATGGGACATGTTGTGTCACCACAATTGAACAGAAATATGAATATCAATATATGGCTTGTACCATTCCCCAACCAAACCGTTGTTTTGGTCTCAAGATACCTATACAGATAGGAAAATCTGGTCATTTGATAATATGAGACTTACTAAAAAGGGTTGAAACTTATGTCATACCAGAGCCCAAGGCAATTCCTAAGTTAGAGGAAGCTTGCCAGAAGTTACGGCAGGAAACGAAGGAAATTTTAAAGTATTATCATAAAATAGAAGAAGACTTAAAGAAGACAACAGAAAGACATTAGTGATGCGTTATCAACAACACCAAAGATTACGAAATGGACTTATATGAAGTAGGCTTTTATTGACTAAGAACTAGAGCATGCCTCTGCTAGTGAATCCATCCTAAGAGCTCCCGGGGGAAGGGTGGTGAGTCACCTTTATACCCGGGCTTAGGGGTGGAGCCAGGGGCTGAGACATGCCTGGACTTGTACAGGGTTAACAGTGGCTTACCACACAGGCATGTACAGGTTAACAGTGGTTTACCACATTCACCCCTCGTTTAAAAAAAAGTCCGGCGGTGTGAAGTGTTTCAAAAGTTCGTATACGAAAGTCTCTCCGGGGGTCTTGTCTGCCGTAATGATCTTCGTGGTGCCGGTTGCGGCGGTTCTTTGCCCGCGGCCGCTTCTCGCGTGGGACGGAGCACTGGCGTGTCGTCCTCTTGGGGTAGGGATGGCACCGGCATGTCGTCAGTTCGTGGTAGACACCCCGGTGGTGCGTCATGGGTAGTGGTGGTGGGTGGAGGTAGTGGATGGTGATCGATGGTGTTTCGGGTGGTACCTGAGGGTGCGAGGTCTCGAATTGAGACTGTGTCCTCCCGCCCGTCAGGATACGTGGAGGAGGTGAACCTTTTCGACCAGGGGGTCCGTCTTATGGCTCCTCATGTGTTTCCTGAGCAGGACGGGTCCCGGAGACGTCAGCCATGGCGGTAGTGATGACCCCGAGGTGGATTTCCTGGGGAAGACGAACATCTTCTCATGAGGGGTGGCGTTTGTGGCAGTACAGAGCAGTGATCGTATGGAGTGGAGCGCATCGGGGAGGACATCTTGCCAGCGGGAGATTGGGAGGCCCTTGGATTTTAGGGCGAGCATGGCGGTCTTCCACACCGTTGCGTTCTCCCTCTCTACCTGTCCGTTACCCCGGGGGTTGTAGCTGGTAGTCCTGCTCGTGGCTATGCCCTTCTCGAGCAGGTACTGGCGCAGCTCGTCGCTCATGAACGACGAGCCCCTGTCGCTGTGGATGTAATTGGGGAAGCCAAATATGGCGAACAGGTCGTGGAGGCACCTGATGACTGTGGCGCTGGTCATGTCCGGGCAGGGGATGGCGAAGGGGAAACGGGAGTACTCGTCAATAATATTGAGGAAGTATGTGTTGCGGTCAGAGGAGGGAAGGGGCCCCTTGAAATCGACGCTGAGACGTTCGAAGGGGCGGGTGGCTTTAATCAGGTGTGCCCTGTCTGGCCTATAAAAATGCGGTTTGCATTCGGCGCAGACCTGGCAGTTCCTGGTCATGGTCCTGACCTCCTCGATGGAGTAAGGCAGGTTGCGAGCTTTAATAAAGTGGAAGAACCTGGTGACCCCCGGGTGGCAGAGATCATTGTGGAGGGTCCGTAGCCTATCGACTTGTGCGTTGGCACATGTCCCACGGGATAGGGCGTCTGGGGGCTCATTAAGTTTCCCGGGCCGGTATAAGATATCGTAGTTGTAGGTGGATAACTCGATCCTCCACCGCAATATCTTATCATTTTTGATTTTCCCCCTTTGTCCGTTGTTAAACATAAATGCTACTGACCGTTGGTCAGTGAGCAGGGTGAAACGTTTACCGGCCAGGTAATGCCTCCAGTGCCGTACAGCCTCCACTATCGCCTGGGCCTCCTTCTCGACTGAGGAGTGTCGAATTTCGGGGCCCTGGAGGGTCCATAAAAAGAAGGCCACGGGTCTCCCCGCCTGGTTAAGGGTTGCGGCTAGGGCGAAGTCGGATGCATCGCTCTCCACTTGGAAAGGGATGGACTCATCCACTGCGTGCATTGTGGCCTTCACAATGTCCTCTTTTATGAGGGTGAAGGCCGCACGGGCCTCTGCCGTCAGGGGGAAGGAGGTTGACTTGATGAGAGGCCGGGCTTTGTCCGCATAGTTGGGCACCCACTGGGCGTAGTAAGAGAAGAACCCTAAGCATCTCTTCAGGGCTTTTAGGCAGTGGGGGGGGGGAGTAGTTCCAGGAGGGGGCGCATTCGGTCGGGGTCGGGGCCGATGACTCCGTTTTCCACCACGCAGCCAAGAATAGCGAGGCGCGCAGTGCGGAACATACATTTTTCTCTGTTGTACGTCAGATTCAGCCGTTGGGCCGTACGGAGGAATTTTTCTAGGTTGGCGTCGTGGTCCTGCCGGTCATGGCTGCAGATGGTGACGTTGTCTAGATAGGGGAAGGTGGCCTGCAGCGCGTTCTGGTCAACCATCCGGTCCATCTCCCTTTGGAAGACCGAGACCCCGTTGGTGACGCCGAAGGGGACTCGGAGGAAGTGGTAGAGGCGACCGTCAGCCTCGAAGGCCGTGTACTGGCGGTCCTCAGGCCTGATGGGGAGCTGGTGGTATGCCGACTTCAGATCAATCGTCGAGAATACCCGGTATTGTGCTATCTGGTTGACCATGTCAGATATGCGGGGAAGTGGGTATGCGTCTAATTGCGTGTATCGATTGATCGTCTGGCTGTAATCAATAACCAGGCGCTGTTTTTCGCCGGTCTTTACTACCACCACTTGGGATCGCCATGGGCTGGTGCTGCCCTCAATAATCCCTTCCCTCAGGAGTCTTTGTACTTCTGATTTAATAAAGCTCCTATCCCCGGCACTGTACCGCCTGCTTTTAGTAGCAATTGGCTTGCAGTCTTTGGCGAGGTTAGCGAACAACGGGGGGGGTTTGACCTTCAGGGTGGACAGGCTGCATACTTTGCGCGGCGCCGTGTTTAAATTCTGCTGGCTGCAGACTGTAAGTGGGGGCAGGGGCCCGCCATATGCCATCGTGACGCTCTCCAGATGGCACTGGAAGTCTAATCCTAGCAGTACGGGAGCACAGAGCTGTGGCAGGACGAGGAATTTAAACTCTCTGTACTCCACGTCGCTCACTGTCAGAGTCGCTACACAGTAGCCGCCGATGTCCGCCGTATGGGACTTTGAGGCCATAAAGATCTGGTGGCGTGTGCGCATAACCGATAGGGAGTAGCGTCGCACCGTGTCGGGGTGGATGAAGCTCTCCGTGCTTCCGCAGTCGAAAAGGCAATTTGTGGCATGGCCATTTACCTTTACGTTCATCATGGACCTGGCTAGTTGATGGGGCCTAGATTGGTCCAGGGTGATGGAGGCCATCGTCGAGGTCGGTGGGTCGCTGTAGTATTCGCCCACGCCGAGGGCCTGGTCCCGAGATGGTGTCCAAGATGGCGGCTCCCCCTCGGCTGGTGGTGTCCAAAATGGCGGCCCGCACGGCTCACACGTGGTTGGTGGTGTCCAAAATGGTGGCCTGTACGGTTCACACGCGGCGCTGCTGGAATTGGGGGTCGATTTCGCCTTGCACACTCTCGCGTAGTGACCTTTCTTGCCGCATTTGGAGCAGGTCGCGTCCTTTGCTGGGCATTGCTGTCTGGGGTGCTTGGCCTGGCCGCAGAACTAGCATTTCTGGCCTCTGGTCATTGCAGCTGTAGTTGGGCTGCTGGCGGCTTGTGGCCTTACTGGGTCCCAAGATGGCTGCTCCCGTGGCATCCACGTGGCCATCCGGTCAGGGGGGTAGGCGTCCATGTTCTGGAGGGCCACGTCTAACAAGTTAGCGAGGGCCACCGTCTTCTGCAGGTCGAGCCCCCTCTGTTCCAGCAGCCTCTGCCGAGTATAGTTGGACCTGATGCCGGCTACGTAGGCGTCTCGGATCAGGTCTTCCGTGCATTCCTTGGCCGTCACCACTTTGCAATTACAGTCCCGGCCGAGGACTCTCAGTGCCAGTAAATATTCAGCGCCCGATTCCCCGGGGCGCTGTTTTCTTTTGCCAGGAGGTGTCTGGTGTAGACCTCGTTAACAGGCCTCACGTATTGTTCCTTTAGCGTCGCGATGGCGGCCGTGTAAGTAGTGGCGTCTCGGATGATCGAGTAGACTCGGTGGCTCACCCGTGAGTTCAAGACAAGCCGTTTCGCATCATCTGTAGTGACAGTAGTGCTGGAGGCCTCCAGGAAGGCTTCAAAACAGCTCAGCCAGTGTTCAAAGTTATTGGCTGCATCTGCTGCTTGAGGATCCAGGTCTAAACGTTCCGGCTTCAAGATTTGCTCCATGTTGAAAATTAGTCAATAAAATTGATGCGCTATCAACAATACCAAAGATTACGAAATGGACTTATATGAAGTAGGCTTTTATTGACTAAGAACTAGAGCATGCCTCTGCTAGTGAATCCATCCTAAGAGCTCCCGGGGGAAGGGTGGTGAGTCACCTTTATACCCGGGCTTAGGGGTGGAGCCAGGGGCTGAGACATGCCTGGACTTGTACAGGGTTAACAGTAGTTTACCACACAGGCATGTACAGGTTAACAGTGGTTTACCACAATTAGTACAACATTAGAGGAAACTCACCCACTTCCTCATATTTTGATAATTGGGGATCAGGATGGTCGGGGACTTTGGGCGCCTCAGTGATACAAGGCATAATGATATTCCTCATGATTGTTATTACGATATATTGTGTATTTTTACTGCTCCAGTGCCTCTGTACCAGAATGAGTAAGGCCGATATTGGTGCAGTGAAAGAAGTCGAGCCTGAGGAGGGGCAGGTAGCGAAGTTAAGAATGGACAACTCCCCCGCCTCTCCAAGGCAAATGGTGTACGACGTGATAGGAAGCCCTGAAATTATGTGGGATTAATTGGGCATGGTAATTAAAGACCGGGCCGGCCACCCGTAAGATGGAGGTGGCAGAAGGAGGGTGGCAGAAGGAGGGTGGTGAATGAGGATTGGTGTGTGACGACAGTCTCGAATTAGCACGTCACACATCCAACGTGGGAATGAGGGACAGGCTTGAGCAGGAAGCCTCAACCATTAGTGCAGGGTCTAAGGGGCCCCGGGAATGGTTACACCGGAAGGAGTGCATAAGGGAAAGACCACCCTAAAGGAAAGCCCACCGTAAAGGAAAGACCACCATACCACGGTGGGGGGGGGGAAGTCGGCCTCCAAATTGATAGGATATATACATGTATAACCTAGACTGGTAGAAGGCCAGGGAGTGCACGCTTTGGCAGACACCAGGCAGTGGAAATACATGTTGACCTGTTTTGGCACCATTGTCCAAAAGGTCAAAAGGGGGGACTGAAGTAAGATTAAAAAATGAGCGTAACAGGGCACGTTTAGTAGAACGCAATTGCGGCAGCAAACGTGTAAAGATGAGATGTACTAATTATTCTATGTTTAATTGCAGAAATGACCATACCAGTTTAGAAAGATGAAACTTACAAAAAAGAGACACTGACCTAACCCTTTTTCTGGAAAACGAAACTTAGTAGTGGCCAGGAGAAGAATGACTCGTTTCTCAGAAATCACATGTCCTGGATGACTCATTTCCAAGAAATCAGAGGGTCTACAGGCCCCTTCAGTGAAAAGTGAAACTTATGTTATAGGCTACTTTGTATAAGTTAGACACACCTAGTTAGTGATTAATGTATAGACTTTTAAATCGATTGGACCTCTGGAGTAGGAGGTCTTGGAAAATGTGTATAACTGTGTGAATCTCAAGAGGTTCGGTGGAGTTGGAGCCTTGTGTTGGGATGCAAGAGCCATATCTCCCCAGGCCTGAATAAACCGTTTTGACTTCAATTATTGGGTCTGTCTTTCTTACAACAAGCCGGTGTCGTCGACCTTGTATATCACTTGGTCCGCACTTTGGGGGCTTACATCAGCCAGATTGCAGGAGCTGATGCTATTCCGAATACCAGCCGATTGTACTGGTAAAGGCCTTTGTGTGTATTTATTGTCAGGTACTTCTTTGATGCATCATCAATTTCCATTTGGAGATAGGCCTGGGCCAAGTCAATCTTTGTGAAGCATTCCCCTCTTGACAAGGAAGCAAAGATGTCCTCAATGCGAGGCAATGGGTACTGTACTGTGTGGAGGACTGGGTTAACAGTCACTTTAAAGTCTCCACAGATGCGCACTTTTCTTGGCTTTCCTGGTTTTGTGCTGGAGGTTTTCTTCATCACTGGAACTATAGGTGTGGCCCATTCATCCCAATCCACCTTGGACAGGACCCCTAACTACTCCAAGTTCTCCAGCTCTGCTTCTACTGAAGGGCAAATTGCATAAGGCACTGGTCTGGCCTTGTGGAACTTTGGATTTGCATTCTCCTTAATCTTAATTTTTGCTTTCATGCCCTTAAGTGTTCTTATTCCCTTCTTGAACACTTTCTGAGAGTCAGAGAGTATTTGTGACAGTCTCTCAGGAGTGGCGTTGCTGTCCTCCTTTGCTGACACAAACAGTGCTTGGATGGTGTGCCAATCCAACTGTATTTTCCTGAGCCATTCGCATCCCAGCAATGGTGGTCCTCCATTTTTCAGTACATAGTGTTTCAATTGCGATATTTTTTTTTCTTTGTATGTCACTGTCACTTTTATTTTACCTTTGGGGCACACTCTTTGTCCTGTGTATGTCTTTAACAGTACTTTAGTTGGCCTTAGCGGTATGTGTGAAAACAATCATTTGTAGTCATGTACAGAGATCACTGTTAAAGCTGAGCCTGTGTCCAACTCCATTTTCAGCCTAACTCCTACCACTTCTGGAGTAACCCATATTATTCTGTGATCCCCTGTCTCTTTCACACTGTGTGGTTTTAGACAAGCCAGATCCCCTTCCTCTGAGTCTGTGTCACTTTTTTCTTTATCTGAACTGTCTCCGGTCACGTGGTGTACCTTCTTGTATCTATCTTTGAAAGGTTTCTTGTTTTCAGTCACTTGATGTACCTTTTTGTTACTCTGTATTGTATCAGTTTTCGGCTTCTTATTTGCTTTGCAGACCCTTTCAATGTGCCCTCGTCTGCCACATTGTCTGCAGTCTTTATCTTTAAACCAACAGTCATTGTGGTCATGTGACATTTTGCCACAGCGATAGCACTTCTTTTCTTGTTTCAGTGACATTTTATTAGTTGAATATTCCAGGGATTTTTGTTGAATTTCTAAAGCGCCACGTGCTGCTGCTTCCATTGATATTGCAATACTCAGAGTCTTCTCCAATGTGAGGTCTTTTTCAGACAGGAGCTTCTTTTGTGTGCTTTCACTTTGCATGCCACACACAAATCTGTCCCTCAATGCGTCTGATAAGCCCACTCCAAATTGGCAATGTTCTGATAATTTGCGCAACTTTGCCAAATATTCAGAAATGCTTTCATTTTTGCTCTGGTTCCGTTTATGGAATTTAAATCTTTCGGCTATGAGCAGTGGTTTGGGGCTTAAATGGTCTTGGAGTGTGTCCACTATTTGTTTGAATGTTTTGTTTGCTGGCTTTTCAGGGGTTAATAAACTACGTAGCAGCCCGTATGTCTTTGCACCCATAACACTCAGCAAAACAGTGGCTTTCTTTTCTACCTCCACTCCGCTAGCCTCACAGTACAACTCCACTCTTTCAATGTAAGTTGCCCAGTCTTCAATGCTGCTATCAAATGCTGCAATAGTGCCAATCATCGCTATTTTTTTTTTCCAAACCCGTTTTTCTTTCTTTACTAGTTAGCTAGCGTCATGCAAGTCCTGTGCACTTTTCACTTGACTTACGTATCCCCTGCCTAGCTTAGCAAGCATGCTCCGTTTTCTCTACCTTCTCGCTTCTTTCTTCCAAATTTCGGTGTCCTCTGGATGCGATGCCTGAATAGGAAGACGTAGGTTCATAATTCTCATCGCCAATTTGTTGTGTTTGTACCGCTATACACAACTACATAAAATAATAAAGCAGCAGAGACTGAGAGTAACTTCAAGTGATCTTTACTGGTTAACTGGAACTTCGGCACTGACTATACAAATCGATACGCGTCTGTTATATACGCTCACAACTAAGGATGTACATCCGCAAAACAAAGTGGTCCCTTCAATGTTGTATACATTACAACTTACCTTCACAGAGCACTTTTGCACCCCTCCAACCCCCGCAGACTCACTACTCGCCTCGGTGACCCTGGCGGGGTTTGGAGCCTTCAGGAAACCCGCACTCGTGTGGGTAAAATGGGGATAATCCTCTTATCTGCCTGTTAACTACCTGTTAACAGGCAGATAAGTGGCACTAATTCCCTTCCCGCCTCCAAGGAGACGGGACCTGGCGCGGGCCAGCTACCCACCTCCTGGTAAAATGGCACGGAGGCGGATTGAGGGTGTGTTGGGTACCCGCCCCCAGATTCTGCCATTTTCCCGGCAGTCCCGCCTCCATACCCGCCTCCCCAGGGCTGGCAAGATCGCGCCCATAGAATCATAGAATAGTACAGCACAGAAGGAGGCCATCTGGTCCATCAAGTCTGAGCAATCCAGTTAGTCCCACTCCCCCGCTCGTTCCCCGTATCCCTGCAATTTTTTTCTCCTTCAAGTATTTATCCAATTCCCTTTTGAAGGCTACAATTGAATCTGTATATGTGAAGGTTTGGCTTTGATCTGACAGATTTGAAGATGACACCAAAACTCAGAAATTATGTCTTTTCTGGTCCCACAGATTCCTATGTTCTTACATCCTGATAATCTACATCCTATGGTACTTAAGGAAGTGGCCCGAGAAATAGTAGATGCATTGCTGGTCATCTTCCAAAATTCGATAGACTCTGGAATAGTTCCCATGGATTGGAGGGTAGCTAATGTTACCCCACTATTCAAAAAAGGTGGTAGAGAGAAAACGGGGAATTACAGAAATCGGTAGTGGGGAAAATGCTAGAGTCCATTATAAAAGATGTAACAGCAGAGCACTTGGAAAACAGTGATAGGATCGGACAAAGTCAACATGGATTTACAAAAGGTAAATCGTACTTGACTAATCGACTGGAATTTTTTGAGGATGTAACTGGTAAAATAGATAAGGGCGAACCAGTGGATGTGGTGTATTTGGACTTTCAAAAGGCTTTCGATAAGGTCCCGCATAAGAGATTAGCTTGTAAAGTTAAGGCACATGGGATTGGGGGCAAGGTATGACTTGGATAGAGAACTGGTTGGCAGACAGAAAGCAAAGAGTTGGAATAAACGGGTCTTTTTCCGAGTGGCAGGCAGTGACTAGTGGGGTACAGCAGGGATCAGCTCTTGGACCCCAGCTATTCACAATATATATTAATGATCTAGACGAGGGAACTAGATGTAATAGTCCAGAAATTCAGGTCGGGGGCTTCCCGCGGGTGCAAGCCCCCGATCTGCACTTACTTTGCGCGCCGGCCGTTGAGCTCTGGGCCCCTGTGGAATTCCGATCCGGGGCCTGATCCATATGCCGGCGCGCAGTGCTTGCATATCCCAGGGGCGCAGTTAGTTCGATGTGTCCCCTGGGATCACATGGGCCATGGGCAGCCAATCGGAGCAGGGAATGCTCCATTCATAAGTTTGACAGGAAGAGCTGTCAAGACTTATAAATACTACGGCCCCAAAATAGCACTAAATCTTCAAATAAATTTTTTTTAAATCACATTTTTTAAATAAACTATAAATTACATGAAATAATTATTTTAAACTATAATTTAAATTTTTGAAAAAATAATTTTATTTTCTAACGGGGCTAAAAATCAACTTACCTTGCTTTAAAGTATTTAAAAATAATAAACCTGTGGAAAAATGTTTTAATTTTAATTAATTCACCACTTACCTTGTAAAAAGCAGGCCTTACGCCTGCTTTTTATATTTCTAAATTCTGCAGGCTTACCCTCCCGGGAAAACCTGTAAAAAAAAACGAAGTTCGGTGCGCACGCGCAGCTTCTCCCACTCACGCGTTCGACCTCTGAACCCCGTCGTTCAGGGGAACGGAAGTGCCGGTTTCCCGCGCATGTGCAGTGCATGCAGGAAACCGGCACTTCCATCGGGCCTACGGGTGAGTACCCCTTGCGTACTCACCCGTGGAGACCCGAATTTCTGGGCCAGTATCTCCAAGTTTGCAGACGACACAAAGCTGGGTGGGCGTGTGTGCTGTGAGGAGGATGCCAAGAAACTCCAATATGATTTGGACAGGTTGGGTGATTGGGCAGAAGCATGGCAGATGCAATATAACGTGGATAAATGCGAGGTTATCCACTTTGGTGTCAAAAACAGGAAGGCAGATAATTATCTGAATGGCAATAGATTGGGAGAAGGGGAAGTGCAACGAGACCTGGGTGTCCTTGTGCACCAGTCGCTGAAGGTAAGCATGCAGGTGCAGCAGGTGGTTAAGAAGGCAAATGGTATGTTGGCCTTCGTAGCGAGAGGGTTTGAGTACAGGAACAAGGATGTCTTGCTGCAGTTGTACAGGGCCTTGGTGAGACCACATCTTGAGTATTGTGTGCAGTTTTGGTCACCTTATCTGAGGAAGGGTGTTCTTGCCATGGAGGGAGTGCAGCGAAGATTCACCAGGTTGATACCCGTGATGGCAGGAATGACGTATGAGGAGAGATTGGGTCAATTGGGCTTATACTCGCTGGAGTTTAGAAGAATCAGAGGGGGTCTCATTGAAACTTATAAAATTCTAACAGGACTAGACAGACTAGATGCAGGAAGGATGTTCCCGATGGTCGGGGAGTCCAGAACCAGGGGTCACAGTCTAAGGATAAGGGGTAAGCCATTTAGGACAGAGATGAGGAGGAATTTCTTCACCCAGAGAGTGGTGAACCTGTGGAATTCTCTACCACAGAAGGCAGTAGAGGCCAATTCATTAAATATATTCAAGAAGGAGTTAGATATATTTCTTAAGGCTAAAGGGATCAAGGGATATGGAGAGAAGGCAGGAACAGGGTACTGAATTTGGATGATCAGCCATGATCTCATTGAATGGCGGAGCAGGCTCGAGGGGCCGAATGGCCTACTCCTGCTCTTATCTTCTATGTATCTTTGTATCCACAGTCAACTCTCACAAGCCCCCTGTGGAATTTTCTGTCAACTCAACTGTGTCACTTTTATAAACTGAAAATGGAGTTCGATTTGTAGAAAATCTTTCATGAACATACATACCAACATATGAAAATGGCGGGCAGGAAAAGGTCAGCGAAAGATCAGTCATCTACTGGAGTGGAGACAGGTGCAAAGTAGTCATTTAAAACCTCTGCCATGTCTTGAAACTGCCCTGAGGAATCCTTTAACAGTCTTATGATGTCTATTATCACCTTCTGCCTCCTAACATAGCTAAAAATGATGTTACTATTGCTACCATAGTTATCCACTACCTTCTTTTCCATTGATGTTTTAGCTGCTCTGATAGCAGCTTTTGTTGCCTTTATTGACCTTGATACCTATCCTCCAATTCTGGCCCCTTGCACATCCCTGATTTTAATCGCTCCATCATTGGCAGCCATGCCTTCAGCTGCCAAGGCCTTAAACTCTGGAATTCCCTCCCTAAACCTCTCCGCCTCTCTACCTCACTTTCCTCCTTTAAGTCACATCTTAAAACTTACCTCTTTGACCAAGTTTTTGGTCACCTGCCCTAATACCTCCTTCTGTGGCTTGGTGTCAAATTTTGTTTGATAACGCTCCTGCGAAGCTTGGGACATTTTACTATGTTAAAGGTGCTATATAACTGCAAATTGTTGTTGTTATCCCTGTTCTCTTGAGAGTTATTGGCCCGGATTGTGCGGTCAGCGGTGAAGTGATGGTGCTTGCCGATGACCTCGAAGAAATCGGCCCACAAAGATCTAGTGATCTCTGTGGCGTGGATTTCACTTCACCCAACGTTAATTTGATTCGAGTGCCAAGACTAGGTGCTCTCCAGTGTCCAGCAACAGTGATGTCATCAAGCTGGCTAAGCAGCCAATCACATTGAAGAATTCTCACAGACCGCAAACCAGGAAGTAAAATGCACTGATTAACCTTCACTTTTTAAATCATTTTAGAGAAAGCAAAATAAAGATGGGGCATACACATGGGATTAAGATAGAAGCTGAAATATCATAAACAAACTTAAAAAATAATTTTAAAAACCATGGAATTTTTATCATAATGAAAAATTTGACATTCTACAAATATAAAATTAGCTTTTCAGGGCCAGAGAGGTTGTTCAGCAGTAGCTATGATGCCATATAGCTCATTGA
The DNA here is from genome assembly GCF_052327205.1 of Somniosus microcephalus. Classification (NCBI taxonomy): domain Eukaryota; kingdom Metazoa; phylum Chordata; class Chondrichthyes; order Squaliformes; family Somniosidae; genus Somniosus; species Somniosus microcephalus. The sequence goes on along the minus strand of NC_140995.1, from coordinate 33,269,750 downwards.
ACAAGGCGTAATTTTTTGGGTGGTTTTCAACAGCGATATTAGAGCGTTAAAGCTGAAGTTCATGTCAGTTCAGTGATTTCAATTGATTGCCGGCTGTGGGGAGTTCAACAGCACGCTGTGGAGGAGCAGGGAATCACAGACAGCAAATTCTGGATTTCCGCGTTTAACAACGCATATGTGGACACCAGACATTGCTGTCAGTTTCACAGTTGTAATGACGGTTAATGCTGACAGTTTCACCGTCATTACATCCACAAATTCCGGGATTTTCTTTTAGTGTGTAAAGTACTTTTGCTTAAGTCTTATCTGACCTTGCACATGACCAATTATCCACTGTGGCTTTGTTCTACCATGTGCCCTTCTTTTGACTCTAGGGACATACATGGCTTCCTTTTGTATTAGAATGGTGTAAAGGTATTCCATTTTTCCTCTCTGTTGGTAATTTCCCCAAATATACCCCATTCAAGTCCTTTGCCATTTTTGCAAATTTAGTCCTCTTAGCTGGAATTGGCATTACATTTTTGGCAACTTTATGTTGATTGGTCAAGTTGAATCTAATAATATTGTGGTCACTGTTGCCCTGGTGTTTCCGTGTGGAGGTCTGATTCTATATCAGGATCACTACTAAAACTAAAAGTACCCGATTATCCCTAGTTTCCGCATTAGCATGTTGTATTAGGAAACAGTCATTTATAATAGCTACAGATCATTCAGCTTACCTGCTCTCAATGCTAGATGGCTCGCTATTAGACCATTGAATGCCAGGGAAATTAAAATCCCCATAACTGTCATAATTCCATGCAGAGCATGGTACACATGACTGTATCGTGCATTTTATAATACGTAGTTAAAATCATAGAATCATAGAATGGTTACAGCACAGAAAGAGGCCGTGAATGAATGAATGAATTTATACAAGTTTCAACATCAAGCTGTTTATCTGAAATGATTTCCCTGTACTGAGTATGGCCTGGGCCAATGATCCATCATCTGATAGTTTCCGAATTTTGGAGCATTTGTACACTTCTAATTCTGACACTATTCTAATGGCTTAAATAAACATTTAGAAAGGCTTTGCTGTTTCACTCGAAATGCTGCGCATAATCATTTTTAAACCCAGCAATTGGAGATAACTGAGTATAAAGGTGTTCTCAGTGATTTATGCTGAGTCATTCAGGAGATGGCAGGAAGAGCTTTTGTCGCATTTCAAGATCTATAGTTGCGTAAAGGTCAGTTCTAAAACCACGTCAGGCAGCAGATTTGCTGCACTGAATTAATGTTACACATAATGCTAACTCGCCTACAATGGCAGAATCATCTTTAAGATAGCAGGTTCTAAATTAGCTGATGAATTTTGACCTCCCTCATATGTACTACTGGATTGTGAACTAATACTTCTCAAACCTGTTGCTGATTTTCTATTTAGCCAGCAGTGCAGAGTACAACATTTTACATTATAACAAGTCCTTGGAAATCCTGACAGTTTTATACCTGTTTAAATTTTTATCCTTAATATATTTGAATTACATAGCAATAGGTGCATCATGTGAGGAGGGGAAAACAAGTAAGACTACAAATATATAAAAATTAAAAATAAAGTAATAAGGGAATCCGCCAGGAAAAAGATTCTCCAAACAGCATGCCCTCAAGAACCAGTTTTCATCAGAGGTCGAGGTAACAGAAAACTTGCAGAACACTGCCTTGGCTGCCTCTCCACAATTTTCCAGACTTTTCCTGAAGCTGAGTGGCACATTTTGGAATTCATGACTGTCCTGCCATAGGGGGGCCTTGGTGTAATACAGTATATGTTAAAAATGCTATTGTTGGGCTAAACTTAGCTCTCAAAGGGTTAAAGTCATTGGACAGCAGGGCTGGGAGATATAGATTAGAATTCAGATAGGTGGTCTGAGCCAGCATGCTGAAGACAATGAACAATACCATGACATTCTAGTGATCATTCATACTTAATGCTGCTGCAACTCTATTTCATTTAAACTCAACAGGAGCCATGGCTAAGTTAGGCTGGTGGATTGAACTCGGGGAGGGTGGGGGGAATTGTTAGTTTGACTAAAAATCTGACCGTGTAGTCAGGCTGACTGAAGAAAAGACAGGAGATTGCAGGGGGAGGGGATTCTGCACCGAGCTGAAGACTAAAATGCAGAGGAGTTATTCTGCTTAAGTGATGTGAGGAAGTGTAGTGCGTTCATTATTTTGCATTGTTACACAAAGACAAGTTGTACTGATTGAACTAAGTGAACCTCATCATAATTGTTGCTCAGCTTATTCACATGCTGTGAGTTAAAGCAGGTCAATGATTCATTTGAAGCATCGTCTCACCAAATGTTTTCTGGGACTGCGTTTGCAGAGGTTGAAGAAGTATGTTTACGAAAGAGCAAATATCCACTTCAGATCACACATAGGGTTACAAGTAGACGATAGCAAAATACTGCGGATGCTGGAAATCCGAAATAACAACAGAAAACGCTGGAAAAACTCAGCAGGCCAGGCAACATCCGCGAAGAGAGAAACAGAGTTAACGTTTCAGGTCAAAATCCTTCTTCAGAACTGAGAAAAAAGCAGGAAATGAAACTGATTAAAAGGCCAGTTTGGGGGCTGGGAAATGGGGGAGGGGATGAAAGAACAAAAGGGAAGGTCTGAGAGGCGAAGAGACATTAAGAGATATTCAAGGCGAGACGAGATGGTAATAGGACAGGTAAAGAGACAAAAGATGGCTCTAGATGAAGTGTGAAATGCGCTGGCAGAGTGAGAGACAGCTGCCATGTGGGAGAGAAAAAAAGGAAAAGGCACAAACCAAAGGTGTGGATAAAAAATATATAAAAATATAATAGGGGCCGAGGTTGTGATCTGAAATTGTTGAACTCGATATTGAGTCTGGAAGACTGTAAAGTGCCTAATCGGAAGATGAGGTGCTGTTCCTCGAGCTTACGCTGAGCTTCCGTGGAACAATGCAAGAGGCTGTGGACGGTGAGGCCTGAGTGGGAATGGAGCAGTGAATTGAAATGACAGGCGACCGGAAGCTCGGGGTCACCCTTACGCACTGAATGGAGGTGTTCCGCAAAGCGGCCACCCAATCTGCGTTTAGTCTCCCCAAGTAGATACTGGGCAGTATGAGTCAAATGCTATAAAAGTAAGATGCTCAAACTGATTACGGGAGTGACTCATACTGCTGGACCCAAGATGGTATCTATGGCAGACCTGAATTTGTAACAGAGAAAGAAGCTGAGGGTCACTGAGGACAGACATTTTTTTTTGAATTCATTCCTGTGATGTGGGCATCGTTGGGAAGACCAGCATTTATTGCCCATCCCTAATTGCCCTTGAGAAGGTGGTGGTGAGCCGCCTTCTTGAACCGCTGCAGTCCACGTGGTGAAGGTACTTCCACAGTGCTGTTAGGTAGGGAGTTCCAGGATTTTGATCCAGCGACAATGAAGGATTGGCGATATACCTCTAAGTCAGGATGGTGTGTGATTGGAGGGGAACTTGGAGGTGGTGGTGTTCCCATGTGCCTACTGCCCTTGTCCTTCTAGGTGGAAGAGGTCGCGGGTTTGGGAGGTGCTGCTGAAGAAGCCTGGGTGAGTTGCTGCAGTGCATTGTGTTGATGGTACACGCTGCAGCCACGGTACGCCAGTGGTGGAGGGAGTGCCAATCAAGCGGGTTGCTTTGCCCTGGATGGTGTCGAGCTTTTTGAGTGTTGTTGGAGCTGCACTCATCCAGGCAAGTGGAGTGTTTTCCATCACACTCCTTACTCCTTACTCTGTTTAGCCTCAGTGGGAACTGTTGCATTTTCAGGGCTTGAATCACTTCAGTAAAGGCCTGAGCCAATCTTAGAAGCCTTAACCTCAGAATTTAGTAGTGCAGGGTGAATAAATAGTTAATGCTTGGAAAGGATTTGTGCGATTTAGAATAAAAGATTGAGTAACAACTTCACCGCACATCCAAGTGCAAGACTACATAAGAACATAAGAACATATGTTCTTAACAACTTCACCGCACATCCAAGTGCAAGACTACAGCCTTACGAGAGTGGGAAGTCAAGCTGCTAGGCAGCTTATCTACCTGAGGATGAATATTTGTATGAGTCATGAGTGAGAACAAGAAAAAGATCAAAGAGAAAAATGCTTGGGGTATAAACATTATAAAAAGTTCCTGGGCGTACCAGCTGACTAGCCCAAAGCCTGTTCATTCAGCAAAATAAAAATAGCATGAATTAGGATGGCAAGTGCCTGCTTCTTGGAAAGAGGAATGAAAGAAGTAGGAAGAGGTGCTGATCCATACCTCGCTTTTCACGTTCTGCATCGCTTGGAGGGCAATATATACCTCTACCCACAGAGATAGGCAAACACCTTCTGTTGTTTGGTTGGGGAATTAAGTCCCTGGACACAGGGAGATAATATTAAGACATCCCATGAGACCCTAGGAAATAAAATAGTCACTGAAGGAGAACAGTTGCACTTTCCACAAGCAAGAGCCCATCCTGTACCGGGTCCAGACCACCACCACCATAGTTAACTTTAGAAATATAGCCATAACTTTATACTATCAGTGGCATATTGTGGAAGAGTTCCTCACACAGAAATAATTTAACATGCCTCATTAAAAATAGCCTCTTAATGAATTATAGGCCCAGAAATTGCTGGAGCAGGCATTTGGCGGCAAACGGGGTAAACTAGATTTTTTTATCTCACCCTTCAGATTGTATTATTTTTGTGCTGCAAATTGCTGGAAATGTGAATTGATAACGGCACGATGAGGGCAACAGGCCATCTGGGACCTCCTGAACGTCGGGTCCAATGGTCTGTCTCCTTAACCCATGAAATTTAAGGATAGAGAAAGAAACAGAGAAAACAGTAGAGAAAATAGCAAGGTAAATTAAACGTTGTTAGTTACAGGAAGAAAAATAAAGAGAGCGGACTAAAATAGAGAAAAGAGACAGAAAGGAACATGTCAAAGTTAACAAACAATTTACAGGAGTGATACTCTACAATTTCACTGTTTCCTTTGGTGAGGCTGACCACAGAGCAGCGCAAATCGTCCAGCGGTTTAGTACATTAAAAAACCAGCAATTTGTGGCGAATTCGTGGCATATCTCTTCTTCGCCACAATTGCTGTTTTTTTTATGTACTAATAATGTTGGGTGCCGTGAACTTGCCATTATTTTTCCAGCAATTTCTGGGACATTGAATCAAGCCAAACACTGCTGTGAAAGGGAGACAATACATAGCTGCACTGAAAACATTGTTGGGTGCTGTACCCTGCAACGCAAGGACCCAGAACCCCACACCCAGTGGCCAACAACAGTTGCATTAAGCCTTTAGCATAGTGAAACATTCCAAGGTGTCTCGCAAGGACTAGAAAAGAAAAGAAAATTGTCTGGTAGTCAATTTCCTGGCTGTCCTAATGGCGTGTTGCAACTTGAGAAAGAAAAAAATAAAATAACAATTGATGCACATGGCTTGCTGTTTTCTCAAGCTATAATCCTAAATGGCTATTTCTATTTCAGAATTATTCCTGTAGATTGAACTTCCCCAAAATAAATAGTCTCCCTTTCCCTCATTTTAAGAGCATAACTAAGCGATATATATTTATATAAAGGCTGCAGCCTTCATATAGGCAATTGATATAAACTCTACAGTTAGACCATATTGATTACATTTTCCACAAACAATAAACTACTGAGGATCCACTAGGACAACAAAAGTTGCAATATAAAAACACCCAGCAAATCTTGATCTGTTTTTAATTGAAATTTTATCTTTTAATAGCAAAGGTATCAACAGTATTATAAATAAGCCAGGGCACCTTTTTGTCCATATTGCCTACTCCGCTCAATAAAGAACTGATGTATAAATTCAATCAGCAATCTAAGAACAATGATTCAGCAGAAGAAGTGTCACAGCCTGCTAAATTAAACAGGCAAGGAATCTGTGTCAGCATTAAGACCAGTCCATAATAAACTCTATACTGTCTCAATCATAATTATTCTGATGGCCAGCAATTTTCAAGAGAGTAACATTTTAAAACCAAAGAGCTTGGTCTTCATTAGAGAAAGCTGGAGCCTCATGCACGTGCCTAGAATTGGCGATCACAAGATGGTGGAATAGCATGTTTTGTGTGTGCTGTTTCCTCCAGGCAGGGTATCTAACAATCTGCTGTCCCTGAATATGAGACTGAAAGAGGACAGGTAAGTGAAAAAATTAGATCTAGAGTTAATATGTGTGAGTACCACAGTAATTGGGGGTATAGAAATAGAAGGATCAAGAGTAAGACTGGTGCTATGTGCAGTTTCAATCTATGTGCAAAGTGTCCAGGAGGAGTGCAGATCTATGAAATGTGGTGTTCGATCTGAGGAATGCTGAGCTTCAACACCAGCTGGCTACACTCTGTAAAAAAAAGTAGGGAGGAAAGGTTTCTGGAAGATACATTCCAGGAAATGTTCATGCGACAAGTAGGAACAGTGAAGCAGAAAGAAGGAACTTGGTAGCCACCAAGAGAAAGCAAGAGGAGACCAGAGGAACTTGTGGGTCTGAACTTATACGAGTAAGTGTATGATTCTTGACACCTACAAGGAGAATAGAAGCACAGTGGAGAGTCAACACAAGCAACACCACTGCACTGTGGAACAGGAATTACTTCTGAGGAAGCAGTAATACAATCTAGGAAAAGAGGCAGCTGTTAGTAAGAGGGATTCTGTAATTCGGGTGCAGACAATAATATTTGCAGTTGCAACTTGGGAGTCCAAAATGGCATTGACTCCCGAGTGCCAGGATAAGGGACGTAATGAAGGGGGTGGAGAAACTGAATGGGTAATAGTCAGAAATTCTGGTTCACACAGGAAAGAATGACATAGGAAAGATTTAGATGGCGGTCTGGAACAGGCAGTTTTTGGATTGAGGTCCAAGATTAAAGAGCAACATCTGAAAGGTAATGAACTCAGAATCACCCCTGGAGCCACATTCTGGAGCCACATTCTGGAGCAGTTTGTTAGAAACAGATGCACCACTACATGGCGAGAGAGATGGTGTAGAAAGAAGAGTTTGAGATTCCTTGGATATTGGAACAAATCTTGACAGATGCATGTTGTTCAGATGAAATGGGTTTCATCTATACCAGACTGGTAACAATGTCCTTGCACAGAGGCAAGTAGGGCAGTATGAACAGATTTAATCTGGTAAGGCACGGGAGAAGTCACAACAGACCCAAAACAGGGAGGTCCAAATTTCTTCACTTGTTAACCAGGGTGTACAGGGGATGAAAATTGGGCGGGAAGTAATTTCACTGGCGGCACTTCTTGCATTTTCGGCTGGAAGTGATATTGGATGTAGAATACATCTGCCCAAATATGGACAGGTGTATTACAATGAAAGGCAAATGACGGGAATACATCATACAAAGCATTTTTCGCGGGGTTTTTTACAGACTTTCGCGGGCTTTTTTTTACAGAGGCCAGCGTCAGGAGGAGCAGAGAGCAACGGTACAGTGAGTACTTAAACTCACTTTCGCGGTTTTTTTACAGAGGCTTACCAATCTCAAAGACCAATGGCGGCGTTCCGGAGCCACGTCACGATTCAAAAAGAGGAAGCAGCTGATTGGGTGAGTACGGCCAGGTGAGTATTTATACTGCTCTATAGTTTGACAGTTAAGATTAATAGATTATAAAATTTAGAAGGTCTTAATTTTTGTGGTTATAGTTTCTAAGGTCTCCGTTGTGTATTGGGGAGTGCTAGTAACCAAGGGCCCTTGAGTATATCATTTAGTTGCGGTGTAATTAGTGGTATTGATTTGATTTAATTTAATTTAAATTAATTAAAGGGTAAGTCATGGCAGGACAGCTCGGCCCCGTGGCATGCTCCTCCTGCGCTATGTGGGAAATCAGGGACACTTCCTGTGTCCCTGATGACCATGTGTGCAGGAAGTGTATCCAGCTGCAGCTACTGACAGACTGCATTGTGGCGCTGGAGCTGCAAATGGATACATACTGGAGCATTCGCAATGCTGAGGACATTGTGGATAGCACGTTTAGGGAGTTGGTCACACCACAGGTAAAGGCTGCACAGGCAGGAAGGGAATGGGTGACCGCCAGGCAGAGTAGTAGGTGCAGGCAGGTAGTGCAGGGGTCCCCTGTGGCCATCCCCCTCTCAAACAGATATACCACTTTAGATATTGTTGAGGGTGATGGCTTATCGGGAGAAGGCAGCAGCAGCCAACTTCCTGGCACCATGGGTGGTTCCGCTGTACAGGACGGGAGGAAAAAGAGTGGGAGAGCTATAGTGATAGGGGATTCTATTGTAAGGGGAATAGATAGGCGTTTCTGCGGCCACAAACGAGACACCAGGATGGTATGTTGCCTCCCTGGTGCAAGGGTCAAGGATGTCTCGGGGCAGCTGCAGGGCATTCTGGAGGGGGAGGGTGAACAACCAGTTGCTGTGGTGCATATAGGTACCAATGATATAGGTAAAAAATGGGATGAGGTCCTAAAAGCTGAATATAGGGAGTTAGGAGGTAAATTAAAAAATAGGACCTCAAAGGTCATAATCTCAGGATTGCTACCAGTGCCACGTGCTAGTCAGAGTAGAAATAGAAGGATATTTCAGATGAATATGTGGCTAGAGGAATGGTGCAAGGGGGAGGGATTCAAATTCCTGGGATATTGGAACCGGTTCTGGGGGAGATGGGACTAGTACAAACTGGATGGTTTGCACCTGGGCGGGACTGGGACTGATGTCCTAGTGGGAGTGTTTGCTAGTGCTGTTGGGGGTTTAAACTAAAATGGCAGGGGGTTGGGAACCTGTGCAGGGAGACAGAGTAAAGGGAAGCAAGGATAGAAACAAAAGACAGGAAGGAGAAAAACAAAAGTGGAAGGCAGAGAAATTAAGGGTGTAAATCAAACAGGGCTACAGTAAATTACAATTCTAAAAGGACTAAGAGTGTGAAAAAAACAAGCCTGAAGGCTTTGTGTCTTAATGCGAGGAGCATTTGTAATAAGGTGGATGAATCAGCTGCGCAAATAGATGTAAACGGATATGATGTAATTGGAATTACGGAGACATGGCTCCAGGGTGACCAAGGCTGGGAATTCAACATCCAGGGGTATTCAATATTCAGGAAGGACAGGCAAAAAGGAAAGGAGGTGGGGTAGCATTGCTGGTTAAAGAGATTAACACAATAGTAAGGAAGGATATTAGCTCTGATGATGTGGAATCTGTATGGGTAGAGCTGAGAAATACCAAGGGGTAGCAAACGTTAGTGGGAGTTGTATACAGACCCCCAAATAGTAATGCTGAGGTTGGGGATGGCATTAAATGGGAAATTAGAGATGCGTGCAATAAGGGCACAGCAGGTATCATGGGTAACTTTAATCTACATTTAGATTGGGCTAACCAAATTAGTAACAATACTGTGGAGGAGGAATTCCTAGAGTGTATACGGGATGGTTTCCTGGACCAATATGTCGAGGAACCAACTAGAGATCAGAAATAACAACAGAAAATGCTGGAAAAACTCAGCAGGTCAGGCAACATCCGTGGAGAGAAATTTGAGTTGACGTTTTGGGTTGGACCCTTCTTCAAAACTGGAAAGAAAAGGAACTAGATCGGAGGCAGGGCTGCGATCGGACAAAAGAATAAAAGAAACAAAAGAAGTAAAAGAGATTAGAAACTAGACGAGATGGTAATAGACTGGGATTAGGTGTAAAGTGTACTGGCAGGGCAAAAGATAGCTGCCAGGTGTGAGAGAGAAACAAAAGGAAAGGGGGGGGGGAAAAGGAGTGGAACAATGACAAGAGAAAATGAAATGGGGGCCAAGCTTATGATCTGAAATTGTTGAACTCGATATTGAGTCCGGAAGGCTGCAGACTGCCTAATCGGAAGATGAGGTGCTGTTCCTCGAGTTTACGTTGAGCTTCCGTGGAACAATACAAGAGGCCAAGGACGGTGGGGTCCGAGTGGGAATGGAGCGGTGAATTAAAATGACAGGCGACCGGAAGCTCAGGGTCACCCTTACGGACTGAACGGAGGTGTTCCACAAAGCGGTCACCCAATCTGCGTTTGGTCTCCCCAATGTAGAGGAGACCGCATCGTGAGCAGCGAATACAGTATACTAGATTGCGAGAAGTACAAGTAAATCGCTGTTTCACCTGGAAGGGGTGTTTGGGGCCCTGGACAGTGGGAAGGGGGGAGGTATAGGGGCAGGTGTTACATCTCCTCCGCTTGCACGGGAAGGTGCCAGGCGAAGAGGAAGGGCTGTTTGGGGTGATAGAGGAGTGGACTAGGGTGTCTCGGAGGGAGCGGTCCCTGCGGAATGCTGAAAGGGGAGGGGAGGGGAAGATACGTTTGGTGGTGGGATCACTTTGGAGGTAGTGGAAATGCCGGAGGATGATCCGTTGAATGTGGAGGCTGGTGGGGTGAAAGGTGAGGACAAGGGGAACCCTATCGTGGTTCCGGGAGGGAGGGGCAGGGGTGAGGGCAGAAGTGCGGGAGATAGAACTGACACGGTCGAGGGCAGTGTCAACCACAGTAGAGGGGAATCCTCGGTTGCGGAAAAAGGAAGACATGTCTGAAGCACTGGTGTGGAAGGTGGCGTCGTCGGAGCAGATACGGCGGAGGCGGAGAAACTGGAAGAATGGAATAGAGTCCTTACAGGAAGCGGGGTGGGAGGAAGTGTAGTCCAGGTAGCTGTGGGAGTCAGTGGGCTTGTAGTAAATATTGGTCGATAACCTATCCCCAGAGATGGAGACGGAGAAGTCGAGGAAGGGAAGGGAAGAGTCCGAGATGGACGATGTGAAGGTGAGGGAAGGGTGGAAATTGGAGGCAAAGTGAATGAAATTGTCAAGTTCGGGGCGAGAGCAGGAAACGGCACCGATACAGTCATCAATGTATTGGAAAAAGAGGTGAGGGAGGGGACCCGAGTAGGACTGGAACAAAGATTGTTCCACATAGGCCACGAAAAGGCAGGCATAGCTAGGACCCATGCGGGTACCCATGGCAACACCTTTGATTTGGAGGAAATGAGTGGAGTTAAAGGAGAAGTTGTTCAATGTGAGAACAAGTTCAGCCAGGCGGAGGAGGGTCGTGGTGGATGGGGACTGGTCGGGCCTCTGATCAAGGAAGAAGCGGAGCGCCCTCAGGCCACCCGGGTGGGGGATGGAGGTGTAGAGGGATTGTACGTCCATGGTGAAAAGGAAGCGGTTGGGGCCAGGAAACTGGAAACTGTTAAAGTGGTGGAGGGCGTCCGAAGAGTCGCGGATGTAGGTGGGAAGAGACTGGACAAGGGGAGAAAAGATAGAGTCAAGATAGGAAGAGATAAGTTCTGTAGGGCAAGAACAGGCTGAAACTATGGGTCTACCAGGGCAGTCCTGTTTGTGGATCTTGGGAAGGAGGTAGAAGCGGGCTGTGCGGGGTTGGGGAACTATGAGGTTGGTGGCAGCAGGGGGAAGATCTCCAGAGGAGATGAGGTCAGTGACAGTCTTGGAAACGGTGGTTTGATGTTCGGCAGTGGGGTCATGGTCCAGGTGGAGGTAGGAGGAGGTGTCGGAGAGTTGGCGTTCAGCTTCCGCTAGGTAGAGGTCAGTACGCCAAACAACAACAGCACCACCCTTGTCAGCGGGTTTAATGACAGTGTCAGGGTTGGATCTAAGAGAATGGAGTGCTGCAAGTTCAGAGGGAGGTAGGTTGGAGTGAGTGAGGGGAGCAGAGAAATGGAGACGGCCGATGTCACGGCGGCAGTTAGCGATGAAAAGATCTAGAGAGGGTAAGAGGCCAGGGGGAGGGGTCCAGGTAGAACGGGAATTCTGCAAGCGGGAGAAAGGGTCAGTTGTACGGGAGGAAGACTCCTGGCCAGTGAAGTGGGCATGGAGACGAAGGCGGCAGAAAAAGAGCTCAACATCGTGCCGAGCTCGAAATTCATTGAGGTGGGGGCGTAAGGGGATGAAGCTCAGGCCTTTGCTGAGGACTGATCGTTCAGGGTCAGAGAGTGGAAGGTCAGAGGGGATAGTGAAAACGCGGCAGGGGGTGGGATTGGGAGAAGGGGGGTCAGAGGAAAGTGAAGGGGAAGAAGGATCCGGAGGGGCGTTGGTGTCCAAGAGTTGATGAAGCTTGCGATCCTTGACATCGGAAAGGAAGAAGAAAAGTTTTTTGTTGAAGCATCGGATGAGTCGAAGGATGAAATGGAACTGTGGACCCGGACAGCTTTGAGATAGAGTGCGCCGGTGTTGCTGAAGAGAGAAGTCGAGTGTGTTCATGTGGCGCCGCATGGCGTTGAGCGTGGATAGATCAGGCCATCTTAGACTCGGTATTATGTAATGAGAGAGGATTAATTAGCAATGTTGTTGTGCGAGGCCCCTTGGGGCGGAGCGATCATAATATGATAGAATTCTTCATTAAGATGGAGAGTGAAGTAGTTGACTCAAAGACTATAGTCCTTAATTTAAATAAAGGAAACTACGATTGTATGAGGCGCAAGTTCACTAGGATGGATTGGGGAACGTTACTTAAAGGGTTGACGGTGGATAGGTATTGGCAAACATTTAAAGATCACATGGATGAACTACAGAATTTGTTCATCCCTGTTTGGCATAAAAATAAAACAAAAAAGGTGACTCAACTGTGGCTAACAAGGGAAATTAGGGATAGCATAAGATCCAAGGAGAGGACATATAAATTGGCCAGAAAAAGCAGCAAACCTGAGGATTGGGAGCAGTTTAGGATTCAGCAAAGGAGGACAAAGGGATTAATTAAGAGGGGGAAAATAGAATGAGAGTAAGCTTGCAGGGAACATAAAAACTGACTGTAAAAGCTTCTATAGATATACGAAGAGAAAAAGATTGGTGAAGTCAAGCGTAGGGCCCTTGCAGTCAGAATCAGGGGAATTTATAATGGGGAACAAAGAAACGGCAGACCAATTAAATACATACTTTGGTTCTGTCTTCACAACGGTGGACACAAATAACCTTCCAGAGATGTCGGGGAACATAGGGTCTAATGAGAGGGAGGAATTGAATGAAATCAGTATTTGTAGGGAAATGCTGTTAGGGAAATTGACAGCATTGAAGGCCAATAAATCACCAGGGCCTGATAATCTACATCCTAGGGTACTTAAGGAAGTGGCCCTAGAAATAGTAGATGCATTGCTGGTCATCTTCCAAAATTATATAGACTCTGGAATAGTTCTCATGGATTGGAGGGTAGCTAATGTAACCCCACTATTTAAAAAAGGTGGTAGAGAGAAAATGGGGAATTATAGACCGGTAAGCCCGACATCGGTAGTGGGGAAAATGCTAGAGTCCATTAAAGAAGATGTAATAGCAGAGCACTTGGAAAACAGTGACAGGATCGGACAAAGTCAACATGGATTTACAAAAGGTAAATCGTGCTTGACTAATCTACTGGAATTTTTTGAGGGTGTAACTGCTAGAATAAATAAGGGTAAACCAGTGGATGTGGTGTATTTGGACTTTCAGAAGGCTTTCGATAAGGTCCCGCATAAGAGATTGGCGTGCAAAGTTAAAGCACATGGGATTTGGGGTAAGGTACTGACTTGGATAGAGAACTGGTTGGCAGACAGGAAGCAAAGAGTTGGAATAAATGAGTCTTGTTCCGAGTGGCAGGCAGTGACTAGTGGTGTACCGCAGGGATCGGTGCTAGGACCCCAGCTATTCACAATATATATTAATGAACTAGACGAGGGAAGTAGATGTAATATCCCCAAGTTTGCAGATGACACAAAGCTGGGTGGGCGTGTGTGCTGCGAGGAGGATGCAGAGAAACTCCAGTATGATTTGGACAGGTTGGGTGATTATACTGCATTTGCTATGCATCTGCCCAATGTGGATAAATGCGAGGTTATCCACTTTGGTGGCAAAAACAGGAAGACAGATTATTATCTGAACGGCAATAGATTGTGAAAAGGGGAAGTGCAACGAGACCTGGGTGTCCTTGTGCACCAATCGCTGAAGGCAAGCATGCAGGTGCAACGGGCGGTTAAGGCGGCAAATGGTATGTTGGCCTTCATAGTGAGAGGATTCGAGTACAGGAGCAAGGATGTCTTGCTGCAGTTGTAGAGGGCTTTGGTGAGACCGCACCTTGAGTATTGTATGCAGTTTTGGTCGCCTTATCTGAGGATGTTCTTGCCATGGAGGGAGTGCAGAGAAGATTCACCAGACTGATACCTGGGATGGCAGGAATGACGTATGAAGAGAGATTGGGTCGATTAGGCTTATATTCGCTGGAGTTTAGAAGAGTGAGAGGGGTTCTCATTGAAACGTATAAAATTTTAACAGGACTAGACAGACTAGATGCAGGAAGGATGCTCCCAATGGCGGGGGAGTCCAGAACCAGAGGTCTCAGTCTAATGATAAGGGGTAAGCCATTTAGGATTGAGATGGAGGAGGAATTTCTTCCCCCAAAGAGTGGTGAACCTGTGGAATTCTCTACCACAAAAGGCAGTTGAGGCCAACTTATTAAATATATTCAAGAAGGAGTTAGATATATTTCTTAAGGCTAAAGGGATCAAGGGATATGGGGAGAAAGCAGGGACAGGGCACTGAATTTGGATGATCAGCCATGATCTCATTAAATGGCGGAACAGGCTCGAGGGGCCAAATGGCCTACTCCTGCTCCTATCTTTTATATCATTTATATGCCCTAGCAACGCTGGGTAGAAGTGAATCTGTCCTCTCCATAAAAGTGTCAAGAACATATCCTATTTAACAAGTCAAAACCCACAGGTTCCTCAGAAATTCCATGCAGAACAGTTGATTATATTAGAGAAGTGGGCATATTTAAACATTTTTTGGAAACTTATGCTGTGTCAAGACACTGCAGTGATTTCTCTCCCCACATGAGGCAAGCTCAGCTATAAATGGCCTTAGTGTCCACCCTAATTATGGTAATGCTCCCTGACCCCAGGAAATGGACTAGAGTTATAGTCGCAACTGTCAGGGGCAATAAGTTTGACCCTTCTACGTTTCTGTCAGCAGAGTAGGAACAAAACAAATTTGGGACCAGAAAATTAATGACATCAATAGTAGAAACATCAAGTAAGAAAAGGGATGTTTAAAGAATACAGTTAAATGTCTTACACAAATGCTATGAACATCCAGAATAAAGTACTGGAGTTAATTGAATATAGAACTAGCAAGAATGTGGATATTTTTGGCATCTAAGAAAGTTGGCTAATGGTAGATGGGCAACAGGCAGAGCTGAGAAGGTATAAAATGTTTCACAAAGATACTTACAAAAGGTGAAGGGGTTGAATTACTGATTCAAAATGACGTAGCAGCAAAGGATGGATAAAACAGCGGAAGGGGATAAGGCTGAAACAAAATGGATAGACTGAAATGATAATGGCTTGCTTTAGAAAATCCTCTTTTGTTTGGTAGGTAAATATTGGCCCGATGGCAAAATAGATTCATATGTCTTTATAGGTCATGGAGTTAGGGTGCAGTGCACGCTATCATTCAGGAGGTTATAGGTATAGCTGAATAAACCGGATCATATCAATCCTCCAGGATCCTAAAATTGTGAAAAGCCATCAGAGGATTTTCTAAAGCAAGCCATTATCATTAGTCAGTTGTATCCGTATTGTTTCAGCCTTATCCCCTTCTGCTGTTACATCTATCTTATCTAGGTCATTACTTTTGGCAGTGGGCATTTTGTTCCTTTGTCACAAAAAGTTAACTGTGTCCTCCAAGGTGTCCTGGCACACAATTGAATCCTGTGATCAGGATGACTATGTTAAAATGATAATTAACAATCTGAATGTCCTTAATCTTTCAGAAGGTAGTTTCAACAATGGTCAATTTGACCCAAATAGCTCTGATCTTGGTCAGGACCATTGAAGACGTCGCTATCCGATGCTCTGCAGTGGAGCTGGGGGTTTCTTGAAATCCAAGGCAGAAAAGAATTACATTTATGTAGCGCCTTCCATGACTTCATAATGTCCCAAAGCACTTTACAGCCAATGAAGTACTTTTGAAGTGTAGTCACTGTTGTAATGTAGCGGCCAATTTACGCACAGCAAGGTCCCACAAGCAGCAATGGGATAATGACCAGATTATGATTTTAATATGGTTGGTTGAGTGACAAATATTATCGAGAAATTAAGTGACCTATCCGCTAGCTCTGCACTTGAAGCAGGTCTGAATTTCAGTAACAATTAGTTTCATTTTCTTACTTTTTGTACTAGACATTGTGTAATTCCCTATCTAAAGCAAATGTACTCAGAAGGACCTAATGCAGGAAAGCTCAACAATTGGGCAACCTTTTCTGTTTGAGATCACCGGATCGCTTTCAAAACTTTCCTTTTTCCTCCCTCTGACTTTATTTCCAGCCTTAGATTATTCATTTATCTCCCTTTGGCTTTTACCCTTAAGCAGCAATAACTTTTCTTTTTATAAAAGCAAAATAGTGCAGATACTGGATATTTAAAATAAACACAGAAAATACTCGAGGTCAGGCAGCATTTTGGAGAGAAATGGAGTTAATGTTGCAGGTCGCAGACCTTTCAGAACTGGAAGAGATGAAGAAATTTAATGGTTTTTAAGACACGTACAGAATAAGGGGAGAAATGGGGAAGGGAGGGGGGGGGGTTAACCTCACTGCTTTGAGCTTGAATTGATTTAATAACTGGTACTTTTGTTCACACTTTGCTCCTTGAAATATCTTGCATGCATGAAATGATGTACAGAGTTCATAGTGAAAAACCAATTGCTACATGCATTATTTTATGCTTCATGGATCAGCACAAGGACGTTTATACAAAATGTTACAGACTATTAACCTTCACTTGATAAAGATTAATTGTTATATGGGCAAAAAGTCACCTTACAAGGGTTTCAGCATGGTACATTCTGCAATGCTTAAAAAAGTTGTTGATGGCTATCACCTGATGAAAAGGTGGAGAAAGGCTGCTTAATCCTCTTCACATTGCTTTAAATCAAACCCTTACAGCGAATTCAAAGTCAATTGCAAGTTTTGTACATTTCTTCAGACACAGCTCAGCCCCACAAAAGAAAAAAACTGCAATATGCTAAATTCCTGACTGTGTCCTGGAAGAGAGGGGCTCACATATCTTACAAACTCTGACGTTCAATGGGTTAGATGATGACTTTGTACGATAGTGTAAAACAAAGTCAATGGAAATAAATATCGGGATGTAAAACGGGCTGCAGACTAGTCATCACCAGTTTTACACTATCGCACAAAATCAAGATCTACCCAAATGTGTTACAATAATCTTTTACCCAAATGTGTTACAATAATCTTTTACCCAAATGTGTTACAATAATCTTTTACCTATCTCGTCAAAGCTGTTATCTTGTAAAACTAGCAAAGTATAATGGTAGTCCAGTAGAATCCCATAGGAAGGCAAGGTGGATTATGGAAGCCAGGTTAAAAAAAGTGGTAGAAGACGACCTGCTAGCTAACTTGAGTCAAACAGCAGGTTTTGTGTTCTGTACAAGGTGATCGAGCAGGGGAAGTAAACCTGGCCTGCAGTTATCCTATGAAGAAAACCAATACTGCAACTTGCCCAACGACATGGACTGTCAGGGGCTTTGGGTTCATTTCAGTGAGACTTTTGTACAAGAAAAATCAGTCAAAACTTTTCCTCATTGTTCAAGGGTGTTTTAAAGTTTATCCTCTGACAGAGGCTGATAAAATCCAACAACTCCCTCTCCACTCAATTTTATATTGGATACAGATGATGGATAAGAGAATTATGGAAACCCAGGAGTTCAGATTTGCCACCAGGTCCAGAATTGAATTTAGCTTGTTAAAATGAATTGAATGGCTGGATGCCCCCAAATTAGATGCTATTTTTCACTTAGCAAATTACATTTTCTCAAAGACTCATTTAATGAGTGGGGGGGGGAAAGTAAACTTCACCTTTCAATTCTGAAGACTCAAGATATAAACACAAATATACCTCCAAATTTTTGGATAATGCATAGTACAGTAACAACTTACATTTATATATTTATAGCAGGCTTGAGGGTCACTGCAACCCTCAAAAGCTGAAGTACATCTCCAGTCAGGCCAACACAGCCACAAGAAAAGCCAATTTTGCAAAGCAAATCCTTCCATAATAGTTTAGCACAGGAAAAATACTCTTGGAACATCTCAACGCCACAAGTTTAAACACAAAACTTTCTAGCCTATTGTAATCTCAATCAGGTATATTGCTCCTCAGTAGAGCAGTCGTCACAGTTGAACATGGATTTCTAAAGAGACAGCTGGAATAGGAGCATGAATTGAAAACCTATGGATTTAATTGATACTTGTCCACTCAAAACAATTGAGAACCTCAAATTTGGATCAGTTCATCGGGACAGAACAATCAGACAAGAAAACTAGTCCTAGCTAGATTTGAAGCAGCAAAAGTTGATGCCTGTGCTATAGTCTCAAAGGCCACCAACACCACAGAATCAGGTGTTCAGACAAGGAGAGACTTCACAATTTTTATTTTCAAAATGCGTTACTACCAGCAGTCCTGACAAGTGGTTTACAAAAATCTTATACGGGTGAAGCAAGCAGATAACAACTTTTCTGACTAAGTGCTCTTCCAGGATGGTGGGGACAGTCTCTATTCATACTTTGTAGCCAAGTGTGGCTTATCTTCATGGGGAAAAAATGCACAAATTTGTAAAACTTACTCCACCTGAGCAATATTTAATGAATATCGTTGTGCATGTCAGTACAGTATTTAGTCCAATTTCAATTTCCAGAGTACATTTAAGGTTACACTTACAATTCCATCTCCTTGATTGGTTTCATTTTCTCACCGTGAAAACCATGAAATATTTACTGCACTACCTCACTTATAAAACAATGCAATCAAACACAATCCATTTAAACTAGTCTTTGTCAAAGCCCTTACAAAAACTATTTTTTTTGTAAACCACAGTGCATCTTCAGATAATATTTCACACAATGTGGACACAAGAACATTAAGTTAGTAGATTTCTTTTAGTCAGTCAATCAACAAAACATTCAATATAAACATCTACAGGATTCATTATTTATTCTTACATGATCAAAACAGCTCAATTCAGTACATTTACACAGTCAATGAACAAAAAGCAATGGAATTTGTGGTAAGAAAATTATATATACAAAGTACATTTCTCCATTTGTATCTACAGCAGAATTTTTGCAACATCCCATGTTAGTGTTATTAAAAATACATTGTTAATCTAAAAACAATATATATACACACATGTAGCTTACATGTCACCTGACAACTGCAATGCACAAATCTGCATTGATTTAAACAATCAGTAAAATAAAGATTTAATTTACACGGTTGGCCCTGTTCATTAGTTTGTGCACATTCTTGGTCTCTGCACCATGCAAAATCTGTATGATTAACATCAAAGTATACAATTCCATGATATTAAACAGTGCTGTGCTTGCCATCAGTGTTTTGGTTTGCTGACTGGCTCGCCAATTAGTTTTGGACAGTCATGCATCCCCTTTGCAATTTGGTCACATTTCATAATTAGGTCATAGTTGATTTTTTCAGTTACAATACTATCTTGCTTGTAGTCAGGATGATTCGCAACAAACTTCCTCAACCAACATGCTGCAGTCATCAGCTCTCCTGCAACAACAAAGGAGTAGAATTGTGTTTTCAAATATGTACATTATTCAGTTTATAACTTCAGTGCAAGTATTGATTTTTTACTCTACGGGCCATTCTGCTGTAAAGTAAGTGTTTTGTGATCCATCAAATTTTCTTGCAAATTGTTTAATATGAAAGTGGTCTAAATACAGTACGTAGAAGCAGTAAGGCTTTGCATTCCAGTGAATTGTCTCCCTCTGGTTGATGTATTTCAACTATCTTCTCAGGCTTTCTTTCCCTCCCAATGCCTTGCATCATTCTGCCACACACGAGCTTGCAAGCAGAACCCGAAATTCCTCAGCCATAGAATTTTGCCTTTCTGCCACTAGGTATAATGGAGTTTCTGCTGAATCGACAGACTAGTCTCAGTTGTGATGGGAGAACGACGAAATCCTGGACGCACATATGCATCCGCACTGAAAGCCAGATGAGGCGGACAGACGAGTTGTCTTGCGTGCCAGGCGCTCGGCAGCCTCAAATCATTCAAACCAACCCACGAGATATGCTTCCATCGTGGTCTGTCGTTGGCCGTGTCTTCCCAGGTGTTGATGTTAATGTTGCAAGGTTTAATGGCGGCGTTTAGTGTACCTTTATAGTGTTTCAGTTGCCCACCTCTGCTGCGATAGGTGGACTGCAGCTCACCATAGAAGACTGCTTTAGGAATGCTATAATCAGGCAGGCAAACATGTCCAGATAAATGCAACTGGACCATTTGATCATGGCCTCAATTCCAGGTATGGTACACCAATACAAGAACCAAATGTTAAATTAACAATTAAGTTACAACTTTACCTGAAGCTCTCTTTCTGATCAGTTTGAGGTAGTTTAAAATGCTGCACCGTGTATCCACATCTACTTCCATGTTTTCAAGGTAGCTGTTTATGATTGGGATCAAACCTGGAAAAACTCCTTCCTGCAAGACAAGTCAGAACTGGAGTTAGAAAATATATAACCAGCAGTCAAACAAAATTTCACTCAAATACAAATTCAACTGTGAAAGAAAGTTACATTCTAAAGATGTTATATAAAAGCAAGTTTAAAAAAAAAATGTTAACACATTTTGGCAAAAGATTTGGCACGATACTGGAAATGCTTTGTACTATTGATAATTTATACAGTCTATATTCATTTGATGAGCAGTTAACTGTCACATTGCAAAACTGTAGGATATTTTACCAGTCAGCTATTTTTAAACCAAACCAAGAGTATGTGACGGTTAAAGAATGGATCAATTTAAACTAGTCTACTTCTGCACTAAAAAAAACACCAGGAGAAAGTATCCCCCATTGTCCTTAATAGGACAGTATGAGCTAGATAGTAGGAACAAAAGTAGGCCTGCTCTGCCATTCAATTCATGACTGATCTGAACTTTAACACCATTTTCCCATCTTTGCTCCATATCCTTTGATACTCTTACCTAACAAAAATCTCTCAGTCTTGAAAATTCCAATTGTCCTACCATCCACTGCCTTCTGGGGGAAAGAGAGTTCCAAATTTCTACTACCTTGCATGTGGAAAAAGTGCTTCCTGATTTCATTAATGAATGGCCTAGCCCTAATTCTTATTATGTCTCTTTGTTCTTGATACCCCCACCAGTGGAAATGGTTTCTCTGTAGCTACCCTATTAAATCCCTTTAACATTTTAAACACCTTGGTTAGATCACCCCTCAATCTCCTATACGCAAGGGAATACAAGCAGAGTTTATTTAATCTGTCCTCATAACTTAACCGTCAAAGTCCCGGTATTATTCTAGTGAAACTGCACTGTATCCCCACCAAGCCAGTATAGCCTTCCAGAGATGCAGTGCTCAAAATCGAAAAGTAGTCCAGATGGTGTCTGACCAAGGCTGAAGCACAACTTCCTCAGATTTGTATTCCAGTCCCCTTGAGATAAAGACCAATATTCCATTAGCCTTTTTGATTGCTTTTTGTACTTGTCTATTGGCTTTTACTGAGTTGTGTACTTGGACTGCCAAATCACTCTGCTCCACCAGTCCCTAATTTCTCACCCATTTAGAAAATACACTCAATTTACCTTTCTTGCCCAAAATGAACTCCATTTCTCATAGTTTTGCCCACTCACTTAATCTATGCAATTTCCTGCTCCAATCTGCAATACTTACTGTCCCTCCTAACTTAGTGTCATCTGCAAACTAGGCTATTCCTTCATCCAAGTCATTGATAACAATGGTGAAAAGTTGAAGCCCCAGAACAAATCCCTGGGGAACACCATCACAGCCTGTCCGAGTACCTACCCTTTAACCTCACTCTCTTTACCCCCCCAGCCAATTTCCAACACAAGTCGAAAAGCTACCTCCAATTCTGCGTGCTCTCATTTTTGCTAATAATCTCATGTTGAACCTTATTGAATGCCTTCTGGAAGTCCATATAGATCATTCTGTAGACACTCCCGTATCTAGCTTAGTAACCTCAGAAAATTCAACTAGATTAGTCAGATATTACTTACCCTCATCAAAGCCATGTTAATTCTCTGATCAGCTCATTTGTTCAAGTGCTCAAGTCACTAACCCTAATTAGAGATTAGAATAGCTTCCCCACAATGGACATTAAACAGACAGGCCTCTAGTTACCTGGGTTCCCACCCTTCTTAAATAATGGAGTGACATCAGCAAATTTCCAATCTAGTGGCACAATTCCCAAATCAAGAGAGCTTCAAAGATCATGACAAATGCTTCTGCAATTCCACTACTTCTTTTAATACCCTGGGGAGGAATCCATCAGGTCCTGGAGATTTATCGATTTTAAGTCCCATTATTTTTTCTATTACCATTTTGTTACTCAAACTAAATCCAGTAAGTTCTGCCTCTCGATTTATTTTCAGTTCCCCTTCTATCACTGGTAATTTATCCTTTTCCTCTATGAACAGATAAAAAGTACTTGTTTAACAAATCTGCCATTACCTTGCTGACTATTACAGTATCATCTGCGTCTGTCTTTAATGGACCCACATCTCCCTTAGTCACTCTCATTCTTAATATTTTTCTTAAAACTTTTACTACTAGCTGTTACTATTACTACTTTCTTTTTGTATATCCTTTTTGCAGCTCTTAATATTTTCTGTGTCCATCAGTTGTTTTCTATTATTTCTCCCAGTCTTGGCATTTGTGCAAGCCATTGCCTTTAGTTTTACTCATCCTTTCTCATATGTTGACCATGGTTAATTGATTGCACAAGTGGAACTTTTGCCCTTGAAGGGTATGTATTGGTTTTGCATTGTACCTCCCATTTTTCTGCAGATTTACTTGTTCAGTTTACGTCTAATGAAGTCAGCCTTACTTAAATTTAAAATCTTGTGTTCTCAAACTTAATGTCAAGCTCTGGTCAGATTATGGCCACCGTTTACAGGATACTCCCTTACTGTCAAATTATTAATTACCTCTGGCTCGTTACTCATTACTAAATCTAGTATAGCCTGTTCCCTTGTCGGTTCTAAAACACTTCCAAGAAACTATTCTGGATACACTCTAGAAATTAATTGCCTTTATGACGCGAGCTGTTTTGCATCTCCCAGTCTGTGAAAATTAAAATATCCCATTATAGCTGCCTTGCCTTTACTACATGCTTCCCTGATTTCTGTATTTATGCACCCTGCTACTACTTCACTGTCAGGAGGTCTGTAGATAACTCCCACCAGCGTCTTCTAACCTTCGCAGTTTCTCAATTGTACAGATTGTTTCCACTGTCTGCTCACCCTTACTGATTTTGAACTTTATTCTCCGTTAGCAATATTACTATTCTTCCTCCTTTCCCTATCCTCTAAAGACCTTATAGCCTGGAATATTAAGGCCCCATTCATGCTCATCTTTTAGCCACGTCTTCAATAGCTACTAAGTCACACCCTTTGAGCTGAATCTGTATTTCTAAGTCGCTTGTAGGGATATGCAGAATTCAATATCAGAAAAAAGGAAATATTCACTGTAGAAATCCTCATTCCCTGAAAGGAGCATACTCTCACTGCATACAAAACATTCAGAATTTAGGTTAATTGTTTCTCAAATGGAGGAGTTGGAATACTGTCTCCCCTACGTAATCACTGTTGCTGCACCCTATTTGTATTCTATGCAACGTTCAAGAGTTCGTTCAGAGAATGGGAATTATGATTAGCAATGCTCCTTTCAAACCAGATCTTATTTATCTGCACACTAAAAAATGACTGCAATAGTTAAAGGAAATTTCCTTCGTAAGAAAATCTTAAAGGCAGTCAAGGATTTCAAGTAATGCTCTGCTAAACAGTAGAAACTGTACCGGCAGAATGCATCAAATGGTCGATTACTAAGTTTTCTTATTTTGTGACTGTTTCAACCTCCACATACAAGCAGTGTAAGTAGGAACCATACTCTGGGCTGGATCCTCAGTTCTTGCCTAAAAAAGATCATAAAGATTAGGGGAAAGGGGGAAAATTACCTAATTGCATTAGTTTACAAAAACGTGATAAAACTAAGCCTGTGTAGTTTGGGTTCTGGGGCACAAAGCCGTATTTAAATTACTTTCTCAATGGCACCATTTCTGCAAGTCATAGGTGAGTGATACAAGAACCATTTACACCTACCTTCCCATTAATGATTGTGTCTATGCTCATTAATGCATACTCTTCAGTATCCACATCAATGCCATTTTGTGCACAAGCACAGCCATCAACAACTGGGTTTCCAGCTAGAATGACAAAGCATTGATTAAAAAATATGATGCAGTAGGTTCATAATTAGCCTCAACTGAAAAATAAATATGGCTCTATGACAGATTTACACAGAAGTTAAAATTTTGTTCAAATTTAAGAAAGTAGTGTAGCATACTAGTGAAACCACTAGGTAAGCACCCACACACACAGCTCCTTGTTCAATGTTTTAGTTTCTCGGTTTACGTATGGTGCTTTTCCTCAGAATCCTGTACATCTTGAGCAAATTGTGTGGAATATATATTATGTCAGTCAGGTAGCTCAGTTAAGTGTATCCATTCTACCAAATTTACTGATGAAGGGTCCCAGACCTGAAACGTTAACTCTGTTTCTCTCTTCATGGATGCTGCCTGGCCTGCTGAGTATTTCCAGCATTTTCTGTTGTTATTTTATGCTAGTTCGCTTTACTTATATAGGCCGGTCACAACTGAGATGTTCTGCTTTCACCCATTCGCATATTATGCATTTCAGATAAAATGACTATGATGGAATTTTATAGGAATGTTCCCCTCTGGTGGTATTTATGCACATTATCTTCTAATAACTTACTTGTAAAATAAAACAAAGAAATGAGAAACAGACCGGGTTCTTAATAGGCTTGTCGGTTTGCTGTCTTTTTCCTCTTCAGCCAAAAGCTGTATTAAAAGGAACTAATCTGACTTTTATAGTGTGCAAGAAACTTACTTTTAGATAGTATATTCCAATATATAAAACCTTCAACAAAATATTTAGGGTGACTTCTGGAAATTATTTGATTGTTGAATTGAAACCCATTAAGAAGTTTCCTAATTTTTACCTTTGTAAATGTCTTTCCTGAAGTAGAACATTCCTTGGCGTACAGCATCACGCTTTTGAGCCACAATCAAGTTCTCATCCACCTAATCCAGTAAAAATATGCATCCATTAGATTTCAACATTTATGTACTACTCAAAGCAAAATGATTTTAAAAGTTTTCTGATCCTCAACACACCCTAATATCTGTGGTTAATGAGATATAAAATATCACGCTGTAAACTAATAACTGAGGTCGACTCAGGAGAACAATCAAACAGGTCTTTAATGTAGGATTTGACGAATTCCAGAAAACAGCAGAGATCGACACAGGAGAGCCATTGTATAGGTCTTTACCGAACGGGGATGCCACGAGGACTGACTGGGCAGCCCCGTGGATTGCGTCGTGATGCGATCACGTTTTCGCGCGTTAGGGTGGTCACATGATGTGCGACGTGACGTCATCGCGTTAGCCCGCGTTTTCCCGCGCTCTTAAGGGGCCACGCCCCGTACATCATGCAAACACTATATACAAAACCCAGTAATGCCCCACACAATGGTACAGGTTAAGGCTGGTGTTAGGACATCGTTAAAGGGAATTATAGACAGCTAGCTAGATTAACTCGGTGGTACCGCCACAATGCCACTTTTTAAATCTGTAGGAATCTTGGAACTTTCTATCCTAGCAATTATATCTCCATTACACCGTGTTCCACCAATGTATCAATAACTGCAAGTATGTGCATAAACAAACCGGCAAGATTATGGACAGGCCAAAACATGTTATCGACAGAAAAGCCTACGCGTCACTTTCACAAGGCCAAACTATTAAAGTTAAACAATCATTTTTTTTAAATTAAAGATACTTTGAAGCAAATTAGCTGGTCCAGGAACCATTGACAGTTTTGCTGAATGCTAACACTTTTGGTGGATGTGTCACGAAACAGCTCGTGAAACTGAAAGAGAACAGAGCCACATATAATTTTGGTTGATCAATTCAAAATATTGGCCTGGAGTTTCCACTAGATTCCACTGTTTTTTCCCCCCCTAGTACAATTCACCTGGAATCAGCGCAAACGATTGCATAATTTTCAGCGCAAATTATGTCTAGCACAAATCAAGTTTCCGCGGTAATTTAAAAGACATTGCACTAGAAGCCAGCCCCGCCCAGAAAACTGGCCACACCGACTGAATAATCACCATTGAGAGTTTCCGCTAACTGCACCCGTTTGTGGGCCTTTGAGGAGGCTCTTAAAATTAAGCTTTCTTTTGGGCACAAGGTCACCAATGGACTCATTCTAAAAGCTGTAGAATTTTTTATTTATTTTTTTAAACTGACTAGTGTACACCAATATAACTAGAAGATGGATGTGTAGATTTAGTCATTTTCAGTTATTTAAAATCAGGTTACTCACAGGTGGTGGACAAGATACCAATTAAAACTGCATCAAGTCACTACTCCTAAATAAAGAATTTTTTTTAAAGCAGATTTTTTTTTTTTTTAATTACATTTTGAAAAGCTGCCCTATGTTTGATGATATGCAAATGAGTTTGAGCAGAAACTTGAGGGGGAAAAACACAACTAGTGCAATTTTGAAAGCAGAAACTCTACCCCATTATCTGCACAAAGGAGCATTACACCCATGTGTGCAAATTAAGCAACACTTATGCATTAGATGGTAGAAGGAGACAACTGCAACAAGGATATCTCTCATGAATTTGACCCTGGTGGTTTGCAGGAACAGCAAGAAGTTTGTACTGGAGGATTAAAAGCCAAGTTATGTAACTGCAGCAAGCTTGCATGAGAAAGTGTTGTTATCTTGGCATTTGAACTTATATACCTGAGGCTGTACTCCTAGCATCACTGCCTTGGAACAGGGAGGGAAGAGACCCATAAGCAGAGGTGAAACAACAACCTCTCAGCACGAGACCAGTTTTGGTCATCTTACACAAGGAAGGATATGGTTGTGTTTGAGGGAGTGCAACAAAGGTTCACTAGACTGGTTCCTGGGATGAAGGGGCTTGCCCTATGAGGAGAGATTAAGCAGACTAGGCCTATATTCCCTAGAGTTTAGATGAGAGGCAATCTCACCGGAACATAAAATTCTTAAAGGGCTTGACAGGGTAGATGCTGGGTGTTTCCCTGGCTAGGTAGTCTAGAACAAGGGATCACAGGCTCAGAATACACAGAAACACAGAAGATAGGAGCAGGAGTAGGCCATTTGGCCCCTCAAGCCTGTTCCACCATTTAATGAGATCATGGCTGAGCATCCAAATTCAGTACCCTGTCCCTGCTTTCTCCCCATATCCCTTGATCCAGTTAGCCTTAAGAAATATATCTAACTCCTTCTTGAATATATTTAATGAATTGGCCTCAACTGCCTTTTGTGGTAGAGAATTCCACAGGTTCACCACTCTCTGGGTGAAGAAATTCCTCCTCATCTCAGTCCTAAATGGCTTACCCCTTATCCTTAGACTGTGACCCCTGGTTCTGGACTCCCCTGCCATCAGGAACATCCTTCCTGCATCTAGTCTGTCTAGTCCTGTTAGAATTTTATATGTTTCAATGAGATCCCCTCTCATTCTTCTAAACTCGCGAATATAAGCCTAATCGACCCAATCTCTCTTCATACATCATTCCTGCCATCCCAGGTATCAGTCTGGTGAATCTTCGCTGCACTCCCTCCATGGCAAGAACATCCTTCCTCAGATAAGGCGACCAAAACTGCACACAATACTCAAGGTGTGGTCTCACCAAGGCCCTGTACAACTGCTGCAAGACATTCTTGCTCCTGTACTCGATTCCTCGCGCTATGAAGGCCAACATACCATTTGCCTTCTTAACTGCCTGCTGCACCTGCATGCTTACCTTCAGCGACTGGTGCACAAGGACACCCAGGTCTCGTTGCACTTCCCCTTTTCCCAATCTATTGCCGTTCAGATAAATAATCTGTCTTCCTGTTTTTGCCACCAAAGTGGATAACCTCGCATTTATCCACATTATACTGCATCTGCCATGAATCTGCCCAATCACCCAACCTGTCCAAATCATACGGGAGTTTCTCTGCATCCTCCTCACAGCACACATGCCCACCCAGCTTTGTGTCAACTGCAAACTTGGAGATATTACATCTAGTTCCCTCGTCTAGATCATTAATATATATTGTGAATAGCTGGGGTCCTAGCACCGATCCCTGCGGTACCCCACTAGTCACTGCCTGCCACTCGGGGGGGGGGGGGGGGGGGAAGACCCGTTTCTTCCAACTCTTTGCTTCCTGTCTGCCAACCAGTTCTCTATCCAAGTCAGTACCTTACCCCCAATCCCATGTGCTTTAACTTTGCATGCCAATCTCTTATGCGGGACCTTATCGAAAGCCTTCTGAAAGTCCAAATACACCACATCCACTGGTTCTCCCTCATCTAATCTAGCAGTTACATCCTCAAAAAATTCCAGTAGATTAGTCAAGCATGATTTACCTTTTGTAAATCCATGTTGACTTTGTCCGATCCTGTCACTGTTTTCCAAGTGCTCTGCTATTACATCTTTTATAATGGACTCTAGCATTTTCCCCACTACCGATGTCAGGCTTACTGGTCCATCATTCGGTTTTCTCTCTACCACCTTTTTAAATAGTGGGGTTACATTAGCTACCCTCCAATCCACAGGAACTGTTCCAGAGTCTAAAGAATTTTGGAAGATGACCAGCAAAGTATCTACTATTTCTAGGGCCACTTCCTTAAGTACCCTAGGATGTAGATCAGGCGGCCCTGAGGATTTATCGGCCTTCAATTTCCCTAACACCATTTCCCTACAAATACTGATTTCATTCAATTCCTCCCTCTCATTAGACTCCATGTTCCCCAACATCTCGGAGATTATTTGTATCCTCCTTTGTGAAGACAGAACCAAAGAATGTATTTCATTGGTCTGCCATTTCTTTGTTCCCCATTATAAATTCCCCTGATTCTAACTGCTTGACTTCACCAATCTTTTTCTCTTCACATATCTCTCAAAGCTTTGTGTCAGTTTTTATGTTCCCTGAAAGCTTACTCTCATATTCTATTTTCCCTTTCTTAATTAATCCCTTTGTCCTCCTTTGCTGAATCCTAAACTGCTCCCAATCCTCAGGTTTGCTGCTTTTTCTGGCCAATTTATATGTCCTCTCCTTGGATCTTATGCTATCCCCAATTTCCCTTGTTAGCCACAGTTGAGTCACCTTTTTTGTCTTATTTTTATGCCAAACAGGGATGAACAAATTCTGTAGTTCATTCATGTGATCTTTAAATGTTTGCCATTGCCTATCCACCGTCAACCCTTTAAGTAACACTCCCCAATCCATCCTAGCCAAATCGCGCCTCATACCATCGTAGTTTCCTTTATTTAAATTCAGGACCCTAGACTGAGTCAACGACGTCACTCTCCATCTTAATGAAGAATTCTATCATATTATGATCGCTCCGCCCCAAGGGGCCTCGCACAACAAGACTGCTAATTATTCCTCTCATTACATAATACCCAGTCTAAGATGGCCTGATCTCTAGTTGGTTCCTCGACATATTGGTCCAGGAAACCATCCCGTATACACTCTAGGAATTCCTCCTCCACAGTATTGTTACTAACCTGGTTAGCTCAATCTATATGTAGATTAAAGTCACCCATGATAACTGCTGTGCCCTTATTGCATGCGTCTCTAATTTCCCGTTTAATGCCATCCCCAACCTCAGCATTACTGTTTGGGGGTCTGTATACAACTCCCACTGACGTTTTCTGCCCCATGGTATTTCTCAGCTCTACCCATACAGATTCCACGTCATCAGAGCTAATATCCTTCCAATACTGGGTTGGCCATATAGGACTGAGATGAGATAAATTTCTTCAATCAAAGGGTTGTGAATCTTTGGAATTCTCTATTGCAGAGAGCTGTGGATGCTCAGTCGTCAAGTATATTCAAGGCAGAGCTTGATAGATTTTTGGATACTAAGGGAATCGAGGGATATGGGGGAATAGTGCGGGAAGATGGAGTTGAGGTAGAAAATCAGCCATGATCTTACTGAATGGCGGAGCAGGCTCAAAGGGCCGAGTGGCATACTCCTGCTTCTATTTCTTACATTCTTAAATGAGGGGTTCAGCCATAAAGATCAACCCAGGTTCAATCCCTGAGGATGCAATAGGGATGCTGCTGCAATTGACCTCAGTATCCCTAGATTTGGGAGGAGAAAATCAGTCTGGTTGTCCACTGCTAGTCACTACATAGCACTCTGCAAGTTTGAATGCATGGATGTCAAATGAGCCCCGAAGACATTTACCCAACCAACTTTTGTTTGTGTGTACGTAAGGCATTAACCACTTTATTTGAGCACAATGTCAAAGATACAGTCTCCTCACGATAATTCAAATTTGTATTTTAAAAACATGAAAATATTCAAATGATCTAATAATTCAAATTAATCAAACTGGTGATGTTAAGTTTTTAAAAATAAAATGAACGACCCAGTAATAAACATACTTCAAATTCATGTCACTTTTGCTAATATCCAACAGGTGACAGTAGCACAGCACGGCAAAACACAGTTCCACATGGGATTATTGCATTGGTGCTGTAATAAATTGATTGCTCACTAATTATGCAGTGTTTACATTGACTGAAGCCACCTGACTTGTTCAAAAGTAGACATTAGGAGAGCTGCCCAATAAGGCCAGAGCTATATGCTCTAACAAAAGTTCCAGAAATATTTTTTCCTACTGCTTCAATCTCGTGTTCGGCAGAAAACACCACAGATTGACAGCAAGATTGAGTGTTGTAGTTGGCATATTTGCTCTGAACCTAAATTAGCGACTATTTAGGTAGCAGATGGTTATGACAGATGTTGCAACAGGTTCCCATTTGCTGTGGTTTTGATGGGCTTCTGTTGGAGATCTGCCAGAATCCTCTACCAAATAGCACTGCTCTGCTGACACTAATAAATCAAAACAGTAGCAAGAGCAGAGATCAACATCCTTCTGTGCTCCAGCAGTTAATAACAAGTTGGGCAAAACCTATGGAGCCCTTTCAGTTGTGCAATGGATATTACGGTAGGACAACCTCCCCAAAACTTTCCCCTCATTCTAGTGAAAGCTTGAGCGTTGAATCCCAAGTGTGGCAGCATCCGATAACTGGATTGGTTATGAATGCAGACACAGATAAAAGCTGGAGCTGCAGATCTGTTTAAGGCCAAAGGCAGAGACAGATTGCAAACGGCTCAAACTGTACAACTATCAGTGGAGCCCGAGGCGTTGGCTTTCTTGGTACGATTGGCATGTTCAAGTTGAAAACTTACCAAAAATGCCCTTTTCTGAGAAAACTCAGATTTAACCAACAAAACATGGAAATTGCATTCCCAGAAATTATAACGGAAAGATAATAGAATGTAGTTAATTTAATCGGAACAAAAGCCCATAGAGTATGCCCAAAGTCCTTCAGCTTCTGAAGAAAAGGTTCCAAAGTTGTTCCATTATCTTTGGGACATGCAGAAAACTTCTGAATATTTAACCGTACAATTTACCCAAGCCATTCTTGACCATTTGCTTTCCATAATGTGATAGTTTCATGAATCACCAAGATCCTGACAGTATTTGATTATCTGTACTTACAGAAGAATGAGAGGGGATCTCATTGAAACTTATAAAATTCTAAGAGGACTAGACAGACTAGATGCAGGAAGGATGTTCCTGATGGCGGGGGAGTCCAGAACCAGGGGTCACAGTCTAAGGATAAGGGGTAAGACATTTAGGACTGAGATGAGGAGGAATTTCTTCACCCAGAGAGTGGTGAACCTGTGGAATTCTCTACCACAGAAGGCAGTTGAGGCCAATTCATTAAATATATTCAAGAAGGAGTTAGGTATATTTCTTAAGGCTAAAGGGATCAAGGGATATGGGGAGAAAGCAGGGACAGGGTACAGAATTTGGATGATCAGCCATGATCTCATTGAATGGCGGAGCAGGCTCGAGGGGCCGAATGGCCTACTCCTGCTCCTATCTTCTATGTTACTCAACGTTCAATTTGGTCCTGAACCAGAAATATATCTAGCAAGGAGTTCAAAACAATTAACCAGCTCTTATTTACAAGAAGGTGCCAATTAGCTGAAGAAAGTTCCACATATCCAGTACTCTGGAAAAATGTGTTTTTGGTCTCCAGTTTGGAGACGCATTAATTTTGTACTCGTTACCTCTAGTTCTGCTTTCAGTCCAAATTAAAATAACTTACTTAATACTATCCATGCCGCTCAAGCATCCTAAATACTCGATTCATGTCTCCCCTCAATCTTATCTCCAAAGAGCAGTTCAGAGAATTATCCACATCACTTTTTTCTGAATCCTCTTCAATACATCAATGCCCTTTTTGAAAAAGGGCAGTCACATTTCAAGGAAAGCAAAATTTTCTCAATATGCATTTTATACCCCATGATCAGATGCTTTTGAAGTTAAAAAGGAAGCACAATTACAATGCGCGGTGAGGCAGAACAAGCAGAGTGCTCAGATTCCAGCCCTATGTAGTTTGCTTGCCTCATATTTACAAGTTCTGAAGTGCCTTCCATCAGTAAGGAACTTCTGGATATAAAATTCGGGTGGGAGAAGAGGGCGGGGCACTGGGGCCACATTGCCATATTTCACCTCTATTAACCTCCCTCAAAACCAAATCAGACATTTCATCTTTCTGGCTGAAGATAAAGCATAAATGTATAATGGCCTGCAAAAGAGACAGTGAAAAGGAAACAGGAAGAGCTATGTACAAAACTCTCCAATGGTGACAGTGGATAGCAATACTCTATTATAGCCTCACTAATTATATTACAGCTATCAAAACAGCACAGCCTAAATTCTTCCTCGGTGAGTTAAGTAAAAGCAATGCAAGCATCAGTTGAGCTGCAGCAAATACTAATGCAGTTTACAAAGATAAATAACAATCTGATTTTGATGAGGTACTTAAGTTAAATAAGCTTTGATGTCCAGGCTCATGGTTTTTATCGTGATCACAATGTAATAAATGAGCATTTACATCTCGGTTTCCCCAGAGAAATTGAATCCTCCACAGGAGGAAGACAACAGTTACATGCAAGATGCTTAGGTCAATCTGCATTTGTAACACTGTACAATATTCCATCTCTTAAGCTGCTGTAACAAAGCTTTTCTTGTTCTTTTAGAATAACCATGCTTTTCTCCATTTATTAGTCATGTCATTACATACATCTGGCTAGCTGCAAACTGACAAGTCCTAGCAAATGTCTATTACATTCATAATTACTTTTGTAACCAAATATAGGACTAATATTTTTGCCAGACCAACATATTGTGGAAAAAGTACTTACCTTTGAGAGTGGAATAAGGAAATCCAATTTATAGGAAAGGATCACTCGGGTTAGCAATACAACAAAGACCACGTATGCAGAATTCTCAAAATCTGTCAACTGGACCTATGAACAAAACGTTTGAAAAAGAGTTTCCTCTACACAATTCCAATTTGAGGGCACTAGTTCAAAGAGACTTAAGAAACAGGCAAATAGCACATAGCTGCATTATTGCATATTAATAAATAATCAATTTACATATGCTGGGGTTACAGCTAGAGAATTTGCCAATGTAGATTTGGCTGCTTTCATTCTTTAAAGGAATCCCAAGCTCCACATTAAGTGAAACCTGCGTAATTCATGCAGGGACCAGAGACGAGAACACATGCTTGTATTTCCAAGGTTCAGTATCTATTATGATGGGGAAGAGAGAGAAGCGGATACTGCTGAAGCTCAGCACTTCCAACTGATGGAATCACTAATGTGGTATGGTGTGTGCACCCATGTTGTAGAGAGAATGGTGGCAATGTACTCACATTTCACACCGAGTTGCACAGGTCATGATGATGCTCGAGATGAATGCCCAATACAGGAAACTGTGTGCTATCCGGCACCGACGGGACCGAGCTGTTGCCGTCCCATCAAAACTGCCGGACAAACCAGCGCTAATGTTGAAACATATGGAGATTTTGAGCTCCATATCTGGCAACAAACCCTACAGCTTCTAAACAGTCGGCCGTACCTTGCAAGCGTCTCTGTAGCTTAGCAACAGCTTCAGCGAGACCTTGCAGAGCCTGACTAGTGAAAAAAAAGCAACGAAAAGAAAAAAAACCTAACGAAACGGCTCCTGATTTTTGCCGGTGGCTCGAGCATTCCGGACAGTTAACCTCAGGATAAACCAAAGTTTCCTGTACCTGCTATCTGCCATGAGAGGGCTCTAACCTGGGATGGGAAACCAGTTATGGGGAGACACACTGGGGCTATTGCCACTGGTGCAGAAAAGGCCACGAGTGAGGAAAGAGCTTTTTAAAACGATGAAGGGTTTTGATTGAGTTTATAAGGAAAGACTATTTCCTCCGTTTGGGGAGTCAGCAACAACTGGTCAATTTAAAATGGTCACTCGAGTTAGGAGAAGAGTTAGGAGAAATTTTGTTGAGGATTGTTGGAATATGCTGTGGCATTGTATCGCAAGGGAAAGTGGATACATATTGGAAGCTAAGGAAGATACAGGGCTATGAAGACAGCAGGACTGAGTTCTGGATTGTGTTAGCATAGAGCTGGGTCAGACACAATGGCCAAATATTTTCCTAACCAAAGACTAGCCACTCCCCCCCCACCCCGGTGTCCAAAAAAAAAGGGGTAAACGGGATCTTTTGGTAAAAGGTGGTTTCAAGACGTAAAGCCTGGCAATGGGAGCTTGCAACCAAGTCAGTCCTCTGGCAGATTCAGTAACCAGATACCCAAACCAGGCCAGTCCAGCCATCATGTCTCACTAAATGAACATGGCGAGGCAGACTGATCACTGGGGCTCTTCCCCCTCGGTTTCAGTTAACGTGTAGAGTGGTCATCACTAGAAAAGCAGCAGGAAGGCCTTCCCGTGTAGGTACTGCAGTTTTAGCTGCTTAAACTCCAGCAGTATGCATCAGTGTGCACACTTGGGATTATTAAACCTGGGCTCGGTCAATCTGCACCTAAACTCACCGCACTTGGGTACCTAATTGGATTGAGTCACTATGGGCAAGTCTGTACAAACTTGAGTGGATTTCTCAATAGCTTAATTATAGCAAAAAGTTTCCACATGTCAAGACACCCAGCTACCAGTAGCACATAAAGAAGATTTTCCAGTAGGATTGTAATCTATTGTTCTCCTGCTGGATCTATCTGCTCGAGGTTTCCCCACTCACCCGCCTACAACTCTGGCGACCAGAGTAGAAAGCACCAGCCAATATTGATCCCCAATAGCCAACCATGGGCCTCAGCTGCACAGGTGAACACTGCCAAGATTAAAATCAGGAGCTCAGCTGTTTAAAAACAGTCCTGCACCAGATCAACTGGCACTTTAGTCACTTTTATGGGAATGTTTAAAATAGGTAGGTTCTCCACTGATTTTAAAAATCAGCAGCTCTGCTGTGCTCAGTACTGCAGAGGCTATTGACGTGATCAGGGGCCTTTAGTACAGGAAACTTTGGTTTATCCGGAGGTTAAAAGTCCGGAAAGCTCTATCTACCAGCAAAATTCAGGAGCCGTTTCCTATAAGTTTTTTTTAACTTCTCGTTGCTTTTTTTTCCCTCCCCCAGTCAGGCTCTGCAAGGTCTGTAGCAAAGCAACAGCTTCAGCTAGAGACGCTTTTAAGCTGCAGCCGACTGTTTTAAAGCTGTTGCTAAGCAACAGGGTTTGTTGATTCACACGGAGCTGAAAATCTCCGTATGTTTCAACATTAGCGCTGGTTTGTCCGGCAGTTTTGATGGTACGGCACCAGCTCGGTCCCGTCGGTGCCGGCTATCACAAAGTTTCCTGTACTCTGATGGGGTGCTGGTGGTTATTTGGAAAGAGTCGCAGGTGGGAGTGTCAAAGCTGATAAACAGCTGTGCCAGTGTCAGCTGAGCTTGCTGGGTGAAGAAAATGGAGGGCCGGGTAAAAAAAAACAGCAAAAAATGCTGGCAGCCATTCCCCTTCTGGCGTCTCATTATTTACGAAAATTCTTTGCAATGTAGAAATATCAGAATTAAGAAATAGTTCTTAAAATCCGTACCTTGTCATTAATGCATTCCTGATCACTCACTGCTGAATCTGCAACTTGTTGCTCAGAAATGTTTTGCATTTAGCTCTTCAAATGCCTTGGGGAGGGGGGGAGAAACCATGTTGAGGTTGGTGACTATCTGTTGCGCCAGCATTGCATCCCTGTGTGAGCTATTAAGGGTCTTTTTTGGCTAATCAACTGCTTCTATGTAGGCTTGCCAAGCCCCAGTACAAACCTTCCCTGCCACCTCACGAACACAGTCACATATAGAAGCTATTTTGGACCTGGAGATTTTGGGGCGGGGGGGGGGGGGGGAATCCTTGTGACACCTAGGAGTACTTGGTGGAGGGGGAGAGCCACTATGGCCAATGAGGTGATGGTGAGTGGCTGCCGAGCAAGTAGAGCACAAGGTTGCAAAACAGTGACAGTTTACTTTGTGCGTTCTTTTACAAATTTGCTTTTTTATGTAGTGCAGTAGGCGGGGAATATGGCTCCTCAAAAGGCTTTTTCATGATTGATTGGGATTTTTAAAACAAAATGAAATTGAAGGTAGTGAAATAAGTGCTTGTTGATTATTTAGCAAATACAAACACCATGGACAAGTGCAACACATCAGACACAATGGCCTGGAGTTTCCGCTCGCCTGTGCTAGCATTTTTGGTACAATTTGCAGATATCGGTGTAATCGGCACAAAAGATCACAAAATTTTAAGTGCAAATCGTGTTCAGTGCAACTGGAGTTTCTGCGATCTTTTGCGCTAGTTTTAAAAACATCGCACTAGAAGCAGGCCCTGCCCTCAGGATAAATGACTCGCCACTTGGAGTTTCTGCTAATTGCGCTCGTTTGCAGACCTTCAAGGAGGCTCCAAAAATTTAGCTCAATCTTTTGGGCACAAGGACACCAAAAGCCACGTTTTGAATTTTTAAAAATTTAAATTAACTAAAGGACTGACGACAGTACCCCAATCTAACTAGAAAATAGTTTTATATTTAAGTAATTTTCAGTAAATTAAAATCAGCTTACTCACCAGGTGGTGGGTTGACAAATTCAAAATGCTTATTTTTTTGTGATAAACCCACTTTCAGCTGTATTAATCAAATTTTACCAAGTTACCACTCAAATATATTAAGGAATATGTTTTAAAGCAAAATATGTTTTAAAAAAATTACGTTTTAAAATGCTGCCCGATTGCGCCGGTTCATGGCAGATTTTGCGTTTGGCAATATGCAAATTAGTTTGACCAGATACTTGTTTTTTTTTGGCCGGGGGGGGGGGGGGGGCGGGGGAAGAGGGGGGGAGGCGAGGAGAGGAGGGGGGGGGGGGGGGAAGAGAAACACTTCAAAACAGGTGCAATTTGCACCAGAATCGCCAATTGCACCCAGAGCGGAAACTTTACCCCAAGATGTTTATTTATACAAACTGATAAAACACAAGTGAATGGCTTGTATTACATTTAACCCAGTTACGGTACTTACCTCCATAGGTCGAAATTCAACTCTCCATCCAATTTCAGAATTTGGGGGTGGTGGCTTGAATCTCATGGTTTGCCAATTCGTGGATTGTATGTTCTATAGGTAGTCAATTTCATAAGTGATTTTAGTTAACTAGTTTTCATAACCCACACAATTCCCGTTATACCTTTCAAAATACATTTTAGTGCACATGCATGGATTACTTTAATCAACATTCCAGATGAGCTCTTTCTGCATAATATGAGAGAATCACTATACTAGAAGAAAGACTTCAGTAGGGCAGCCTTGTAATATAACAAACAGTTAAGGGAATCTTTCTAAACTAAACTTTTCAAAAAAATGTTTAAATACAATGTTTAAATTAAGTGCTTTAATACTGAGAAATCTGAAATATAGGTGCAATTGAGATTTTAAAGTTGTTGCATAGTCAGAACAGAAACCAAACACCTAAAAATCCATTAAAACTATGGAAACTTAAGTTACATACAGTAATTTGAGCAGAGTTGAATTTTGCTCTTGACTGGAGTATATAGAGCAGCAAATCAAGAATTGGTCATTCAATTGCAAAACCTGTAGCAGAGGATTGAGGCTCAGAATTAATGAACCGAAAAAAATCAAATAAATAAATAGGCTTAGCAATAGAAAGCAGGTGATTAGAGGGAAAAGCTCAAGTACTGTTCACCCTAATATATAGAGGAGGGTATGCCTGGTTTTTTGCTGTTGACACCAAGAAATGCAGTGTTACTGGGGTTTAGTAAAGCATAGAGATGGGCATCTAAAACTCATGTTTTGAACTATGGGGAAAAAACCTAGCATAATTAGAGATTTTTCTTTCCAAACGGGAGAAAGTAAATTGAGCCATAATTAGAGTGAAGTACTGCTGGGTGTGCGGCCAACATGGAAGTTAAATTAAAAACACACAAGAAATGAAGCTATTGAAATAGCATTAAAGTGTACAGGCTGAGTACACCAAGTACAATATTCCCTCAGTGCTGGTACCCCAAATATGCCGAGTGGCAATATGAATATTGCCAGATCAATAGTGTAAGGAAGCCTAACCACATATAAAATGGATCGGGGTCAATGAAGTAAATGAGCTTCAGAATAACAGGCGAATGTTAACATAGTGGGAAACAAGAGATGCACATTAGCAAAGGTAGAAAAATATTTGGATATAAATCAGGACCATCGAAAGTTGAAACAAAACAAACAACAAAATTAACTTTTCGGAGAAAGACATCAGCAGCATCTGATTAAAAGTCACTTTTCCTAATCTTGCATAGATTAGTCAAAAGAAAGTAACATTCCTTGAATTATAGGTTCTATACTAGATATGAAAGTAGTCAGACACTTGTAAAAGAAAAAAAGTCAAGCATTTGTACTGCAAACAGGTTTTGTTTCATCTCAAACTGAACTTATTTGAAATTCCTTTCACTTTGAAACAGTATTCAGATACTGGGCAGGTTTATCCAACCCAGTTTTCCAAAAAATAACAGAGCATAATTTAGCACCACTGGCCAATACCACATATAAATGCATTTGAAACATTCTATTGTGCAGTTACAACTCAACATTGGGAACAGCGAAGCCAGTGTCTTTTAACTCCACCACAAACCCCGTTCACTTACCGCTGATTCGATCCCCCCCCTTGGCCACTGGTGCAGGCTGAACTAGACTGTTCACACCCTCAGCAACCCCATATCCTTTTCATCAACAAGACAGTTTACTGCCAGTCTCAACTTATTGCCTGCAGAAACGCTCATTCATGCTTTTGTAACCTCCGGACTTGACTATTCGAATGCTCTCTTGGCCAGACTCCCATGTTCTACCCTCCAAAAACTCAAGCTCATCCAGAACGCTGCTGCCTGTATCCCAACTCGCACCAAGTCCTGCTCACCGACCTACATTGGCTCCTAGTCCACCAACACCAGGTTAAAAATTCTCATCGTGTTCAAATCCCTCCATGGCCTCACCCTTTCCTATCTTGGCAACCTCCTCTGGCCCTACAAGCCTCCGAGAACTCTGGTGTTCCTCCAATTCTGGTCTGCTGTGCAGCCCCACTTCTGGTGGCTTCAGCAAGCTAGACCCCCAAGCTCTGGAATTCCCTACCAAAACATCCTCCTCCTCCTTTAAGACGCTCCTTAAAACCGACCTCTGATAAAGCTTTGACACCTGCTCCAATGCCTCCTTTGGCTCGGACAATTTTTGTCAGATTACACTCCTGCAAAATGCAAGTGCCGTGGTACATTTTATGTTAAAGGTACTATATAAATGCAAGTTGCTGTTGCTGATGTTGTAGATTACCTCAAAGTGATCAGACTCATTTGCATCATCCAGGTGTATGCTTTCTGCGTAGAGTGTCAAAGGATCCCGAATAAAAAGATGAGCTATGTGTTGCGCCAGGAGATGATCAATACCTGAAAAACAGATTTTCATATTCTTAGGGGAAAAAAATTCTTCAGGACAAGGGATACAGCAAAAACCTATTCTACTGTGAATCCTTGGACAGATTTTTTTGCCTCAGGAATATTTGGTAATCCACCAAAACCTCTCCAGTTCCTCCACATACTGAATATGTTTAGTATACTAGTCTCGTCTCCTGTGGCGTCAAGACCAAGTGCAGTCTTCAGGTAAAGCACGGGATAATTGAGCCAAGGTACACAAAGATAATGCAGTTATTTTAAAAGTTTTACATTGTTCTTTCTGATATAATACTTATATATTATTTACAGTTAAATAGCAAAAGTCATTTGGAAAGCAGAGAAGCGAACCTGACTGCCACCTAAGAGTTTCTCTGCAGTACAGATTGAGTAGTTAGGAAACAAAACAAAGACGCTACAAGGTCACTATTGTCGAGTGTGTAATTACAACTTGTGTATTTATATAGTGCCTTGAACATAGTAAAACATCCCAAGGCGCTTCACAGGAGCATGATCAGGCAAAACTGGACACCGAGCCAGAGGAGGGTATATTAGGGCAGTTGACCAAAAGCTTGGACAGAGAGGTAGGTTTTAAGGAGTATCTTAAAAAGGAGAATGGAGGAGAGGTTTAGGTAGTGAATTCCACAATTTAGGGCCTAGACAACTGATGGCATGGCTGCCAATGATGAGGTGAAGGAAATCAATGATACACAAGAGGCCCAAACTGGAGTAATGCAGAGTTCTCTGAGGATTAGAATAATAGAAATTTACGGCACAGAAGGAGGCCATTCGGCCCATTGTGTCTGTGCTGGCTTGTAGGGTTGGAGAACATTAGAGAGAAGCAGGGGTGAGGCCATGGAATGGTTTGAACACAAGGAGGAGAATTTTAAATTTGAGATGTTGCTGGACCAGAAGCCAATGTAGATCAGCAAACATAGGGGTTATGGATGAATGGAACTTGGTGCAAGTTTTGGAGGAGCTCAAGTTTATGGAGGATAGCAGATGGTCAGCTTGCCAGGAGAGCATTGGAATAGTCTAGTCTGGAAGTAACAACGGCATGGACGAGGGTTTCAGCAGCAGATGGGCTGAGGCAGGGGTGAAAGACAGGTGATACTTATGAAGGTGGAAGTAGGCAGTCTTGATCAAGGAATAAAGAGACTGTTTCCATTATAATTAAAGAATTTATAATAGAAAGTTGTAAACAAGAAATAAGGTACAGGAACAGCACACAAAACAAGATTTAACAACATATAACGAGTCAGTCTCCTGCAGCATTGTACATGGGGAGTCCAGGCCAAGTGTGGTCTTTAGGTGAAGTCGAGCTAGAGGCTCAGGGATAATTGGACCAGA
The DNA here is from genome assembly GCF_052327205.1 of Somniosus microcephalus. Taxonomy (NCBI): domain Eukaryota; kingdom Metazoa; phylum Chordata; class Chondrichthyes; order Squaliformes; family Somniosidae; genus Somniosus; species Somniosus microcephalus. The sequence continues at coordinate 33,228,336 of NC_140995.1, read as the reverse complement.
GTATATGCAGATAGAATTCAGACTTCATTTTTATATTTCTATTAGAAATGCCAATGTCCATGTTTATAATAATAGAAACTTGTCATGCTGTAATTATATCCTTCCACTAGTGATCGTGCTGTAGCCAATACAACATAGGTCAATCACATGACATCATTAAAGGTTGTCTGCTTTAAAGTTCAACTTCTCAAAAAAAAAAGTTCAACTTCTCAAAAAAAAAACCTCAACTACAATGAGGGAAAATGCACTTGAAATTACAGAGCATAAACTAAAAACTACAACAGGTATGTAATCAGTCTTCCCATTCGCTTACAGATTCACCTCTTCTCCCAAAGTTTAAAAAAAAACTATATTTTAACCTGAATAAATATTCTGAAATGTGTACACTTCAATTTTTTTTTTAAATAAAAGAAAAAGCTTTCAAGCAGAAATTGCCAGGAGCCAAAAGTATTCCAACTAGCTGAATGATGCTGATCCATCCGATGAAATTAGGTGAACTGCACTTGCTCAGACTGTCCAATCCAAATATACCTTTCAAAAAGCCGAGCAATGCAATTTGTGGGAACATGGTGGCCAGATTGCGCTGAGTGACGAGGTTACATAGGCAAAACCGATTATAAATGTGGACGCAAAGTTGACAATGTGACAAAAGTCACTTTTACAGACAGGATTTGCATGAAAATGTTGAGTTTTTCAAATCATATTATAAATAAAATTAGAAACCTGTTTTCTGGTGACAAGTCTACAAACAGACACCTACTAACAGCTTATTGTTGTACCCAAAGTCTTTTATACTAAATTTAGGACTAATACTTACTTTCCAAGGCTGGGTACCACCACACTTTGAAAACAGGTCTTGCTCAACAATCTCAACTAATAAGAACATAAGAAATAAGAGCAGGAGTAGGCCATACGGCCCCTCGAGCCTGCTCCGCCATTCAATAAGATCATGGCTGATCATAGACCTCAACTCCACTTTCCCGCCCAATCTCCATATCCCTTGATTCCCCTAGAGACCAAAAATCTATCGATCTCAGCCTTGAATATACTCAAAGACTCAGCATTCACAGCCATCTGGGGCAGAGAATTCCAAAGATTCACAACCCTCTGAGTGAAGAAATTCCTCCTCATCTCTGTCTTAAATGGCCTACCCCTTATCCTGAGACTATGCCCCTTAGTTCTAGACACTCCAGCCAGGGGAAACAACCTCTCAGCATCTACCCTGTCAATCCCCTTCAGAATCTTGTATGTTTCAATGAGATCACCTCTCATTTTTCTAAACTCGAGTGTATCGGCCCATCTCTCATCACAGGACAGCCCTCGCATCCCAGGAATCAATCTAGTGAACCTTCGTTGCACCGCCTCCAAGGCAAGTATATCCTTCCTTAGATAAGGAGACCAGAGCTGTGCACAGTACTCCAGGTGTGGTCTCACCAAGGCCCTGTACAATTGTAGCAAGACTTCCTTACTCTTATACTCCAACCGCCTTGCAATAAAGGCCAATATGCCATTTGCCTTCCTTATTGCTTGCTGTACCTGCATGCTAGCTTTGTGTTTCTTGCACGAGGACACCCAAATATCTGAGCACCAACATTTGAAAGTTTCTCACCATTTAAAAAATATTCTGTTTTTCTATTCTTCCTACCAAAGTGAATAACCTCACATTTTAAGAGCCAAATTGCAAGCTCTGGGTTATTTTTTTTTTTAAATCTGTGAATCAGCAGTATTTGTCAAATGCTGGCAAGGGACTTCAGATCAGCATACTACTGCATTATTTCCTCATGGAAGATGTTTGTATAAAAGTAAAATGAAGTACATGCCTGTACCTTTTAAGACAGGAAGGTCGGTGTTACAAATGTCGTATTGGCGACATCACTGTTATACTAGTGTAAACGGATACTAGTACTTTATAAACAAGGTCTCAATAGCAATCAAGCAGAGAGTCATGCCGACAATAAGCAACTTGCAATTAGAGGTTTGATATACATTATAAAATGCATCACAGTTTTTATTTTAATGCATACTTTATTACCTCCTTCTCGAAGTTGCTTGTAGATTTCATCATCAACTGTTAATTCGAGGTCATTATATTTTTCACCACATTTGGAGAGGTAACTATCGATGGAGTCGTACCTGGATTTACTGATCCTATACTTACTGTGCTTACGAGGCTGCAAAAGCAACAAATCAAGCATAAGGTTCATGCTGTGTAGGTTAAAATAATGATAAGCAAAACATATTAATTGAATTCTCTTGTTAGTTACCTCCAAACCTCTTTCTTCTCTGGTTCGGTCATCTACAGAGGCAGAAATTACACCCCAGCGACAATCAATGTCTGACACATAACCTCTATAAAGTGGTGAAGCAGCACTCAAGGCCATCTGGAAGGAAAATTGTACTTAAATGCACCAGAGGAAAAAGTCCAGCATTTGCAGTTCACTATAGTTTAATATTTGATAAATTTTACCTTTAATACATAGAATTGATTAAAAGTGCTCCGATACCATTTTATCAGTTACTTATTTTAAAAACTTTTCTTCAAACAGTTAAACATTACAATCATGTTAATCCATCTGTAGACTTTCCTGGTGCTCATCAATCATGTAAGAACACGGAAGTATCTGGTACATGGCCTTTGTCAACTTTTTCAGACAAGAAACTTTGATCAATCAATGACAACTTTTAAGTCAGTCTAATTTCTAGGGGTTAAGAATTTATACGTACATCAGAATTTAGAAGTGCATCAGCATGGTGACTGCCCAACAAGCCATTGCCACTGACTTCTACAAACCGTAATTTTAAGAGATGGGAATATTAACAAGCTAGCATTCATGAAAGGCAGTTTTGCATACATACAGATCAAATAATTTTACTGTTCCCCTCAAGACTTTATACTCCATTTAAAAAAATACATCAGAAAAGCAAAACATAACTTCTTAATGTTATTGCCAAGTAACAATTTTGCATGTGAACATCTAGATGGAGTAGTTTTTGCAATACCACTGTCATCTTTGGTGGAGATGTCATTTGACTGAACTTAACTGGCACTTTTAAAGGATAAATATTACAAGGCTGGTTCAGAGCCTCACTTGATGGGAGTGCAGATCAGAGAATTGGATACTGACTTCCCGTCAGGAGTGCAGTCTTGTGAAGTGTACCCTAAAATGCACCAGAGAAAATCTGGGAGATATCTGCAAATTTTAAGTTCCTTTATTAATTCACTCTAAAAAAAAAAAACTTAGTTTTGGCAGTTGTACTTCTCTATTTGATGTTAAAATCTCAAAAACTGAACTCTGGTTGTAAACCGTCCCCAAAAGGCTATATTCTTTTAGTTTGGCATCACCTCAACAAGAACAGTGTGAAGAGTCAGAGGAAACAAAACAAGAATAGTGCTTTACATTCTATAAAACAGGGTATAAGAGTTATAAATATAGAAAGTTAAAACTAGAAAGAGAATGAGTGGGGAAGGCAAATATTTATATTTGAACAGTTTGATTAGCCCGACAAACTTAGTTCAACTACAGCAATTTTACCTAGAATTTACCCCATCTAGAAACATTACAAGTGACTACACTTCCAAATACTTCATTTACTGTGAAGTGCTATGGGACAGCAGAGGAGGTGAAAGGTGCTATATAACTGCAAATTCTCTCTTGATTGTATGCCACCACCCAGTGGTGAGAATTAATTACTGCAACAAAAAAACAATTTTTGCACCACCACCCAGCAGGAATATGGTACCAAGTTCTAAATGTACTATACCAATTGATTTCAGGAGAATTTGATTTTCTTCTCACCCCCAAAAATTGAGTAAATACACAAGTTTGTTGCAGCACTAAGAAACAGACCAGGAAGGTCCCAGTTAAATCTCTTATTTTGTACGAGCAAGTTCGATCTCAACCAGAGCAGCTGTGAGACTACAATTGGTTTTGGCATTCTTCAACTAGAGAAGCAAGGAAAACAAATCATGGTCAGAGCTGCTGATCACTGTACAATATCCCTTGCTAGAACATTCCTGCAGCAGACAAGGTCAGGCTTGACGATGAGGTGCCCACAGTCAAACAGTCTGCCAACACTCACTGATGAGGCTCACGTGTGAAGAATAGAGGCCTGACTCAGGTACTGGAGGTTGCTGCTACCTACAGATATATGCCAGCATCTTGCCACTTTCAATAGGGCAACGAGGACAAAAATTGGACAAGCAGAATGGAGAATTTTTAAACTCGTGTGGAAAGTTCTACCAACAACAGTCATTTAAGGGAAGTAAACTCTTGGAGGGATGGTATTAATTCAAAGCACTCTCCCATTTTATATAGGAAACAAATATTTAAAGAAAACATTCTTGTTTGACTTAAAAAAAAAAACAATGTTCTGACGTCTGCCAAGTCAGAGCTGCATGGGGGATTGCTGGTTGCAATGGTGTTCATTTAATGAAATGGCAATTGCAACTTTGAACCATCTTGAGCGCTGATTATTCAGAACTTCCCAAACTCAGGAAACCATGCGCCAAGGTTTGGGGCTGCAGGTTATCTCCTGGCTGCTCCTCCTTGTGCTTCATGGGGTCACTCCCCATCAGTGAGGTCCTACAGCCACTTAGCAGCAAGAGAGATTTAACCAGCAGGCAGGAAAATTAGAAGTCAAACAATATGTCTTCTCCCACCATAACCTGGAGTTCACGGAATAAAATGTACTTTCCCTCCCTTCTTACTGAATCAACTTTATGCAATGATCATAATCAACTTCGTACAATGGGAAATTTTCAGTTCGAACTTGAAGACCCATGAAATTTGCTTCTCCTATATAACGCATAAAGTATATCCACAAATAATGGATACCAACTAATTTTCTACCATGGGAAAAAGACAAGGCAGACAGGAGCATCATTCCCCGCCCCCCCCCCACCTATCTTCCCTGGCCTTTTCTTCCCTTCCCCACCACCCCGCGCCTTCCCCATCCACAGCTGAACTCTCAATCTGTATGTGACCGAATCAGGAGAATGAAATTCACAAAACAAAGACCAACAGTCGTTTGCACTTACCACAATAGGGCAAATTGTGGCGAGCTGGTCATATAGATACCTGGCTTCAGAGATGCTGCATGCTTGGAATGTCACCTATCACAAAAAGAGGTATGTACGTAAGAGTGTAGATGAGAAATTAAATGATCACCTTCAAATTTTGCAACTGGACGCTCACCTGAAGACAGCAATTGCCCATGCCAAACCCCATAGCATCCATATAGATGTGATCAGGTTTTGTTGCTCGTGCTGCTTCTCCATCATCATTAAGAAATTTTTCAATAAATGGAGAGGAAATATTTTTGTCTTTATAAACTGCGAGAGAGAAAAAAAGTTATAAAGCCTGGTAACAGTTGGTAGCATTATAGACTTGAAAAGCAGAAGTATGTTCAAAACAAAATGTTTGGTGCACAAAAGGGCATGTAATTCACATTGAGTGTAATTATTCACCTAATAACATTCACTTGTTAAAAAAAAACTTCAATGCATGGACTGTGGATTGGAGACGCGACCCACCCAATTGTTCCTTGGGTAAACATATGACCTGACGTGGTACTAAACCAGCCAGACCAGAATGTCCCAGGTGTTACATAGGAGTTGCATTCAGCCAACACCAGTGGGGTTGCAAATAAGCTCAATCTGAATTATAGTGGGGTCAGCACTAGAGTGGGTCCACAGGCAGAAGTCTGGCTCAGCAGCAAATGGCCACATGGAAGGTCAGGCCCAGAGTATCATGAAATGAAACAGAGCAAATCTCCAAACTGTTACAATCCAATCAGTGCATTTCCGACACACTTCGCTGTGCTACAAACTTTAATAATTAAGCATTGGCATTTCCTGGCAAGATTTCAGTGACAAGTACAGGAACTGTGAGTACTTGTAGATGTAACACTGTACAAGCTTTTAATTTCTTTGTAACATGTATCCACTTCCCTTGTAAATGTTGTAAGATCTGCTTCCACCACTGTTTCTGGTACGGTATCCCCAGTCCCAACAGCCCTCTGTTATAGAAAGATTTGTCCTAACCTCTTCCTTAGTCATTTTGGTCATGATTTAAATTTTATGTTAAACTCTAGGACCTAGAAATTGGGTTGGTAGCGCCGGCGCTGAGCGCCTAAAGAGACCTAGAATTGGGGCGAAGCCCTATGTTGGGGCGAGCGCTATGAAGATAGCGCCAACTCAGATATTGACTATACATTTAGCGCCTGCGCTAAGTGTTTGCGCGCGCCCGCGAGCGCAAGCAGCTCATGACGTCATTTCAGTGTGCAACGCCTTTTAGGAGCGCCTGAGCGCATATTGGGTGGCGCCCGGAGCCTTAGCGCCCAGCGCTATTAGTGACAGTTCGAAGGAGGGCTAAGAGGCCCTTCTCGGAGTAGGGCGGCGCTATTTAAAGGGGACAGCTCGAGTGCAGAATCTTCTGCCAGTTGGCCTGCTCATTGCGATCGTGGCTAGAGAGAGTTGGCGAGCTAATGTGGAGCGGAGTTCTGGGATTTGAGCTTTACAGTACTTGGGACCTTCAACCCTGTCCGAAGCACTTGCAGCACTACACCTAAAAGCCTTTTGACCAACTGGCATCGGAATGGGAGCTTGTTTGGAGGGCGACGGCCTCATCGCCCAACACTGTGAAGGGGCAGAGAGATGCCGGGAGAGAGGGCCGGGATTGGCCAGAATGAGGAGGGGCAATGGAGGTCGGCCAGTCCGACGGGATGCTGCGAGGGTCTTTAGGCAGCAGGTGACAAGCCTTGACATGTTGGAGGAGCAGTGTTTGCGAAGGCTCCGAATCTGGAGGGACATTGTTACTGATCTGTGCCACCTGCTTGGTCAGCATCTGCAGCCGCGTGAACGCTGCAGAACCTCTCTGTCCGTTATGGCTAAACTGACTGATGGCGGCCTCCATTTTTATGGCAACAGATCCTTTCAGTCAGCCATTGGGGACAATGCGACTGTCGCTCAGGCTGCAGTCCGCTGTTGCATCCGGCAAGTGACAGATGCCCTTTATAGGCGAACGCGTCAATTCATCACCTTCCCTCGGACCCTGCACAAGCAGGTGGAGGAGGAGTAGTATGAGGAGGAGGAGGAAGAGCAGGCGGAGGAGGAGGAGGATGGAAGGGCTGCTGAAAGTGGAAGGTCCATACGTCAGAGGCTCCACTGGACTCGTGTCGACACCCCTGTGGCGGAATGAGGAGAGTCTTAACTCATGCGCACTTTGGATGTTTGAGGGCCTCTGAATGCCAGCATCACTGAAAGTAGTCACATGGACCATGCAACATTGAAACTTCTGTTTATTGACACAAAAGTCTTTCATTACAGCTAAACAACGTAATGTGAGCACAAACCATAACTTTCAAAATAACTTAACTGTTCGGCCAAGCCGCAAAACTCAACAAACCTCAGCAAATATAACAGGTGAGTGTGTCCTTGAATTTGGACAAACGTCTCAGCACCTCCTTCTACAACTGGCCCCTTGAGGGAGAACGACTTCTCTTCTGCGCCCGGCCCCTTCCCTCCCTGCTGCTCCTACGTAATTGGACCCCAGTGGCAGGCTCAAGGCTGGTGGACGCCTCCTGACTGTCTGGAAGCGCAGAAGCCCGAGGGACGGCCTAGCCGACCTCTGGGCTTGGAGGGTGCGGACGCAGGATGCTTGCTGTGACCATGGCTGGAAGCAGTGTGGCCTGCAGGTGGTGGCAGCTGCAATGCAGGCGTCCCAGCGCTGGCATGTGCCAGGTGCCAGTGCTTCCCATGGCTTCGGACAAGGCAGGTGCCGACCGCTCCACTGCCTCGGACAAGCCCTGCACAGACCTTTCCAGGGATTGTCCGAAGCCCTGAACAGTCCTTTCCATTGCCGACTCAAAGCTGTGGACAGTCCTCTCCATTGTTGGGCCGAAGCCCTGGATAGTCCTATCCATTGTGGCCCCGAAGCCCTGGATAGACCTGTCCATAGTTTCCCCGAACACCTGGAGAGTCCTCTCCATTGTTGCCCCAAAGCCCTGCAGAGTCCTCTCCATTGTTGCCCCGAAGTCCAACATACTCCTAGCCAATGAATCTATTGACTCAGGCATCTTCTCCACTGCAGCCATCAGCTCAGTGTGTCTGACCCGGGCCTGTTTGCTCATCTCAGCCAGGCGACGGACCTCATCTGCACTCTGTGCAGCAGTCATGACGACCTGCTTTGCCCTGCGGGGAGACGGTGGCCGAACTTGCCTATCCCCCGTGCGCTGCTGCATGCCGCTTGGTCCGGCAACTGGTTCATCCTCAGAGCCACCCCCCCTCCCCTCCAGGGGACTACTATCCCCAGTCTGCAGATGTCTCAGCTCCCTGGATTCTGCAGCGGCTGGTCCGGATTCCTCCTGGTCCTCGCCTCCGGTGGCACTGGCAGCTTCAGCGCGTTGAGCCCGAGTTGGTGCTGCTTCATCTGAAAGTGGGAGGTGGAAGAGTGGCTTTAGCAAAAGGACAGCTTTGCTGAAAGGCATGCCAGATTGCAGCAAGGCTCTGACATGGCTGCACACTGAGGATGCATGCTGGCGGGGGGGACCAAGTGGAAGGCAACAAGTGAAAAAGCGGAGGGTCTTACCCTCGCTGTCGGTAATGGGGTCGGCAGATGCAGTGGTCACAGGACCAGACAGACGTCCTCCAAGTATCTGGTGCACTCTCTCCTCCAGATCCGTGAGAGTGACCACTTGTGCAGGTCCGCCACCGGCTCGACGCTGCTCCTTTCGAATCATCGCCAGCTTGGACTGCAGTGGAAAGAAGGGGAGGTTCTATTACACGATGCCTTGAGACCTCATCGCATGCCCCCCCATGGTGCAAGAGCCCTTACATGAGGCCTTGAGACATCTGTCCATGTGTGTGCCCAGAAAGGGCCATGGGTGCATACTGACAGATGGCCATTGGCGCATCATTGCAGCAGGGTGCCCGAAGTCAGCTGCAGATGGAGGGAAGCACAAGTTTGGTAAACCATCACTTACCCTAACGATCCGTGTGAGGTCGTTGAATTTCTTCCTGCACTGAACAGGGGTCCTGGTCGCCATGCTGCTGGAGTTCACCCTCACAGCAACCTCCCTCCAAGATAGTCGATAAGCCTTCTGATTCGGCCTCTTGCCATTATTCGGATACAGGACCTCTCAACAGTGTTCAACTGCAGCCACCAAGTGGTCCAGAGCCTCAGTGCTGAAGCGCTCTGCTCTCTGCCTAACCTTCTCCATGATGAACAAGTTTGTACCGCCAGGCAAGGGCGAGCGCCGAATCTGAGGCCTACAGGGCGTTGGGTGTTGAAGCTCAGGCTGACTGACCCACCCCTTTAAGAGCCGGCCGGCGCCTGGAGGTCTTGTGCTTTCCCGTAATTGAGTTCACCTGCGCTGCGCCCGTCCGCGTCGATATTGAGTAGCGCCTGACCTTTTGCGCCTTAAGACCACCGTGCAATGGCTGATTTAGCACCTCAATCCCCTTTGGGGGCGATGCAACCCAATATCGCGCCAGGCGGCGATAAGTTTCGTCTGTCTATAAACTTTGCGCATCGCCAGTTCTAACGCCTCAAGCAGGGCTATACCCAATTTCTAGGCCTAGACACCAACCAGTGCAAAGTTTTTCCTCATTTATTTTATCAAAACCGTTAATTCTTAACACCTCAAATCAGTCCTCCTCTTGGAGAGCTGTTGGCACCCAGGGAACCAGCACCATACATCTTGAGTAATCAGTTTCAGAAGAGGTGTGAAGAAAGTCAGGAGAGGAAGGGAGAAGAGAATTTTTTAAAGAATGATTTGTGAACGTCAATTTACAGGAAACTTTAGTTTATCCGGAGGTTATATGTCCAGAATACTCGATCTAACGGCAAGAAATCAGGAGCCGTTTTTGAAGTAAGATATTAAAATTGAGCACAACAGGGCATGTTTAGTAGAACGCAATTGCGGCCACAGAATGTTTAAAGATGAAATGTACTAATTATTCTATGTTTAATTGCAGAAATGACCATACCAGTTTAGAGAAATGAAACTTACAAAAAGAGACACTGACATAACCCTTTTTCTGGAAAACAAAACTTAGTAGTGGCCAGGAGAGGAATGACTTGTTTCTCAGAAATCACATGTCCTGGATGACTCATTTCCAAGAAATCAGAGGGTCTACAGGCCCCTTCAGTGAAAAGTGAAACTTATCCTATAGGCTATTTTGTATAAGTTAGACACACCTAGTTAGTGATTAATGTATAGACTTTTAAATCGATTGGACCTCTGGAGTAGGTGGTCTTGGAAAATGTGTATAACTGTGAATCTCAAGGAGGTTCGGTGGAGTTGGAGCCTTGTGTGGGGACGCAAGAGCATTATCTCCCCAGGCCTGAATAAACCGTTTTGACTTCAATTATTGGGTCTGTCTTTCTTACAACAAGCCAGTGACGTCGACCGTGTATATCACTTGGTTCGCACTTTGGGGGCTTACATCAGTTTTCTCTTTTTTTAGTTCTCGTTGCTTTTTTTCCCCCCCCCCCCAGTCAAGCACTGCAAGGTCTGTAGCTATAGCAACAGATTCAGCTACAGACGCTTGCAGCTGCCTGTTTTGAAGCTGTTGCTAAGCAACAGGGTTTGTTGATTCACACGGAGCTTCTCAGTTTCCTATGTTTAAACATTAACTCTGGTATGTCCAGCACTTTTGATGTTCCGGCACCAGCTCGGTCCCGGCAGTGCCGGATATCAGAAAGTTTCCTGTACAATGTTTACTTACTTGGTACGTTAATGGCTACTTTTTCTCCTCGCCGGTGCCGAATATTCCTCGTCAAAGTGCTGAAGAAAGAAATCCAACACAACAACAAACTGAGATGGCATTGTGCAAAAATAATTATAAAATTTACCGAAGTCCCTTAAGCTTGAATCAGGCAGATGTGAATATCCCATTTTATAAAACTTACTAGTACAAGAATTGGCAAACTTCAATACAGTCTAAGAAAAAGAAATCTGAGAGCCAAAAGGTGCACTCTGGAGACTGAACTCAGTTTGAAGCATTGCAAGTGGAGGCTTTGAGGGGAACAACAGTATCATGTGCCTCTGGAGATACTCCAATTCATATTTAATTCTTATGAATCTATAGATTCAGCAGAGGCTGATGAAATGCATTGAAGATATCTGAAATAGTGTATATTTTAGTTTAAAGCAGGCAGATTTCTAACTTTTCTCCAGTGTAACTACTGATAGTAATATCTAGATCTAGAAGCAATGTATAAAATCAAGGAAATTATGTTAAAACTTTATACATCACTGGTTAGGCCTCAGCTAGAGAATGGTGTCCAAATCTGCGCACCAGACTTTAGGAAGGATGTTAACGCCTTGGAGAGGATGCAGAGGAGATTAACAATAATTAAACCAGGGATAATGGATAGTTAAGAGTCATAACAGCACAGAAGGAGGCCATTCGGCCCATCGACTGCGTGCTTCCCCCCCCCATGGAAGCAGTAATGTGGAGAGACTAGAGAAGCTGGGTTTCTCGTTAGAGCAGAGAAGGTCAAGGGGAGATTTAATTAGGTGTTCAAAATTATGAGGGGTTTTGATAGAGTACACAAGGTGAAACAGTTTCCACTGGCGGATCAGTAACCAGAAGCGAGATGAGTTTTTTTATTTTTCGCAGCGAGTTACGATGATCTTGAATGCACTGCCAGAAATGGGGGTGGAAGCAGATTCAATAGTAACTTTCTAAAAGGAATTGGATAAATGCTTGTAAAGCCCAACATTTGAAGAGTTATGGAGAAAAAGCAGGGGAGTGAGACTAATTGGATAGCTCAAAGAGCCAGCACAGCCTTAATGAACCAAATGGCCTCCTCCTGTGCTGTAAGGTTATCTGATTTGCTCTAGCTGATGAGTTAGATTAGCTACCCTCTACATCTCTTTTTCCTTCTACGATATCGTTCATCCTCCAAATACAAAGATAGACAGTCATCAAAATCTTGACAGTACAAGGCATTTTCGCTGCAAGATAGTGTCAAGCCACAGTCTTCCTTGATGTGCATAGGGAGCATTTGCACAGAATTCCCTCACTTTGGAGATAAGAGTAGGGCAGAGCAATTACACCCAAAAATAAACTTCAGCTGTTAAGTAGCAGAAAGGGAATCCCTTACATAAAAGGGAGAGCCCCATATACCAAATGTTGGTTATTCAGTATTTATTTGTGCATCCTCCCCATACTGCTAAGTGAAATTAAATAAAGAACCAAGCAATAGTGTTGCCCAAGAGCTTTTGCACGAGGGAGCCCTTGAAGGGCAAACACTATTCCTCAACTTCGGAGATCAGAAAAACAGCCATGAGTGACTGAAAATATTTACAATAAATAGGAAAGCTGCTCTTGAGCTTGAAGATCCAGCCTTCTGACAGACGCTGTAAAGAGCTGGTTACACGGAGCCCTTGTGACAAGACTGGAGGAGCAAAGTTCAGAATATGACAAGTGTTGCTAAAATGGAAAGACCGAAGATAGGTATTTGAAATGGACAGTGAAGCTTCTTAAAATTGGGAATGGACATTAGAGAGGAAAAAGTCATTAGGACTAAACATATGTTGAGCCAGCTCAATCTCGGTATTGGCATCATTATTTAGTGATAACTGTTTCTATCATTTGCCAAGATCTTGCCACACATTTTTGTAGTAGCAAAGAAACTGGACTGAATGGAACAAATGCAATAAAACAAATATTTCTGATGTAGGTGACAGATATACTGCCAAACGTAGTCTGCTTCACCCATCCATACAATGGTGTTCAGGGCTGCACCATTCTTTGGACGAGTGAAGGCCACCTGACCAAGAATTCACTTAGTCGGTGATACAATATGATCTAAGCAGATATGCTGATAAGACCTTGCTGTACTAAAAAACAACATAAAATATGCATTTAACTTTTACAGCAATAGGCAGAATGTTGTTTACCAACATACAGTCACCATTAACTCACCTAAATCTTGGATGTTGGTTAATTGCTTCATCGGGAAAGAACAGCGATTTAGAGACTCCACTTTCAATTGGTTTAGGCTCATGTACAGGTTGTGTGAATTGATGACACCCCAGCCTGGAAAATAATTTCCCCCCCCAAATGAATTAATTTAGGAACATTTACACAAATTTGTACAGAACAAGATCATTCATTTAGTCTTCCCTCCTCTTCCAACCCCCCTTCCCCCAAAAGATCTGACTACAGTTCCTACTGTATTATTTCCATCGTAACCACTTAGCATTGGGAGCTAAACCTTTTATGCAATTTAACAATCTCCCCAGCAAAAAGTTAAAAAAAAAGAATTGTGAACATTTGTACAAAGGGTTGCAGATTTATTTCTACCAGTAAATTTCTTGTGGCGGTGCCCACGGTCAGCTGAAAACATGCTCCATATTACCACCTTCTGGCTAAAGCCTGCAACTATATTACCACATGCAACTGTTTATATACAGGATTTCAAACTGTGACAACAGGAAGTGAGCAAGTAGATAGACATTGATAAATGCCTTTCAATTTCTATTACTGATACAACATCTTGTATTTCTATAGCATGTCAAGACACTTCACAGGAGCATTATCAAAAGCAAAATAAAGTTCATTCTAGTCTTTCCAACAATACACTTCAACTTCAGAATAGCACCCCCTATTGCATAGTGTAGATTTGTTGAAGTCCCACACCACCAGCTCAAGTTCAACAGTATTTTTTTTTGTTGCTGTGGGCCTGTGCACATGAAAATTGGATCGAGAGTGATCAAACACCCTACCAAAATGATGTACAAGAACAAGATCGACAAGGTGATTTCATCTCACTTGCTGGGGATAGATTTCGAAGAGGATGGATAACCCTACCTTGGTTAGGTTTTCTTACAAGACTAAACTAGCTGTCCTCGCAGGGGGGTTTGCTAGTGCTGTTGGGGAGGGTTTAAACTAATTTGGCAGGGGGGATGGGCATCAGGATGTAGCATTAGAAAGGAGAAACATGGTGCACAAGATTGGGAGATACAGATAGCACTAGAGTGAGAGATAGTCTGACCCCACCTAATACCGTACTAAGAAAATACAAGAAAGTCTAAGATAGGTTTACAGTGCATGTATGCAAACACACAAAGCACGGTAAATAAGGTTGGTGAGCTGCAGGCACAAATAGCCACATGGGAATATGATGTTGCAGCAATGAGAGAGACCTGGCTCAAAAAAGGCCAGGATTGGGTACTAAATATTCCTGGATATAAGGTGCTCAGGAAAGATGGGAGGTGGTGTGGCAGTATTGATTAAGGAGAATATTACAGTGCTAGAGAAAGAGATGAGATGTCTTGGAGGTGTCAAGGACAGAATCTATTTGGTTAGAGTTAAGAAACAATTGAGGTGCCATTACACTACCAGGTGCATTCTATAGGCCAACTACTTGTGGGAAGGATAGAGAGGAGCAAAATGGCAGGGAAATTACAGAGAGGTGTAAGAACTAGAGCAGTGATAATGGGGGACTTCAATTATCCCAATATAGACTGGGATAGTAATGGTGTAAAGGGAAGAGGGGGGAAAGAATTTCTGAAGTGTGTTCAGGAGAACTTTCATCAGTACGTTTCCAGCCCAACAAGGAATGAGACATTGCTGGATCTGGTTCTGGTTCTGGGGAATGAGGTGCATCAGGCAGATCAGGTTTCGGTCAGGGAACATTTAGGGAACAGTGATCATATTATCATAAGGTTTAGATTAGCTATGGAAAAGGGCAAAGAGCAATCTAGAATCAAAATATTTAATTGGAGGAGGGCCAATTTCAGTGGGTTGAGAACAGGCCTGGCCCGGGTAAATTGGAATCAAAGATTGGCAGGCAACAGTGTAATTGAGCAATGGGCTGCCTTTAAAGAGGAGATGGTTCAAGTACAGTCGAGGTACATTCCCACCAGGGGGAAAGGTAGGGCAACCAAAGCCAGAGCTCCCTGGATGGCAAAAGAGAGAGCGAAAGATAAAGCAGAAAAAAGGAGTGTATGACAGATGTCGGGTTGAGAATACAAGTGAGAACCAGGCTGAATACAAAAAGTTTAGAGGGGAAGTGAAAAAGGAAAGAGGGGCAAAGAGTATGAGACTAGACTGGCAGCTAACAAAAGGGAATCCAAAAGTCTTCTATAGGCATATAAATAGTAAACAGGTAGTAAGAGGGGGGGTAGGGCCAATTAGGGACCAAAATGGAGGCCTACACATGGAGGCAGAGGGCATGGCTGAGGTACTAAATGAGTATTTTGCATCTGTCTCTACCAAGGAAGATGCTGCCAAGAAAGGAGGTAGTGGAGATATTGGATGGGATAAAAATTGATATAGGTACGAGAAAGGCTGGCTGTACTAAAAATTAGATAAGTCACCAGGGCCAGATGGGAAGCATTCTAGGAAGCGGATGGAACCAACAGTTTAAATTGCAGAGGTACTGGCCATAATCTTCCAATCCTCCTTGGATACGGGAGGTGGTGCCAGAGGACTAGAAAATTACAAATGTTACACCCTTGTTCAAAATAGGGTGCAAGGATAAACCCAGCAACGACAGACCAGTCAGCTAAACCTCGGTGGTGGGGAAGCTTTTAGAAACAATAATCTGGGACAAAATTAATAGTCACTTAGACAAGTGTGGATTCATTAAGGGAAGCCAGCACGGATTTGTTAAAGGCAAATTGTGCTCAACTAACTTCATTGAATTTTTTGATGAGGTAACAGAGGGTTGATGAGGGCAACGCGGTTGACATGGTGTACATTGACTTCCAAAAGGCGTTTCATAAAGTGCCACATAATAGGCTTGCCAGCAAAGCTGAAGCCCATGGTGTAAAAGGGACAGCGGCAGCATGGATATGAAATTGCTAAGTGACAGGAAACAGTAGTGGTGAACGGTTGTTTTTCCAGGCTGGAGGATGGGATACAGTGGTGTTCTCTAGTGGTTGGTACTAGGACCACTGCTTTTGTTGATATACATTAATGATTTGGACTTGGGTGTACAGGGCACTATTTCAAAATCTGCAGAGGAAGCAAAACTTGGAAGTATAGTTAACAGTGGGGAGGAGAGTGATAGACTTAAAAGGACATAGACAGGCTGGTGGAATGGGCAGACAATTGGCAGATGAAGTTTAACACAGAAAAGTGTGAAGTGATACATTTTGGTAGGAAGAATGAGGAGAAGCAATATAAGCTAAAGGGTAAAACTCCAAAGGGGCTGCAGGAACAGAGAGACCTGGAGGTACGTGTGCACAAATCATTGAAGGTGGCAAGGCAGGTTGAGAAAGCACTTAAAAAAGCATATGGGATCCTGGGCTTTATAAACAGAGGCATAGCGTACAAAAGAAAGGAAGTTATGATGAAACTTTATAGAACACTGGCTCGGCCACAACTGGAGTATTGTGTCCAATTCTGGGCACCGCACTTTAGGAAGGATGTGAAGGCTTTAGAGAGGGTGCAGAAAAGATTTACAAGAATGGTTCCAGGGATGAGGGACTTCAGTTGCATGGATAGACTAGAGAAACTGGGGTTGTTCTTGTAATGTATATACCTTTATTAAGGGGGGGAACTATCTTTTACAGCTCATGTATACTGCAGTACCGGCAGTGACCACACCTGTATATAGCACTGAGTAGTAATCTGCACAGATCAGTTCTAATGTGAGCCACGTTGAGTAAACACCTGTTGTACCGTTCTCCTGCAGTCTGTGTCTTATTATACACGGACACAACATTGGCGACAAGGCAAGTTCGAACCTACCTGAAACTCTGCATCACCTCCCGGGGATTCGTTCCTGGAGATCAGTGGATTGGAGGTCAAGGCCAGAGACTTGGGCGTCGACCACGGGCAACCGCCCAGTCATCCAGCAGAGACTCGAGAATTGCGGGGGAGGCTGTTGAGAGCCAGGCTTGGCTTTCCAGTCGAGGTGGTCCAGCGAAACGGGCTGGCAACAGGTAGTGCGCAGACCCTTCCCGGACAGCGGCGGGCTAGAGCCCGACCGAGCGGCACAGCAAAGGGCCGAGCAGCGTCGACGGGGGAGAGAGAGGGCAGAGCGCACAGGGCGCAGCCGGTGTTCAGGGGCCGAGCAGCGTCGAAAAAAGGGAGAGAACGCGCAGAAACCCGCGAGGCGCTGCCATTGCCATGAGGACTGCTGAGAGCGGCGTTGGCAGCAGCGCAGGAGAAGCGCGCGAAACCTACAGGGCGCCGCCATTGCCACGAGAACGGCCGGGAGCGGCGCTGGCAGCAGCGGGGGAGGAAGGAAAGCGCGGGAGACGCCATTTTAAGCCATTGGGAGACGCCATTTTAAACCACACCCAAAATGCCTAAGAGTGGCAGTATCACCGCATTTGACAATGAAGTCGAAGATTGGACTACATATGTCGAACGAATAGAGGCATACTGCAAGGCAAATGAGGTGTCGGATGACAAGAAAGCGTCGGTATTGTTAAATTTAATGGGTGCAAAGACATATGGTTTATTACGAAATCTAGTAACCCCAACGAAGCCAATGGAAAAGAGTTTTGAAGGCATAGTAACGATACTACAGGAACATTTAAACCCCACACCGCTGCTGATAGCAGAAAGATTCAAGCTTCACAAACGGAACCAGCATAAGGATGAAAGCAATGCTGATTATTTAACAGAACTGCGCAAACTATCAAAACACTGCCAGTTTGGAGCGGCACTGGCAGATACCTTAAGGGACAAGTTTGTGTGTGAGCTTCAAAGTGAAGGAACCCAGAAACGGCTTTTATCTGAAAAGGACCTTACCTTGGAAAAGGCTTTCAGCATTGCGGTATCATATGAAGCAGCAGCACGGGGCGCTGCAGAGATACAACAGAGACCGCAAGAATATGGCACAAACGAAATGTCATATGGAACAGAGAAGTGCTATCGCTGCGGCAGAACAACACACAACCAGAATGATTGCTGGTTCAAAGACAAAGTGTGCAGACAGTGTGGAAAAGTAGGACACATAGCACAAGTCTGCAGGTCGGGAAAGAAAACCAGCAATAAGAAACCTACCAAAGAAAAGTACAAGAAGGTACATAAGATGACGGAGAATAGTTCAGACGAACAAAAGAGTGATAACGACTCCGAAAGCAGGGAACTGAGTTGTCTGAAACTAAATAATGTGATCACAACAGAGGATCACCGAACCATTTGGGTCACTCTCAAGATAGCAGGAGTCCAGGTAAAGATGGAATTGGACACAGGATCAGCCCTAACAGTCATAAACCGACAAGACTACGAGCGGCTATTCTCACACATACCCTTGAGACACACAAAAATTATTTTGAAGACGTACACGGGGCAAAAAGTCTACCCCAAAGGAAAAATAAGGGTGACCTTTATATATAATGGTAAGGAAACACCAAAACTAGACCTGTATGTATTACAAGATGGAGGACCACCATTACTGGGACGTGAATGGATCCGGAAAATACAACTGGATTGGCATTCCATACAGGCACTGACTGTGGCTGACAAAAAGGATGACGACGTCACACCTGGGCGACTGTCAAAGATCCTAACTGACGCGAAAGAAGTGTTCCAGCAAGGACTCGGAACACTAAAAGGCATGACAGCGACGATTAAAATTGAAGAAAACACAAGCCCAAAATTTTTTAAGGCCAGACCGGTACCTTATGCGATCCGCCCAGCCGTCGAAGCAGAGCTGGAGAGTCTGGAACGTTCAGGTGTACTGTCCATGGTAGACTGGAGCGAGTGGGCTACACCCATCGTCCCTGTGATGAAAAAGTTATTGAGCAGTGTAATGAAATCTGTTTGTCTTGATCCTGTATTCATTTTGCACTCATGTATATTACCCTCCCCCACTGTGTATAGTTTCACTTCCTCTTTCCCGACTAACCTGGGAGGTTCCAGGTCTTGGCTCTGCCCCTGACTTCTCTTACATAAAGATCCCAGGATCTGTATGACTCATTCCTGTGAACCAGTCAGCGTGTTGAGATGTTAGCTCTGATCTTAGTGATTAAAAGCCAACTTGTTTAAGTCTATAACTTCTAGTTTTGTTGTTATTGAAGGCCCATCAATTTTAATCACTAAAGAATACTAGGATGGATCGACTCCTAAAACCAGAGCGTCTGGACTTGGATCCACATTCTGCTGAAGCATCAAATCAATTTGGACACTGGCTCAAATGCTTCGAACTCTTCGCGGGGGCCTCATCCGCTAGCGAGGTAGATAAACTGAGTCTACTGACTACTCGCGTAAGTCATCGGATTTATGCGTTCATCCGGGACGCCACCTCTTACACGGAGGCCATCACTATCCTGAAGGCCCAATACCAGAGGCCGGTAAACGAAGTGTACGCCAGACATCTGCTGGCTACACGCAGGCAGCGACCAGAGGAATCAATGGACGATTTCTTACAGGGCCTAAAGGACCTGGTCCGCGACTGTAACTGCAAGGCCGTGACGGCCAACGCGTACTCTGATGAATTGGTCCGCGATTCCTTCATCACGGGCCTCAAATCGAATTATATCCGGCAGAGACTGCTGGAGAAGGAGGTCCTGGACTTAAAAAAGGCAGTGGCCACTGCGCGATCGCTGGACGTGGCCCAGAAAAACTCTGACTCTTATTCTTCCGGCCATGCGGCCCTCACCGCCTCGTGCACGCCGAGGGGGCCGCCATCTTGGAATCAGCCATCTTCCCCATCCAGGTCTCAGACCAGCTCTACGCCGCCGGAGTCCCTACTACAGCGGCAATGTCTTGAGGCCCGAAATGCTACTTCTGCGGCCAGGCCAAGCACCCCAGACAATGATACCCAGCGAAGGACGCTACATGCTTCAAATGTAAGAAAAAGGGGCATTTTAGCAAAGTCTGCAGGGGGAATCAGATTTCCAACTCCGTCAGTGCCTCGTGCGTGCTGTGCGGGCCGCCATCTTGGGATCCGCCATCTTTTCCCGACCCAACGGCCGCCCAGGGCCCAACAGTGGCTTCGATCACGGTGGATCAATCCAGGCCACACCCGTTGACAAAATCCATGATGGACATACAGGTAAACGGGAATTTAACGAAATATTTAATTGACTGTGGGAGTACCGAGAGTTTTATCCACCCTAGCCTGGTACGGCGGCACTCATTAACAGTAACCCCTACACGGAGCAGAATTGCTATGGCTGCTAAGCCCCACACTTCGGACATTTTGGGCTACTGTGTGGTAACACTGACTGTAAAAGGCACGGACTACAAGGATTTTAAACTCCTCGTGATGCCAGAACTCCAGTGCCACCACGAAAGTGTCACGCTAGCATATGGCGGGTCCCAGCTGCCACTCACAGTCTGTGGCCTATCAACCTTAAAATCAGCCCGCCCTCTTTATTCGCTAATCTCGCTCCAAACCGTAGGCCCATAGCGACCAAAAGTAGACGGTACAGTCTGGAAGACAGACACGATATCAAGGCGGAAGTGGACAGACTCCTGCGGGAAGGTATTATTGAATGCAGTACCAGCCCGTGGCGTGCCCAAGTAGTCATAGTTAAAAATAGCGAAAAGAAACAGATGGTAATTGACTACAGCCAGACTGTTAATATTTATACCCAGCTGGACGCCTACCCTTTACCCCACATATCAGAAATGGTCAACCAGATTGCGCAATACCGAGTCTTCTCGACTATCGACCTCAAATCGGCGTATCACCAGCTCCCCATTAGAACGGAGGACCGCCCATACACCGCCTTCGAGGCGAACGGGCGCCTCTACCATTTTCTCAGAGAGCCCTTCGGGGTAACAAATGGGGTCTCGGTCTTCCAACGTGAGATGGACCGCATGGTTGACGAGAATAAACTACAAGCTACCTACCCCTATCTGGACGATGTCACTATCTGCGGGCACAACCAGCAAGACCACGATCTAAATCTTGCGAGATTTTTAAAAACTGCCCTAAAGCTGAATCTAACCTACAACGAAGACAAATGTGTCTTCAACACAACCCGTCTCTGTATCCTCGGCTGTGTGGTGGAAGATGGGGTAATTGGACCGGACCCTGACCGATTACGCCCCCTAAAGGAACTGCCCCTGCCACACAATCCCAAAGCTTTAAAAAGGTGCCTGGGATTATTTTCGTATTATGCCCAATGGGTGCCCAATTACTCTGATAAGGCCCGACCCCTCATTAAATCGACGTCCTTCCCACTATCAGCTGAAGCTCGGGAGGCTTTCACCAGTATTAAACAGGACATTGAAAGGGCTGCAGTGTGTGCAGTGGACGAATGCATTCCCTTTCAAGTCGAAAGCGATGCGTCAGACTTTGCCTTAGCTGCGACCCTCAATCAGGCTGGGAGACCTGTGGCCTTCTTCTCCCAAACCCTTCAGGGACCTGAAATCAGGCACTCTTCTGTCGAGAAGGAGGCACAGGCTATAGTGGAGGCAGTGCGGCACTGGAGACACTACCTAGCCGGCAAACATTTCACCCTGCTCACCGACCAGCGGTCGGTGGCTTTCATGTTTAATAACAAAGGGGGAAAATCAAGAATGACAAAATACTCAGGTGGAGGATCGAACTATCCACGTTCGACTATGATATTATGTACAGGCCGGGAGCCCTTAATGAACCCCCAGACGCCCTATCGCGGGGAATGTGTGCCAGCATTCATACGGACAAATTACAGGGTCTCCACAACGACCTGTGTCACCCAGGGGTCACCCGACTATACCATTTTATAAAGTCCCGCAATCTGCCCCACTCCATCGAGGAGGTCAGGGCAATGACCAGAGCCTGCCGCATCTGTGCGGAATGCAAGCCTCGTTTCTACAGGCCTGACCGTGCACACCTTATCAAAGCCACACGGCCATTCGAGCGCCTAAGTCTGGACTTCAAGGGACCCCTTCCTTCTGCCGACCGTAATGTATACTTCCTCAATATCATCGATGAATATTCCCGCTTCCCCTTCGCCATTCCCTGCCCAGACATGACCAGTGCCACGGTCATCAAGTGTCTCTGTAATCTATTCTGCATGTTTGGCATGCCGAACTACATACACAGCGATAGGGGGACGTCATTCATGAGTGACGAGCTGCGCCAGTTCTTGCTCTCGAAGGGGATAGCCACTAGCAGAACCACTAGCTACGACCCCCGGGGTAATGGGCAAGTGGAAAGGGAGAATGCTACTGTTTGGAAGGCTGTCACGTTAGCCTTAAAGTCAAAAGGCCTTCCGACCTCCCGCTGGCAGGAAGTCCTCCCAGACGTGCTCCACTCCATAACGTCTGCGTTATGTACTGCCACTAACGCTACCCCTCACGAAAAGATGTTCGTTTTCCCCCGGAAATCCACCTCGGGCATATCTCTACCCGCGTGGCTGACGTCTCCGGGGACAGTACTATTGCGAAAGCACGAGAGAGGCCATAAAACGGACCCCCTTGTGGAAAAGGTACAGCTCCTCCATGCAAACCCTCAGTATGCCTATATCGAATACTCTGACGGGCGAGAGGACACTGTTTCCATAAAAGACCTCGCTCCCTCGGGGAGCGGAGAGAACGATGGGAGACTACCCGATGAAGACCTACACTACAAAGAGACAGGACGCCCAGAGGTATCAATACCCAACTTTAACCTGGAGGACACTGCAGATAACCTGGAAGACACTGCTGAGGCCCGGACAGCGGAGGAACCAGAATCCACTCCCCTAGAGGCACCCCAACTGGCTTTGCGCCGATCACTGAACTGCAAAACCTCCTGACAGACTCACTTATACCAACTTTTAAGAAACATCACCCCGATGGACTAAATCTATAGAAGGGGTGAATGTAGTGAAATCTGTTTGTCTTGATCCTGTATTCGTTTTGCACTCATGTATATTACCCTCCCCCACTGTGTATAGTTTCACTTCCTCTTTCCCGACTAACCTGGGAGGTTCCAGGTCTTGGCTCTTGGCTCTGCCCCTGACTTCTCTTACATAAAGATCCCAGGATCTGTATGACTCATTCCTGTGAACCAGTCGGCTTGTTGAGATGTTAGCTCTGATCTTAGTGATTAAAAGCCAACTTGTTTAAGTCTATAACTTCTAGTTTTGTGGTTATTGAAGGCCCATCAAGCAGCATGCCTGGGGAACCAAGGAAGGTTCGCATCTGTGGGGACTTTAAGGTAACAGTGAACCCGGTCCTTCACACCGTACAATATCCACTTCCGCGGATTGAAGATATTTTCGCCTCGCTATCTGGAGGGAAACGCTTCACTAAGATTGATCTGGCCCAGGCGTATCTGCAAATGGAGGTAGAAAGAGCATCAAAAAAATACCTCACAATCAACACCCATAAAGGTCTCTACCAATACAACCGGCTGGTATCCGGGGTAGCATCAGCTCCGGCTATTTGGCAGAGGGCAATGGAACAAGTCCTGCAAGGGATCCCAGGGACCCAGTGTTATTTGGACGACATCCTGGTCACGGGCGAAAATGACAGTGATCACCTTGCCAACCTGGAGCAGGTGCTCACTAGATTGCAGGAATATGGGCTCCGAGCTAACCGCCCCAAATGCGAGTTTTTTAGAAAACAGATCTCGTATTGTGGCCACGTTATCGATAAAGAGGGGTTACATAAGTCCCCAGAGAAGATTGAGGCAGTAGTCAAGGCTCCAGCACCGGAAAATGTGTCACAACTGAGGTCGTTCCTCGGGCTGGTAAACTACTACCATAATTTCTTGCCAAATTTGTCTACAATACTACACCCACTGGACACCCTACTGCAAACTGGGGTGCCATGGAAGTGGAGTGACGAATGTAGACGAGCTTTCCAGAAGAGCAAAACACTAATCACATCGAAAGAGGTATTGGCCCATTACAACCCAGCATTACCAATTCGGTTGGCATGTGATGCGCCACCCTACGGCATTGGAGCGGTGCTGTCGCACAAATTCTCAGACAGCTCAAAGTCCAATAGCCTTTGCGTCACGATCACTAACCTCAGCCGAGCGTAACTACGCCCAGATGGACAGGGAGGCCCTCAGCCTAGTGTGGGGAGTGAAAAAGTTCAATCACTATCTGCACGGGCAGAAATTCACCTTGCTGACTGATCACCAGCCTCTTGCCTCCATTATTAATCCGAAGAAGGGCGTTCCGGTGATGACTGCGCAACAACTACAAAGATGGTCACTTTTTCTAGGGGCGCACCACTATGAGATTGAATACAAGGGCACGAAACAGCATGGAAATGCTGATGGGCTGTCACGCCTGACACTGCCTACTGCGGAGGAAGCACCAGCAGTGGATCCTGTCGAAATATTCCATTCGACTATAGTTGAATACCTACCGGTAACTAAAGCTTGTATCGAAAAGGAAACCCAAAATGACCCGACGCTGTCTCGGGTATATGATTTGACGGTGAAGGGATGGCCAGCACATGGCGACTCACTGTTGCCAGCATTCTCGACAAGGAGAGAACAGCTGTCAGTGTGCCGGGGGACCTTGATGTGTGGATCCCGAGTGGTAATTCCACCCAAGTTAAGGGATAGAGTGCTCAATGAGCTTCATGAGGGTCATCTAGGAGGGATAAAAATTAAAAGCCTAGCCAGGGCTTGTGTGTGGTGGCCGGGAATCGATAAACAAATCGAGGACCTGACCAAGAGCTGCTCAGGATGCCAGAAAGTCCAAAATGCACCACCACAGGCCCCTCTACAGCCATGGGAGTGGCCCTCATCTCCATGGCAACGGGTGCATATTGATTTTGCTGGCCCATTCATGGACTCAATGTTTTTAATAGCCGTGGATGCACACTCGAAATGGCCTGAGGTCATCAAGATGTCCTCCACCACCACGGAGAAAACTATTGCAGTCCTACGGACCATTTTTGCCAGGAATGGCTTGCCAGAACAGATTTGCTCCGACAACGGACCACAGTTTGTGTCCGAAGAGTTCCGGAGGTTCTTGAAAAAGAATGGGGTAAGGCATTACACATCCGCCCCGTATCATCCAGCCACAAATGGATTGGCTGAGAGGTTCGTACAAACCTTTAAGAAGGCAATAAAGGCTATGTACAATGACAACATTCCGCTGCAGCACAAGGTGGACAATTTCCTGTTCGCCTACCGGAATGCGACACATGCAGTCACCAACTAGGCCCCAGCCATGATGTTCTTTAACCGAAGGTTAAGATCTCGCCTGGATTTGCTCAGACCAAACGTACGAAGAGATGTTGAGTGTAAGCAATTCCAGCACATCCATGAGAAGCCAACAAGGAGCTTCAATGTAGGGCAACCAGTCTTGGCCCGCGACTACCGAACAGAAAAATGGCAGCCAGGAACGATATGCACACGGCAGGGCCCACTAATGTACACAGTGGACGTTGGGGAGAGCATCGTGAGACGCCATGCTGACCAGATCCTAGAGTCACAGGAACAAGTCAACCCCATGCCTCGCCCATACGTACCTGGTGATGAACCTGACGTACAGGTCGCATCTACCCCAGAAACAGTAGCATCAGAAGCTGATGAAACATCCGACGACAGGGGGCCAGAATCGCCTCCGCACCAAGAGCAAGACACTCGGGAAAGGCGCTATCCAGAAAGGATCAGTAAGCCTCCCCAAAGACTGAATATATAAATAGACTATTTTCAGCTAATGTTGCATGTTAAAAGTGTTAATTGTAATTAGTTTGATATTTAATTGTTAAATGAGTGTTATGGTACTGTTAATCTAAAAGGGGAGGAATTGTAATGTATATACCTTTAAGGGGGAACTATCTTTTACAGCTCATGTATACTGCAGTACCGGCAGTGACCACACCTGTATATAGCACTGAGTAGTAATCTGTACAGATCAGTTCTAGTGAGCCATGTTGAGTAAACACCTGTTGTACCGTTCTCCTGCAGTCTGTGTCTTATTATACACGGACACAACAGTTCTCCTTAGAGCAGAGAAGATCGAGAGGGGATTTGATAGAGGTGTTCAAAATCATGAGGGGTCTAGACAGTAGATAGAAACGGTTCCCATTGGCGGAAGGGTCGAGAACCAGAGGACACAGATTTAAGGTGATTGGCAGAAGCTCCAAAGGCAGCATGAGGAAAAACATTTTTACGCAGCAAGTGGTTATGATCTGGAATACACTGCCTGACAGGGTGGCGGAGGCAGATTCAATTGTGGCTTTCTAAAGGGAATTAGAGAAGTACCTGAAGGAAAAAAATTTGCAGGGCTACGGGGAAAGAGCAGGGGGATTGGGACTAGCTGAAGTGCTCTTGCAGAGAGCCGGCATGGGCTCGACGGGTCGAATGACCTCCTACTGTGCTGTAACCATTCTAGGATTCTATAGCCTGCAGGAACTTGGAAGGCTCACCATCTCAAGTGCTTCATTGGTAAGTACTTGCAAGATCAATAATAAAACAGTGAATTAGAACTTCAGGAAGTCTTGTATCTCATACCGCGTCAACATCTTCAACCAGATGACAACATGCAATAACATTTACCAAATCAGTAAGGAAGCAGAATAAACTACTTGATCCATAAGATGGATAAATCCTTTGGATACAACTCTGAAATCCAGACTGTCTGCAGATAGATGTCTGGGATCTTGAGTTCTGTCCCCAGAATTCGGCAGCTGGTCTATCATATCTTCTACCCACGGAATAAATCAATTATATTGGGTAGACAAAAAGGGAAAAATATTCAAAAGCAGCTTTGGCACACAAAGTACTGTGGCACTAGTCTCGATAGGAGCTTTAGATTAGTCAGCATGTCCAAGGCCATTTTGGCAATTAAATGCTCATTTTAAATAAATTGTTCTCGGGATATGGACATTGCAGGAAAGACAGCCTTTACTGCCCATTCCTAGTTGCTTTGAGAAGGTGGTGACAAGCCTTCCTGAACCGCTGCAGTTCTTGTGGCAATGGTGCTACCACAATAGTGTTAGATAGGGAATTCCAGGACATTGATTAACTCAGCCACAGTGAAGGTAATGTCCAAATCAGGATGGCGGGGAACTTGGTGGACCCACAACATTGCTGCTCTTTTCCTTCTCAATTGTAGAGATTGCAGAGGATGCTGTTGAAGCAACCTTAGTGAGTTGCTGTAGTCAACCCCATCTTCTTCTTCAGCAGTCCCTCAGAACCGAGGATGACTTGCTTCCACATGAAAAATAAGAGTTCTCAGGTGACTGATGAGTCCAATGCAGGACCTACAGTCTCTGTCACAGGTGGGGCAGACAGTGGTTGAAGGGGTGGGTGGGGTGCTTGGGTTGACGTGCACTCCTTGCACTGGCTTCCGCTTGCTCCCGGCGAAAAGACTCCAGGTATTTGGTGCCTTCCCGGATGCTTCTCCTCCACTTTGTGCGGTCTTGGGCCAGGGATTCCCAGTTGTCGGTGGGGATGTTGCACTTTTTCAAGGAGGCTTTGAGGCTGTCCTTGAAGCATTTCCTCCACCCACCTGGGGCTCTCTTGCCGTGTTGGAGCTCCGAGTAGAGCGCTTGTTTTGGGAGTCTCGTATCGGGCATGTGGACAATGTGACCCGTCCATCGGAGCTGATCGAGCGTGGTCAAAGCTTCGATGCTGGGGATGTTGGCCTGAACGAGAACACGGACGTTGGTGCGCCTATCCTGCCAATGGATTGGCAGGATCTTGTGGAGGCAGCGTTGGCGGTACCTCTCCAGTGCTTTGAGGTGCCTGCTGTACATGGTCCACGTCTCTGAGGCATACAGGAGGGCGGGTAGACCATGAGCTTGGTGCCAGGTTTGAGGTCCTGGTCTTCAAACACACTGTTCCTCAGGCAACCGAAGGCTGCACTAGCACACTGAAGGCGGTGTTGGACATAGTCATCGACGTCTGCCCTTGTTGACCGTAGGCTCCCGAAGTATGGAAAGTGGTCCACGGCCTTGTCGTGGATTTTGATAATTGGGGTGGGGGGCAGTACTGTGTGGCGGGGGCAGGTTGGTAGAGGACCTTTGTCTTACGGATGTTTAGTGTAAGGCCCATGCTCTTGTACGTTTCGGTGAAGGTGTTGACGATGGTTTGGAATTCGAAGATCTCCTTAACCGAGACTCTGTCTTCGACGCGAGTGTCCTCAACTCCATCCTGCAGCATGCTACCCGCCACCATCTCAGCACAAAGCCAGCCCGGCATGAGGTTGAAAAGGCCATCCGACAACTGAAGAACAACAAGGCCTCGGGAGCCAATGAAATCCCTGCCGAGGCATTAAGGCATGGCGGAGAAGCACTACTGGCATGAATTCATGAACTAATTTCTCTTATCTGGAAGGAGGAGTGTGTGCCAGGGGATCTCAGACGCCGTAATTATGACCATCTTCAAGAAAGGTGACAAGTCCAATTGCGGTAATTAGAGGAGTTTCCCTGCTGTCTGCCACAGGGAAAGTCATCGCAAGAATCCTCCTCAATTGCCTTCTCCCAGTGACTGAAGAGCTCCTCCCAGAGTCACAAATGCGGATTTCGCCCACTAAGGGGCACAATGGACATGATGTTCACCACGTGCCAATTACAAGAGAAATACAGGGAACAGCACCAACCACTGTACATGGCCTTCTTTGACACTGTCAACCCTGAGGGATTATGGAGTGTCCTCCTCAAATTTGGCTGCCCTCAAAAGTTTGTCACCATCCTCCGCCTGCTTCACGACGACATGCAAGCCGTGATCCTGACCAACGGTTCCACCAGACCCAATTCACGTACGGACAGGGGTCAAGCAAAGCTGTGTCATCGCACCAACGCTCTTCTCGATCTTCCTTGCTGCAATGCTCCATCTCACCTTCAGTAAGCTCCCCACTGGAGTGGAGCTAATTTACAGAACGGGAAACTGTTCAACCTCCGTCACCTCCAGTCCAGATCCAAGGTCGTCCCATCCTCTGTCGTCAAATTACAGTATGCAGACGACGCTTGCGTCTGCGCACTCTAATTTATAGATAAATGATTGCTAACGAGTTCAGCTCAGATACAGCAGAGAATCATTGCCTGGATCTCCGTGGTAGGAGTAAGCATCAACCTCTGACATAAAAATGCCTGGGTTGTAAGGTGGTCTTCATTCCTCAAATACAAGAACAGCAAACCCAGGATAATAAGAGGAAAATCATAGAACATAGCCCCCCACCCAGTTACATTTTTGGACATTTACTAGAGACACTTCCCTCATGCTCAGCACAACAAACTACTTCTTTAAATGAGCCTTCGCTCTCTCCAAACCAAACTCCACAGAGCGTGCTTTTCACTGCCCAATATTTGGATAATGATAACAAATCTACTGTATTAAGCTTACTGGACACATCACTTGCCCACAGCTGATCGCCTTGACTTCTGAAGGTCGTATCAGACCTTAGCTCAGGCTGTAAGCTAACAGATTCATTACTAGACAAGTAAACAGTGCCAAAGACAAACCACAGATTTTCAGTCATACACAGAACAAAAACTATTTCTCCTCATAATATAAAATTAGTAACATCTTCTATGCAAAACCTCACAAGGAGAGACTTAAGAAAAAGTCTGAAAATTTTACGTGGCGGTTTGCTGCCAACTTTCCAGAGCTCCTGCCTCTCAGCTTTAGAAGGATTCTTGAATTGGGGAAAATCGAACTGCGATTACTACTACTCCTTTGAAGTTTGTCCAGGAAAGCAAATACCTATTTTTTTTTTTTTTTTTTTTTTTTAAATTGCATCAAGCTGTCAGACATGCACAGGATGTCAAACACAAAGGACATTTGCTGTACCATGTACCCACTTGCAATCTTTGAAGTTTATCTATGAAGCAGAACACCAACACTTCTACAGATAAGCATCAACAATGTTTGTGGATGGAACACTAACGGAGCTTTGCACAAGCAGGCATTAACACATTAAGATAGCCTTTTGTTTCACTGCAGCAACTTACAAATGCATTATATATGTTCATATATACTGATATGCTCTAGTCAAACTAAGTTACGGCTTTAACTGAACCCGGCTTTAACCTACAACTATCGTAAAAAGGAAGAATACAAACACAACATACCATATTTGATCCTTCGACCCCAGTGGTTAGAATGCTCAAAATCCCTTTAATCTGTTGTCGAGGACTATTATCTATCATAATTACTATAAGCAGGTGATACAACAAATGTTGAAGACAACAATTGTTGGAGAACAAAGGAAGATCTACTATAGGAAGTCCTCAAGGATTGGAGTGCCTACATAGATCCCATTCTTTCAGTTGCAGCCTTGGCTCAGAACAGCAAACCACATAGGAAACATCAAAGCTCATGATAATAATCGGAACATTTTGATACCGAAATACTATCACCGCATGCAGATGATCCACATCAAGAAAAGCGTCTTTGTACCAAATGTTAGACCAAAGCAAAAAACAGCGACAGGTGATCCATACCATTGATATTAGTTTGTGCGGAGGATAGCCCTGAGGAGCTTTACCATGCATTTAATACCACCCTGCTGGACCTTCAGGAGAAAGGGTTTTCTGCTTCCCCTGTCATAGTTTGACGAGTGGCACTAAAATTCTTGTCCAATTGTAAAAATGGCCATTGGCAGTGTTCAAAACACAGGTCATAGGCAAAACAAATGACAATTTCCTGGCCAACACAAGCAAGCTTCAGCATTTCCAAAGCTGGCAAGCTGGGGGGCATAAAAACTGTTTCCAAGGAGAGATGTTCAATATATAAAGCAAAGAAGGAAAAAAAAATACTTGCATTTATACAGCTCCTTTCAGTTGTCTCAAAGCACTTTACAATTAATAGATTACAAAAAGGTCAACAAGGCAACAGCCAGATGTCAGAAATACCATAAAGGGGTATGACTCATGATTCTCGATGTTGGTGACCGGAATTTATTCCTCGTGGTAGAACAACTATGGAATGCACTATAGCTCCACTATTTAAAAATAAATTTGTGCAATTTATTTATTGCATTCTCTAAAGGGACCACCAAATGTTACACACATTTTATGCAAGTAACCTCAAATCAAATAACATTTAAAAATAAAATGAAGTTTTATATTCAATTCAATCTCCTCCATTATTGTATTAGATAGATAAGAATGGAACCAGGCGAGCGCAGTCCCACCCAGCTGGATGACGGTGGCGAGGCGCTGGAGCAGGATGGAATGGTCAACCGTGTCAAAGGCTGCAGACAAGGAGGGATAGTTTACCTTTGTCACAGTCATTTGTTTTGCCTATGACCTGTGTTTTGGCCCACTGGGCCAAACTTCCTCCAAGGTTCCCCCCTGCCCCAGCCCTGAACTCACATCTTTCTCAAGTTTCTCTCTGATCTCCCCTCATGACCTCTCCGCGCTCATCTTGTCCATGAGACCCACTTCCTGCTCCCTCAATCCTATTCCCACCAAACTGCTGACCACCTAACTTCATTTTCTGGCTCCCATCTTAGCTGACATTGTTGACCGTTCTCTCTTCTCAGGTACTGTCCCCCTCTCCCTTAAATCTGCAGTCATCACCCCTCTCAAAAAAACAACCCTTGACCCCTCCATCCTTGCAAACTACCGTCCCATCTCCAACCTCCCTTTCTTCTCCAAAGTCCTTGAACGGGCTGTCGCCTCCCAAATCCGTGCCCATCTTTCCCGCAATTCCATGTTTGAATCCCTCCAATCGGATTTCCGCCCTTGCCACAGGACTGAAACGGCTCAAAGTCACAAATGACATCCTATGTGACCGTGACAAAGGTAAACTATCCTTCCCTGTCCTTCTCGACTTGTCTGCAGCCTTTGACACAGTTGACCACTCCATCCTTCAACGTCTCTCCACCGTCATCCGGCTGGGTGGGACTGCACTCGCCTGGTTCCATTCTTATGTATCTAATCGTAGCCAGAGAATCACCTGCAACGGCTTCTCTTCCTGCTCCCACATAGTTACCTCTGGTGTCGCCCAAGGATCTGTCCTTGGCCCCCTATTTCTCATCTACATGTTGCCCCTTGGCGACATCATCCAAAAACAGTCAGTTTCCACATGTACGCTGACGACACCCAGCTCTACCTCACTACCTCTTCTCTTGACCCCTCCACGGTCTCTAAATTGTCAGACTGCTTGTCCGACATCCAGTTCTGGATGAGCAGAATTTTCTCCAATTAAATACTGGGAAGACCAAAGCCATTGTTTTCGGTCCCCGTCACAAACTCCGTTCCCTAGTCACTGACTCCATCCCTCCTCCTAACATCTGAGAGACTGAACCACACTGTTCGCAACCTTGGTGTTATATTTGACCCCGAAATGAGCTTCCGACCACATATCCGCAGCATAATTAAGACTGCCTATTTCCACCTCCGTAACATCGCCCGTCTCCGCCCTTGCTTCAGCTCATCTGCTGCTGAAACCCTTATCTATGCTTTTGTTACCTCTAGACGACTGTTCCAACCCTCTCTTGGCTGGCCTCCCACATTCTACCCTTCGTAAACTTGGTGATCCAAAACTCGGCTGCCCGTATCCTAACTCGCACCAAGTTCTGTTCACCCATCACCCGTGCTCGCTGACCTACATTGGCAACCAGTTAAGCAACGCGTCAATTTCAAAATTCTCATCCTTGTTTGCAAATCCCTCCATGGCCTCACCCCTCCCGATCTCTAATCTCCTTCAGCTGCACCACCCACCCCCCCCACCGGAAATATTTGCACTCTAATTCTGCCCTCATGAGCATCCCTGATTATAAATCGCTCAACCATTGGTGGCTGTACCTTCTGTTGCCTAGGCCCTAAGCTCTGGAATTCCCTGCCTAAACCTCTCCGCCTCGCTACCCCTTTCCTCCTTTAAAGATGCTCCTTAAATCCTACCTCTGACTAAGCTGTTGGTCACCTGCCCCAATTTCTCCTTGTGGTTCGGTGTCAAATTTTTTGTCTTTTGATATTCCTGTGCAGCGCCTTGGGACGTTTTACTATGTTAAAGGCGCTATATAAATACAAATTGTTGTTGTATACATACAAACCATCATAGGTCAACAAATATATTGGAAATATAAGCGACCTTTCAAGTTTCTCCATGAAAACACACATCTCCTTTCCAATAAAACCACTGACTTATGTTTCACTCCTTCTAAGAACATAATGTTGACACAATCTGTGGTTATAAGTTAAGTCCTTTAGGCTCACTCTGTATATCATCTCAAACTGCTTTATATGAACCCAGAAAAGAAAACTCACTAACCTGGGGAAGGAAGTGATGCTGCAGATTGTCTCATTCGCTTTCAGTAAGGAAAACACTTCCTGTCGCCGTAACTTCATGTTTGCTTCCACAGTGTTAAAATCCGCCATAGTTCCTCCATATGGTTGCCCTGGAGTACCTTCAATCATATAGCTGGCATATTCGGGTCTCCAAAGAGTGGGATGGCTTTGTATAAAACATCAAGTATAATGAATGTTTCTTGCATTATAGACTGTTAGCTGTACTATTTGTTACTTAGCAAGGTAGATCTTCTTAAATAGAGTTTAGCTGCACCTATGATTCAGAAACCCCTTAAAGTTTTAAGCTTGGTCCTTGGCTTATGTGGAATTAGCAGATCATAAACATTTGGAGATGTTACAATTGGTCTAAAGTCCTACGGCCAGACTCAAAGTATACATAAGGCATCAGGTGAAGAGAAGATCGTGCAGCGACTCTCTCTTTTCCCCAATTGAACTGACCTGCCAACATACAATGCCGATGCTCATACATGAAGAATGACCACTTAGGTGAAGAATTGCCAAAACCTTATCATGAGTTACCACCTTCAGAAGAGGGGTATGGTTTAAATATAGAGGGTATGTCACCAGTGAGTAAACTAGGTCTGTTCATTTTGATCAACTCTCAAATTGAAAAATTAATTGAGTTTTTTCATCAATGTCACTGGTAATCTTCACAGTACTGTCATTATAAAGCACAAGTAATTTACTGCTTGGGGAAAACATTGGCTCTGTCTGAAAGCGTTGACTCTCAATGAGACAATTGTACAGGTTTGGAACCTCACCCAAGTGGTCATTATTCATGCGAGTCTTGATTAGTATTGGCTGGCTATCCAACTATGGAAAGCATCACAACTAAGCCCAACCTTGTCCTCACCTAGTGACAATACATGCATATCCAGTAGAGGTCACTGGATAGATGGGAGAACCATGGCAGATTTTTCCCTGGGGTTAGGGAAGGAAATTAACTGCAACACACCTACTGCGCTAGCTGAGAAAATTGGGGCATAAAAAAATAAAGTAATCCCACTTCCTGAATGTTTCAATTTATGAACAAAATATTCACTTACTTGGGGTTTGTCTTTTCACCCTGATTTTGCAGTTCACGAAGAATCGCTTCCCCCTGCAGCAGCACTTGAACTTTCTTATGTTCATGATCAAATGACAGCAACATATACTCAACCTAGTGGACAAAGAACACCGACAACATTAGCACTAGTGCTACAGTCAACCTCAAATCCAAATAAATTGATCAAGTTGTCTAAATGTGCAAAATTTCCTTTGTCAACTGAAAAGAGAGATAAACATCTGTTCAGAATTTTTGTGCTGAGTGCTTACAATGGCAATGTTGATCAGTGGGCATTCAATCATTAACCTATAGTGCTCCAACAAGCTTGTTTATGCTACTCGGAAACACAACTTCCTGGGTCTGCCCAGACTCGTCCAATCCAGGAAAAATGCTCTATGGCTGTTTACGCTATCCTGGTAGTACGTATTGAGTCTTTTAGATTAGCCCCTAAACTAGTTTAAAGTTACGGCCCCATTAAAATGAATACGGCCAGTCTGGGATAGAAACCACTCTTCAATGTTTGTCAGACTAAAGATGGGGGCACAATGATGTACTGTGAGGTGGGAGTGGCCCTAGCAGACCTTGTTCATTTTTGGCTTCAGGTCAAACAGAGCCAAGGAAACCTGATCACCACCTCAACTGTGAATCTGTACTCTATGTTGAACATTACAGGGAGGAATCGGAGGGAAACAAGGGCACTTGGATACCCAGTTTTGGGCCGCTAGATTGGTCCTTAGTCCTACTTAGCATGGTGGCGGTAGTGCCACTTAACAAAATGGAGAATGTTCTCTCAATGGAAAAGAGGTGGTGCCTTCTGCCAGTGCTATCGTGGGCAAACATATCGGCGATAGGATAGGATAGTGAGGATGAGGTTATGAAGGTTACTTCCTCATATTGGTTCCTTCACCACTTGATGCAGGCTTAGTTTTTCAGCTATGTCCTTCAGGACGTGGTCAGCATGTCAGTGGTGGTACAACTGAATCATTTTTGGTGAGGGGCTTCAACAGTGCACTAAGAATGGTCGTTTCCACTGAGAGGACATTCTCCGTTGTGTAAAGTGGCACTACCACTACCATGCTAAGTAGGACTAAGGACCGATCTAGCAGCCCAAAACTGGGTATCCAAGAGGTGCTGTGGGCCATCAGCAGCAGTAGTATACCACTACAATCGGTAACCTCATGGCCCAGCATATTATCCACTCCCTGATCAAGCTAGGAGACCAACCCTGGTCAATGGGGAATATAGAACTATGTGCCAGGAGCAGCACCAGGCATACTTTAGAATGTGATACAAACCTAGTAAAGCTAATACACAGGGCTATAACTGCATGCTAAACACCAAATGCAGCAGGCCATAGACAGAGCAAAGTGATCCCACAACCAACAGATCAAGGCAAAGCTCTGTAGCCAATCACATCCAGTCGAGAACGGCGATAGGCAAGCAGGCAACTAACAGCTTCATGAACTTTCCCATCCTCAGTCATTGTGCGTCCCAGCATGAGTGCTGCAGACGAGGCTTAAATGTTTGCAAGCATCTTCAGCGAAAAGTAGAGTGGATTCTACTCTGCCTGTAGAGGTCCCCACCATCACAGATACTACTGTCCAACCAATTCAGTTCACTCCAAGTGACATTAAGAAATATCCGAGTTCATCAGACACAGAAAAGGCTATCAGACAACATCCTGGCTGTAGTGAAGATCTGTGCAACATAATCATAAAACAAAGGAAGTAGCTAATTAAGTTCTTTAATGGCTGTGCCCCTCTTTAAAAAAAAAAAAAAGCAGGCACATTTGTTAGGTTTTTGTTTGATGATTTGCAGGTTTATTAGAAAAGGCATTATTATATAATTAATTGTGCTGCGATGAAACCCATCGAGATTAGAAGGCCCTGGTCATAACTTGAGGCGAATAGCATTGATGGATTTAAGGGAAAGCTCGGTAAACACAAGGGAGAAAGAGGCAGAGGGTTATGTTGACAGGATTAAATGAAGCAAGGTGGAAGGAGGCCCATGTGGAGCACAAACACCAGCCTAGACCAGTTGGACCAAATGGTCTGTTTCTGTCCTGTTAATTCTATGTACAGTAAAGCGGTTCCAGTACAGTTTGACAGTAGAAATCTACCTAAACATGTGGATATTGTCCTACATCCTATTCACATTAACAAAAGACAAATCTAACTTGGCCAATTACCACTCCTTCAGCCTCCTCCCAATAATCAGTAAAGTGATGGTTGGATTCATCAGTAGTGCCATCAAGCAACACCTATTCATCAACAGATTGCTCACTCATGCTCAGTTTAGGTTCCACCAAAACCACTCCGCTCCAGACCTCATCACAACCTTGATCCAGACATGAACACAAGAATGCCCAAGGACAGGCGAGAGGAACGGTCCTCGACATCAAGACAGCATTTAATCAAATAAGGCACCGAGGAGTGCTAGTAAAACTGAAGTCTATGGCGGAGGAGGTCAAGGGGAAAACCCTCCAATAACCATTGACACAAAGAAAGATAACTGTTTGTTGGAAGTCAGTAATCAGAGCCCCAGGACATCACTGTAGGAGTTGACGGAAGTACACTCAGCTCAACCATCTTCAGCTGCTTCAATGCCCTTCCCTCCACTAGAACTTCAGTAGTGGGGCAATTCACTGACAATTTCAGTGTTCAGTTCCATTCACAATTCCTCTGATAATGAAGCAGCAAATACCAGTCTACAACAGGACCTGGATAACATCCAGACTTGGGTTGACTCTTGACAGGGAACAGTTATACCACTTATGTGGTGGGTAATGATCATCTCAGAGAAAGCCCACCCCACTCCTTGGCACCACCATCTACATTCTGGAATCATCATTGGTCCAGTTCCCAACACTATGGCTACAAGAGCAGGAGAGTGGCTGTGTACTCTAATAAGTGGCTCACCTCCTGACCCCTCAAAGCCTCTCCACCATCTACAAGGCTCAGGTACGAGGGAATTATTTACTAATTGCCTCGATCTGTGCACCTGCAATAACATTGAAGCACGACACGATCAAGCACAGATCAGTTTTCTTTATTACAGCCCCTGGACTCAACATTCACCCCCTCCACCACCAGCACCTTGTAGATGTGGCATTTACATTCTACAAAATGCACTGCGACAACTGGCCAAGGTTACTTCAACATTATATCTCTCCGCTGCAACTTCTACCAAGAACAAGAGCTGCAAAGTTGTGGGATCACCACCTCTAAGTTTCCTTCCCAGTAACACATCCATTTGAAAGTCCAAATACATTGCATCTACTGGTTCCCCTTTCTCCATCCTACTGGTTACATCTTCAAAAAAACTAACAGATTTGTCAAACATGATTTCTTTCATAAAACCAGAGGAACCTGGGTGTCCTTGTACATGAATCACAGAAAGTGAACATGCAGGTATAGCAAGCAAGTAGAAAAGTAAATGGTGTGTTAGCTTTTGTTACAAAGGGATTAGAGTACAAGAGTAAAGAAGTCTTACTACAATTATACAGAGCATTGGGGAGGCCACAACTAGAGTACTGTGCACAGTTCTGGACTCCTTATCTAAGGAAAGACATACTTGCCTTAGAAGGAGTGCAACAAAGGTTCACTAGACTGGTTCCTGGGATGGGGGGATTGTCCTATGAGGAGAGATTGAGTAGACTAGGCCTATATTCCCTAGTTTAGAAGAATGAGAGGTGATCTAATTGAAACATCTAAAATTCTTAAGGGGCTTGACAGGGTTAATGCTGAGAAAATGTTTCCCCTGGCTGGGGAATCGAGAACACGGGGTCACAGTCTCAGAATAAGGGATCAGCCATTTAGGACTGAGGAGGAGAAATTTCCTCACTCAAAGGGTTGTGAATATTTGGAATTCTCTACCCCAGTGAGCTGTGGATGCTCATTGAGAATACTCAAGACAGAGGTCGATAAATTTGGGGGAATTAAGGGGTATGGGGAGAGTGTGGGAAGGTGGAGTTGAGGTAGAAGATCAGCCATGATCTTGTTGAATGGCGGAGCTGGCTCGAGGGAACAAACGGCCGACTTCTGCTCCATGTTCTTACTCAGGAGCACTACCACTGAGCTACAGCTGACACTTGGAGCAATAGCATGGGCACTAGATTTGGTGCCCTGGTTAAGGTTAAAGAGAAAATCCACTAGGGTTCCCACATCTAGTTATCCTGGTTAGAAATAGGTTGAGGGGACCGGTTCAGCTGTTGTTCTTTTCCCCCCCACCCCCCAGTCAAAAAGCTAACCAACACCAACAGTACTACTCACACATGAATAATAGCCACTTGGTCAAGGTACCAGAATGTAACCATGGAACTGTATCCCAAAGAGCTAAAACTTCAATCAGGACAGAGGTGGGGGTGGTGTGGAGGGAGAAATGAGGGAAAAAAGGGACTTGCACAGCAATGTCACAGATTGCATTCAGAGTTCCAAGTCCCAAGACATTACTCCTTTGATAAGTAGGCAAATGCTGCAGAATCCGACAAGCCAGCACAGTGATCAGTGCAGTGCTCCCCTCCCCCAGTTGCTCAGCTGAAATGAGAAGCTTGCTGCACAGGCAACTGTAGACAGTGCTTCTGTACCCCACAATGTTGGTCCACTATGTGCCAGAGAGCTCACTGATGCCAAATTTTGATTCTAATAGGAAACCTTTTCATAAATTTACTGAAAAAGCAAATGCGCCAATACGGTATTTGGTGTCTGAAATGTGAATCAATTTGTAGAAGACACGCATCTCAAGCTAAATTTGAAAATGTTGGATGTTATGCCATGAATGCTTTTACAATAAAAATAATGCTTTGCTGAACAGTTAAAGTATCAGGGAGCAATCACATTTCAAAAGCACGTTGTATAATCGGTGCAGCAATTATGCAGCCAATTCTCTGCAAATGCATTTGCAAAACCAAAGTCACATATGAAATCATAAAAGCTGGATGAAATGGCTAAATTTAGAGATTACAGCAATACAAGTTTGTGGTTATGGTTCATGATAAACTCAATTCTGTTCATTGTGTAGATAAATGATTTAGATATAGGCCTAGAGAAAAGGAGTGGCGTCAAAATGGGCATACCATACCAAAATAGGAGGTATAGTTAATTCTTTAGAAAAGCAAAGGAAACGGCAAAAAAGATATTGATAAGATGGGTGAATAGGTTAAACAGTGGCAGATGGAAGTCAATGGAGGCGACGCATTTTGTTTACAAAAACAGCAGTAACTGTACGCTGAATGGAAGTAGGTTCAGTCCTGTGAAAGAGCAGAGGGACTTTGGGTTACAGGTTGACAGAACATTAAGGCAGTATCTCAAGTTGATAACGGTATAAAAAAGCTAGTAGAATTCAAAGTTATATCTCAAGAGATAAGAATCTATATAAAACCTTAAGCCCTCAGTTAGCGTACTGCGTGCAGTACTGAGCTCCACATCACAGAAAGGATATTGGGACTTTTAAAAGGTACAATGCAGATTCACTAGGATGGATGCCTACCTGGTATGGACGCCTACCTGGTATGGACAAATACAAAAACAACTTGCATTTATATAGCGCCTTTAATGTAGTAAAACAACCGAAGGCGCTTCACAGGAGCGTTAACAAAACTTGACACCGAGCCACATTAGGGAGATATTAGGGCAGATGACCAAAAGCTTGGTCAAAGAGGAGGACAAGGGGATTAATTAAGAAGGGGCAAATAGAATAGGAGAGTAAGCTTGCCGGGAACATAAAAACTGACTGTAAAAGCTTTTATAGATATTGTGAAGAGAAAAAGATTGGTGAAGTCAAGCGTAGGGCCCTCGCAGTCAGAATCAGGGGAATTTATAATGGGGAACAAAGAAATGGCAGACCAATGAAATACATAGCTTAGTTCTGTCTTTACAAAGAAGGACACAAATAACCTCCCAGAGATGTCAGGGAACATAGGGTCTGATGAAAGGGAGGAACTGAAATAAATCAGTATTTGTAGGGAAATGGTGTTAGGGAAATTGACGGGATTGAAGGCCGATAAATCCCAGGGCCTGATAATCTACATCCTAGGGCCCTAGAAATAGTAGATGCATTGCTGATCATCTTCCAAAATTCTATAAACTCTGGAACAGTTCCCATGGATTGGAGGGTAGCTAATGTTACCCCACTATTCAAAAAAGGTGGTAGAGAGAAAACGGGGGATTACAGACCGGTAAGCCTGACATCGGTAGTGGGGAAAATGCTAGAGTCCATTATAAAAGATGTAATAGCAGAGCACTTGGAAAACAGTGACAGGATCGGACAAAGTCAACATGAATTTACAAAACGTAAATCGTGCTCGACTAAACTACTGTCATTTTTTGAGGATGTAACTGGTAAAATAGATAAGGGAGAACCAATGGATGTGGTGTATTTGGACTTTCAATAAGGTCCCGCATAAGAGATTAGCGTGTAAAGTTAAGGCACATGGGATTGGGGGCAAGGTATTGACTTGGATAGAGAACTGGTTGGCAGACAGAAAGCAAAGAGTTGGAATAAACGGGTCTTTTTCCGAGTGGCAGGCAGTGACTAGTGGGGTACCGCAGGGATCAGTCCTTGGACCCCAGCTATTCACAATACAGGAAACTTTGGTTTATCCGGAGGTTGTATGCCCGGAATACTCGATCTAACGGCAAAAATAAGGAGCTGTTTTCTGTAAGTTTTTTTAGATCTCGTTCTTTTTTCCCCCCCAGTCAGCCACTGCAAGGTCGGTAGCTATAGCAACAGCTTCAGCTACCGACGCTTGCAGCTGCAGCCGACTCTTTAGCTGTTGCTAAGCAACAGTGTTTGTTGTCAGATACGGAGATGAAAACCTCCGTATGCTTCAACATTAACTTTGTATGTCCGGCAGTTTTGATAGATCGGCAACACGCCGGTCCCGTCTGTGCCAGATAGCACAAAGTTTCCTGTATATATTAATGATCTAGACAAGGGAACTAGATGTAATATCTCCAAAGTTGCAGATGACACAATGCTGGGTGGGCGTGTGTGCTGTGAGGAGGATGCAGAGAAACTCCAGGATGATGGACAGGTTGGGTGATTGGGCAGAAGCATGGCAGACACAA
The DNA here is from genome assembly GCF_052327205.1 of Somniosus microcephalus. Lineage (NCBI taxonomy): Eukaryota > Metazoa > Chordata > Chondrichthyes > Squaliformes > Somniosidae > Somniosus > Somniosus microcephalus. The sequence continues at coordinate 33,187,148 of NC_140995.1, read as the reverse complement.
TATAATGTGGATAAATGCGAGGTTATCCACTTTGGTGGCAAAAACAGGAAGGCAGATTATTATCTGAATGGCAATAGATTGGGAGAAGGGGGAAGTGCAACGAGACATGGGTGTCCTTGTGCACCAGTCGCTGAAGGTAAGCATGCAGGTGCAACAAGCGGTTAAGAAGGCAAATGGTATGTTGGTCTTCGTAGCAAGAGGGTTTGAGTACAGGAACAAGGATGTCTTGCTGCAGTTGTACAGGGCCTTGGTGAGACCACACCTGGAGTATTGTGTGCAGTTTTGGTCGCCTTATCTGAGGAAGGATGTTCTTGTCATGGAAGGAGTTCAGCGAAGATTCACCAGGCTGATACCTGGGATGGCAGGAATCACGTATGAGGAGAGATTGGGTCGATTGGGCTTATACTCGCTGGAGTTTAGAAGAATGAGAGGGGATCTCATTGAAACTTATAAAATTCTGACAGGACTGGACAGACTAGATGCAGGAAGGATGTTCCTGATGGTCGGGGAGTCCAGAACCAGGGGTCACAGTCTAAGGATAAGGGGTAAGCCATTTAGGACAGAAATGAGGAGGGATTTCATCACCCAGAGAGTGGTGAAACTGTGGAATTCTCTACCACAGAAGGCAGTAGAGGCCAATTCATTAAATATATTCAAGAAGGAGTTGGATATATTTTTTAAGGCTAAAGGGATCAAGGGGTATGGGGAGAAAGCAGGGACAGGGTACTGAATTTGGATGATCAGCCATGATCGCACTTTGGCAGGAAAAAATCATAGAGCAAGTTATTATCTTAATGGTAAGAAACTGGAAAGTACTGAAGTACAAAGGGATCTGGGGGTCCTGGTGCACGAAACTCAAAAGGTTAGTATGCAGATGCAGCAAGTGATTAAGAAGGCCAATGGAATGTTGGCTTTCATTGCTAGGGGGATAGAATATAAAAATAGGGAGGTATTGCTTCAGTTGTACAAGGTATTGGTGAGACCGCACCTGGAATACTGCGTACAGTTTTGGTGTCCATACTTAAGAAAAGACATATTTGCTCTCGAGTCAGCACAAAGAAGGTTCACTCGGTTAATCCCGGGGATGAGGGGATGGACGTATGAGGAGAGGTTGAGTAGATTGGGACTCTACTCATTGGAGTTCAGAAGAATGAGAGGCGATCTTATTGAAACATAAAAGATTGTGAAGGGGTTGGATCGGGTGGATGCGGGGAGGATGTTCCTGATGATGGGTGAAACTAGAACTAGGGGGCATAGTCTTAGAATAAGGGGCTGCTCTTTCAAAACTGAGATTAGGAGGAACTACTTCACTCAGAGGGTGGTAGGTCCATGGAATATGCTGCCCCAAAAAGCTGTAGAAACTACATCATTACATAAATTTAAAACAGAAATAGACAGTTTCCTAGAAGTAAAAGGAATAAAGGGTTATGGGGAGCGGGCAGGAATTTGGAGATGAGTCTAGGTCCGGATCGGTCATGGCCCTGTGGGTAGCGGAGCGGGCCCAGGGGCCGTGTAGCCTGATCCTGCTCCTGTTTCGTGTGTCTAATTCTGTTAGACTCAGGAGATGGTTCTGTGATAGTAGATTGGTGGTTAGGATCAGATCAGCCATGATCTTATTGAATGGCGGAGCAAGCTCGAGGGGCCGATTGGCCTACTCCTGCTCCTATCTTCTATGTTTAAGGAGTGTCTTAAAGGAGGAAAGAGGGGATAGAGAGGCAGAGAGGTTTAGGCAGGGAATTCTAGAGCTTAGGGCCTTGGCCGTGCCTTCAGCTGCCACCAACGGTTGAGCGATTAAAATCAGGGATGCTCAAGAGACCAGAATGAGAGGAGCGCAGATATCTCGGGGGGGTTGTGGGGCTGGATGAGATTACAAAGATAGGGAGGGGCAAGGCCGTGGAGGAATTGGAGAACAAGGATGAGAATTTTAAAATCGAGGCGTTGCTTAACTGGGAGCCAATGTAGGTCAGCGAGCACAGGGGTGATGGATGAACGAGACTTGGTGCGAGTTAGGATACAAGAAGCAGTGTTTTGGATGAGCTTAAGATTTTGGAGGGTGGAAGATGAGAGGGAGGCTGGCCTGGAGAGCATCAGATTAGTCAAGTCTGGAGATATCAAAAGCATGGATGAGGGTTTCAGCAGCAGATGAACTAAGGCAGGGGCAAATTCGTGGTGAGAGTGAATATGGTCGGAATCTCATCTCGGGGTCAAATACGATACCAAGGTTGAGAACAGTCTGGTTCAGCCTCACAGTTGCCAGGGTGAGAGATGGAGTCATTGGCTAGGGAACGGAGTTTGCGGTGGGGACCGAAGACAATGACTTCAGTCTTGCCAATATTTATTTGGAGGAAATTTCTGTTCATCCAGTAGTGGATGTTGGACAACAAGACAATTTAGAGGCACAGTGGAAGGATTAAGAGAGGTGGGAGTGAGGTAGAGCTGGGTATCTTCAGCGTACATATGGAACCTGATGTTACGTTTTTGGATGATGTCACTGAGGGGCAACATGTAGATGAGAAATAGGACGGGGCCAAGGATAGATTTTGGGGGACTCCAGAAGTAACGGTGCGGGAATGGGAAGAAAAGCCATTGCAAGCAATTCTCTGGCTACAACTGGAGAGAAAAAAATGGAACCATGCGAGAACAGTCCCATCCAGCTGGATGACAGAGGAGAGGTGTTGGAGGAGGATGGTGTGGCCAAACCATGTCATATGCTGCAGACAGGTCGAGAAGGACGAAGAGGAATAGTTTACCATCGTCACATAGGATTCTTTGTGACTTTGATAAGGGCCATTTCAGTACAGTGGCAGGGGCAGAAACTTAGAGGGATTCAAACATGGAGCTGCAGGAAGAACGGGCACTGATTTGGGAGACAACAATATATTCAAGGACTTGAGAGGAAAGGGAGGTTGGAGATGGGGCGGTAGCTTGCAAGGACAGAGGGGTCAAAGGTTGGTTTGAGGAAAGGGGTGATGACGGCAGATTTGAAGGAGGGGACAGTACCAGAGGAGAGAGAACCGTTAACAATATCAGCTAACATGGGAGCCAGGAAAGGAAGTTGGGTGGTGAGCAGTTTAGTGGGAACAGGGTCGAGGAACAGGAGGTGGG
>NC_140995.1:32930144-33183543 GCF_052327205.1 Somniosus microcephalus | reverse complement strand
TGGCTTCTATTAGAGGGGCAAAACTGGCCTGATCCAGGGTTCAAGGTTATTAAGGAAATTTAGGGATGGTCCCCGGAACATCCGAGACAGTTAGGACCTGTGGTCATACTGCAGCAAATACCCAAATGGCAAAAAGTTTTAGTTCTGGCAACTGGTTGAATAGGCATAGTAAACTACTCGTCCTGAGTTCAGTTACTATAATGATACAAGTTAAGGGCAATTTTTCTTCTGGTAGTTTTCTGCATATTTGTGTGTGCCCCCCCCCCCCACTGCCAAAAAAAATCCCTTTTTTATTAAATTCCTAAGTATTCCAATTTTAATTCTGTGCTCCTCTTCCAGTTCAATTTTCAGTCTATACCTTTGCATCAGTATTCTGGCACAAATTAGTTAGAATAATAAATATTTCTAAGCAGAATAGTTCATGTAGTTGGAAACCTGTATTAGGTTGTTAGGATCAGTGAAGTAATATTTTCTGCTGGTCCTGATCAGATCATTGAATCAGTGGAAATTTTGATTTTTCAGTTTCGTACTCTTAATCCAAAGAGTAATTACAAATGCACTTTAAGAGCTTTTGGAATTTGCAGTGTGCTTTTAGTATAGATTTTGATCATCTGGAGCACTGCTTTCAGTTTTGGGCACCGAACCTCAGGAAGGATTTTAAAAAAATTCATTCCTAGGATGTGGGCATCGCTGGCAAGATAAGCATTTATTGCCCATCCCTAATTGCCCTTGAGAAGGTGGTGATGAGCCGCCTTCTTGAACTGCTGCAGTCCTTGTGGTGAAGGTACTCCGACAGAGCTGTTAGGGAGGGTGTTCCAGAATTTTGACCCAGCGACGATGAAGGAACGACGATATATTTCCAAGTCAGGATGGTGTGTAACTTGGAGGGGAACTTGCAGTTGATGGTGTTCCCATGCGCCTGCTGCCCTTGTCCTTCTAGGTGGTAGAGGTCGCGGGTTTGGGAGGTGCTGCCGAAGAAGCATTGGTAGAGATGGTACACACTGCAGACGCATTGCGTCGGTGGTGGAGGGAGTGAATGTTTAAGGTGGTAGAGGGGGTGTCAATCAAGCGGCTGCTTTGTCCTGGATGGTGTTGAGCTTCTTGAGTGTTGTTGGAGTTGCACTCATCCAGGCAAGTGGAGAATATTCCATCACACTCCTAACGAGTGCCTTGTAGATGGTAGAAAAACTTTGGGGAGTCAGGAGGTGAGACATTCGTCGCAGAATACCCAGCCTCTGACCTGCTCTTGTAGCCACAGTATTTATGTGGCTGATCCAGTTAAGTTTCTGGTCAACGGTGACCCCCAGGATGTTGATGGTGGGGGATTCGGCGATGGTAATGTCGTTGAATGTCAAGGGGCGGTGGTTAGCCTGTCGCTTGTTGGAGATAATTGCCTGGCACTTGTGTGGTGTGAATGTTACTTGCCACTTATCAGCCCAAGCCTGAATGTCATCCAGGTCTTGCTGCATTCGGGCATGGACTGCTTCATTATCTGAGGAGTTGTGAATGGCACTAATCACTGTGCAATCATCAGCGAACATCCCCACTTCTGACCTTATGATGGAGGGAAAGTCATTGATGAAGCAGCTGAAGATGGTTGGGCCCAGGACACTGCCCTGAGGAACTCCTGCAGCGATGTTCTGGGGCTGAGATGATTGACCTCCAACAACTACAACCATCTTCCTTTGTGCTAGGTATGACTCCAGCCAGTGGAGCATTTTCCCCCTGATTCCCATTGACTTCAATTTTACTAGGGCTCCTTGATGCCACACTCGGTCAAATGTTCCCTTGATGTCAAGGGCAGTCACTCTCACCTCAACTCTGGACTTCAGCTCTTTTGTCCATGTTTGGACCAAGGCTGTAATGAAATCTGGAGCCGAGTGGTCCTGGCGGAAACCAAACTGAGCATCATTGAGCAGGTTATTGGTGAGTAAGTGCTGCTTGATAGCACTGTCGATGACACCTTCCATCACTTTGCTGATGATTGAGAGTAGACTTATGGGGCGGTAATTGGCCGGATTGGATTTGTCCTGCTTTTTGTGGACAGGACATACCTGGGCAGTTTTCCACATTGTCGGGTAGATGCCAGTGTTGTAGCTGCACTGGAACAGCTTGGCCAGAGCCGCAGCTAGTTCTGGAGCTCAAGTCATATATTGGCCATGGAGGCGGTACAGTGCAGATTCAATAGACCTATCAGTTTAACATCAGTTGTGGAGAAGTTACTGGAATCTATCATCAGGGACAGAATGACTGAACACTTAGACAAGTATGAGCTGATCAAAACGAATCAGCATGAATTTGTGACGTGTAGGCCATGTTGGACAAACCTAATTGAATCCTTTGTGGTGGTCTCAAACATGGTGGATAGGGAAGTGTTTATGGATATTTTCTATATGGACTTTCAGAAGGCATTTTATAATGTTCTGCACAAGAGATTATTCGCAAGACTAAAAGCACATGGAATTGGAGGTAACTTTGTGACCTGGGTTAATAATTGGTTGGGAGGTAGGAGACAGAGTCAGGATAAAGGGAATGTACTCTGATTGGCGAAATGTGACAAATGGTCTTCCCCCGGGATCTGTATTGGGGCCTCAATGTTTCACCATGTATATCAGTGACTTGGATGAAGGAGTAGAGAGTTACATATCCAAGTTTGCAGATGACACTAAGTTAAGAGTCACAGTAAGTAGTGTAGATGGGAGTAGGAAGTTATAAAGGGATAGTTTTAATTTAGTGGGAAAAACTGTGGCAGATGTAGTTCAATATGGGAAAGCGTGAGTTCATCCACTTTGGATCCAAGAAAGACAAATCAGAATATTTTCTTAATGGCAAGAGACTAGGTAATGCAGAGGGGCAAATAGATCTGTGTGTCCAGGTACACAAATCACTAAAAAGCATGGACAGTTACAAAAAGTAATCAGAAAAATGAAGCTAATGAAATGTTGGTCTTTATCTCAAGGGGACTGGAATACAAAAGGTTGGAAATTATACCTCAGTTGTACAGAGCCTTGGTCAGATCCCAGCTGGAATAATGCATTCAGTTTTGGAATGACATACCTCGGGAAGGATATATTGGTCTTGGAGGTGGTGCAGCATAGATTCACCAGAATGATACTGGGCTGAAGGAGTTAAATTATGAGGACAGGTTGTATAAACATGGCTTGTATTCCCTTGAGTTCAGAAGGTTGAGGGGTGATCTAATCGAGGTGTTTAAAATGATAAAAGGATTTGATAGGGTAAATACAGAGAAAGGGGAAATTCAAAACAAGGGGGCACAATTTTAAAATTAAAGCTAGATCATGTAGGAGTGAAATCAGGAAGATTTTTTTTACACAGAGTAGTAGAAATCTGGAACTCTCGTCCAAAAGCGCATAGCTACTGGATCAATTGAAATTTCAAGACTGTTCGATAGGATTTTGTTAGGTAAGGGCATCCAGGGATATGGAGCAAAGGTGGATAACTGGAGTTGAGGTACAGATCAACCATGAATTTCAGAACAGCCTCAAGGGGCTAAATGGTCTACCCTTGTTCTATCTGTCTATGTGAGCAGCATGTATATCAAGTCCTGAGCCCTGTTTTGCCAACAAATAAGTTGATATAGTAATATTTGAAACTACGATAGCTCGTTCACCATTGAACATCATTTTGTATGGATTCATTGGCCAACCTTAGATTGGTTAAAGAAAAGACTTAAGTAGGCCATGGCAATGCAGAGTTCTGCACTAGACCTTTTTTCCCCATCCTGATTCGCCTTCTATACTCTGTATATACTATATGTAGTGTACTGAATTTCTCAGCATACCGGTTTTAATGTAGAGTTTTGTTGATCCCTTGGTACTGGTTCAAATTGCTGTCACTTTGATGATTGTTGTAATTCTATGTTTATTTTGGCATCAAGTCTTTGATCAACATTGAAAGTATCAGATCACCAATAAAATGGAACACTTTTATTTTACCCAGTACTTTAATAAATGCATAGACGTACACTGAGATCTGGTGATTTTTGCACCACATTTACTAATCATTTGCACCTAGCATATAGTTGAGGAAAGAAAGTTCTAGTAACACTTCCACTGGAGTCTTAGCTCGCTGTCTCTGCTAACACTGCGTAAATTCTCCCTCGTTAGGTCATTCACAATATTACAGATTGTTGGTTGTGTGACTGCTTGCCCAAATGTTAAAATACAGATATTGTTAATGGATTCTTCCACTCGCCCATATAGTTTATGTTCAGAAAATGTCTGTCGTAATTGTGTTTCGTTGACATGAAAATAAAATATTTGAAATTCATTATGTAGAAAAGTGTTGCCGACACAAGTTTATAAACGTGCAACAGTACGGAGAAAACCTTTGTAGTACTGTAATAACAACAGAAAATGCTGGAAAAACTCAGCAGGATAGCAATTGGAATACAGTACTTGGGAAATCTCCTGTTATTTAGTTCCAGTTGTGAGATCAGGAAGTGTGAGCTAATTCTTGTTTTATGGTGCAGCTACCCACTAGCTAAGTCGTGTTCAATTGCGCTGAGGTGAAGGTTTGCTTCATTTATCTATCGGTGGGAGGCGGTTTGTTTCTGCTTGCTCATACACTTTGTTGTGTGAAACTGTTTTGCTATCCTGGCACATTTAATCACCAGTGCCTATTTGGCAAAAGGTAATGATCCTCAGCAGCATTTGATGCAGCTGACCTCTCCATCCTCCTCCACTGCCTCTGCTTCATGATCCACCTTCTTGACGCCACTCTTGCTTACCTGTCCCAACGTATACAGCACATCTCTTGCAATGGCTTCTCCTCCCTCCCAACACAATCACCTTAAGAGTGCCTCAAAGACTACATTTGCCCCTCCTATTATTTATCTACATTCATCCATAGATGTGGGTTCAGTTTCTACATGTATGCACCCAGCTTTACCAGCATTCACGACTCCATACTATCAATATGCGGTCAGACTCTTTATCCAACATAAAGTGACAGATGAACCAGAGAGCTTTCTTCAACTTCATATTGCCATTATGAAAACCATCCTACTCGATCCCTGCCAATAACCCTAGCCTCCAATCCCATGTCCTCCTCTAGCTGCTCATTCAGACTGAACCTTGGTGTCCTGTTCTGGCTGAACTGAGCTTAAAAGCCCATTTCCTATCCATTAGCAAGAGTACCTATTTCCAGCTCTGTAATCTCACCCACCTCCACTCTTACCTCAACCCCTCCACTGGTGAAACTCTCATGCGCACCATTATCTTCTTGCTGACCTTCCAAGCTCACCCTACATAAACCCCAACTCATCCTAAACACTCTTGACCACATCCTATTATGCACCTGTCACCCTGTCTTCACTGACCTCCAGTGGTTCTCCATTCCCCAGTGCATTGAATTCAACATCCTCATCTTTGTTTACAAATTCCCCCACGACTTCGTCCTTCCCTTCCTTTGCAATCTCCTCCAGCCCTATGCCTCCCCCCTTTTCCAGCCTCCTGTGCATCCATCCCGTGCTTTGTTCCATCCTTGGTTCCAGATGAGTTGATCCTACATTTTGAATTTTTCTCCTTAAACCTTTTGCTTTGCTACCACTTTCAAAAGCCTCCTCAAAATCTGTCTTGCTGAACGTGCCTTTGGGCTACCTCCCCATACTCTTCTATTACTACTGCTTCGTGACTGTTTCTTCTCCTCTGTAAAGTGCATTGGGGCATTCCCTATCTTAAAAGTGTTGTACAAATGCATATTGTTAACTGTTGATTTGTCTGTACGTCTCTCTTTTTCAGTCTGTTTGTGCCTCTTTGCCTCTGTTTATGTGTCATTCTGTCCGTGCCATAGGATTTCAATCAGGGGACCATGTGGAGATCCCATGAGTTTATCAGATTTTTGCCTCAGACAAATGCATTGGCCCCAAAGATGCCATCAGAGAAGCCTGAAAAATGCCAGGCCAAAAGAGGAGTGGTACTAACTGTAAAAGATGTCTTTTATAATTAGCAGTGCTTCTCCCTGGGCTCGGGATTAGGGAAAACCTTCACCCATCCTTCTTGCTGCCTTTTGATAGTCAGCACCTGTGGCACCCTAACCTCTGTCCAGCCCATAGCAGAGGAAATACAAGAATCGGAGCAAACTTGGATTGACTGGGTCGCTGTCCAAAGACTCAGTTGACATGTGGGGCCCAAAAGTACCCCCAGAGCTGCTGTAAAATCCCAGAACTGCAGAGAAGTGCTGTTGACTGTAAAAGGGCATTTTTACAGCCGGCAGGGTAAATGTTCAGAGACCTTATGGTGCAGAGTAATGCTCAGCAGGAGTGCAGATCCTAGAAGTGTGTGTTGAGGTCAGCACGCCCACTTTTGAGCCACTACCAATTTTTCCGACATCCATTCCGATTCCTGTCGAATGAGACTCTACGCTGGTGGTGGAGTCTCTGTAAAATTTACCTCAGTATCTTTAGCCGGCTGGCAGTGTGCTTGGTCTTCCGCTCTCGGCTCCACCTGTCTCCTCACATACAACACCTCCTGCACTAACACAAGAGAGAAGCCGAGGAGTAAAGAATCATCGTGAGAGATATGAGAGACATAAAAAGGGAGAGAGAGCACAAGACCCCAGGGGTATACAAAGCCATCTGATTTCTGTTCATCTGTGTCACAAGCACTGTGTCTCAAGAATAATATATTCTGTACTTCTGTATTTGTTGACTCACTAATGCAGTGTTTCTGTAGTTGTAGACTGACATAAAAAACTTCTACAGTAATAGTACTGTTTTCCTTTGGGTATCTAATAATGTCTTTCAGGAGTTAGGACTGAGGGGTCTAGAAATTTGTTTGTGCTCGGATTCAGGAACGAACCTAGCGATGGCAAAACCACGCCGCACCTGATACACAGGAGGACCACACAAAATATGGTCCCTTGCGTCATCAGTAAGCGACCGGCGGGCTGGGTGGTGCCGGTGGCGAAGAGGAGGAAGGTTGTTCGGTAGGGATGCTGGCACCGGGCCCACAGTAAGTCCGTTGGGGGGAGGGAGGGGTTGGCGATCGGGTAGGGGTGAGCTGTGGCAGGCAGCGGGCCGCAGTTTCAATGTTGAGCCAGGAGGAGCACTCCCGCTTCACCTGGCTCCACATTCAGGCCAGTAAAATATTTTTGCTGGCAGCCTCCGGCGGTCCCATTAAGGACCTCTGCTTTTGCTGCTTTATGTCTGAGAATACTGACGTGCACGGCGCATACTGCGGTCAGTCCCCATCCAGATTTGCAAAGGGACCTGAAATGGGCGTTAGGCCCCCCGTAACATAGGCAATGGGCCTAACACTAGTTTCAGACGGTTGCCCTCGACAACTCCAGTTGGGCCCAACCAATTTGACATGCAGTGACCTCGCAGTGAGGATTGAGTGCATACACACACCGCACACCATTTGATCTCCCAGTGAGGATTGAGTGCACACACACACACCATTTCATCACCCAGTGAGGATTGAGTGCACACACTGCACACCATTTGATCACCCAGTGAGGATTGAGTGCGCACACACACCGCACACCATTTGATCTCCCAGTGAGGATTGCGTGCGCACACACACCGCACACCATTTGATCTCCCAGTGAGGATTGAGTGCACACACACACTGCACACCATTTGATCTCCCAGTGAGGATTGAGTGCGCACACACACCGCACACCATTTGATCTCCCAGTGAGGATTGAGTGCACACACTGCACACCATTTCATCACCCAGTGAGGATTGAGTGCACACACTGCACACCATTTAATCACCCAGTGAGGATTGAGTGCGCACACACACCGCACACCATTTGATCACCCAGTGAGGATTGAGTGCGCACACACACCGCACACCATTTGATCTCCCAGTGAGGATTGAGTGCACACACACACTGCACACCATTTGATCTCCCAGTGAGGATTGAGTGCGCACACACACCGCACACCATTTGATCTCCCAGTGAGGATTGAGTGCACACAGCGCACACCATTTGATCACCCAGTGAGGATTGAGTGCACACACACACTGCACACCATTTGATCACCCAGTGAGGATTGAGTGCACACACACACACCGCACACCATTTGATCACCCAGTGAGGATTGAGTGCACACACACACACCGTACACCATTTGATCACCCAGTGAGGATTGAGTGCACACACACACACTGCACACCATTTGATCACCCAGTGAGGATTGAGTGCGCACACCACACACCATTTGATCACCTGGTGCGCACACCATTTGAACCTTTACTGCCTGTTTTTCTAGGCCCTGGGAGTGTGTCAATATTTTTAGAAGTCCCCACAAAGAAAGCTTGAGAATCATTTGTCTTTGTGCATCAGTCTGCCTTTGTGTGCATGTATCTTTATTGTCTCTCCCTTTTTGTTTAAGAGCAAGCTTTTTTTCTTGTTTCCTTTATTGCTCCATCCTTTTTCTTCATCTCTCTTTTTTCTCTCTCTATTTTGTCTATTTTGTTCACTTTTTGTCCTTGTTCATATCCTTCTAATCTTTCTCCCTCTGCTTTGTCTCTTTTTCTGTCCTTACCTCACATTTTGTCCTAATTTTCTGTTGCTATCTCACACTATTCAGTTTTCACATTCTTCCTGTCTCTTGCATCTCCAGCTTTGACTCTTTGCCTTTTCCATGTGCTTTCCAGCTCTTTTTCTCACATTTCTCTCTCCTTGTTTGTCACTCGTTAATCCCAGCCTCTTGCTCTTTTTAACCTTTTTCCTCTGTCACACTTTATCTTATACCCATTATCACTTGTTTATCAAACTTTTTTCCTTTCTCTGTTTTCTTCCTCTCCCTACTTAAAGTCATAGAATGGTTACAGCACAGAAGGAGGCCATTCAGCCTGTCGAGCTCGTGCCTGCTCTTTGCAAGAGCACTTCAGCTAGTCCCACTCCCCCGCCCTTTCCCTGTAGCCCTGCAAATTGTCTTTCTTTCAGGTACTTATCCAATTCCCTTTTGAAAGACACGATTGAATCTGCCTCCACCACCCTAGGCAGTGCATTCCAGAACCTAACCACTCGCTGTGTATACAAAGTTTCTCCATCTCAAGCTTTCTTTCTCTCTACCTCGGTGTTTCTTTAGATCTCTTTCTGCTTTTCTCTCTTTCACCGTTCTCTTTTTTTTCTAATTCTACATTTCTTTCACTGTCTTCTCTTTGTCTCCCGCTATCTGTTTTACTGTCTCCTCTATCTCACACTTTTTCCTTCAGCCTCCATATTTTTCTTTCTCTCTTGCTGTCTTATCCCTTATTTTGCACGCTATAATGCAAGCTATCACTTTCTCTTTCTGTGATCCTAAATTAGGGGCCTTCTGGTTTCCCCACTGTACCAAGATTGGATCTTTGGGTTCGATATTTTCGATCGTAACTGCAGCTGATGTGAATGGAAAATAAATTTGTGTTGTAGTAGTCAAGCAGCTTTAAACAAAAGGGAGTTTTCTGCCTGTGGAAAGATTATACTTCAGTATTGATCAGGATTACTGGAACGTGATTTAGGCTATGGCTATTCACTGAATCGCGCTGTCAGCGCCCAGTACAAATTTATTTGTGGTTACATGCTTTCAGCAATGGTAATGGCCAGATTTGTGAGCTATCATTCTTTGTAGTAGGTGCATCTGGCCTTGTTGTTTGGCATCTAACAACAACAACACCAACAACTTGTATTTATCTTTTGCCTTTAACATAGTAAAATGTCCCAAAGTGCTTCACAGGAGCGTTATCAAACAAAATTTGACATCGAGCTACACAAGGAGACATTTGGGCACGTGTGGTCAAAGAGGTAGGTTTTACGTAGCGTCTTAAAGGAAGAGAGAGAGGTAGAGAGGCAGAGAGGTTTAGGGAGGGAATTCCAGAGCTTAGGGCTTAGGCAGCTGAAAGCACGGCCGCCAAGGCTGGAGCAATTAAAATCAGGGATGGGCAAATGGCCAGAATTGCAGGAGCGCCGGTATCTCGGAGGGTTGTGGGGCTGGAGGAGGTTACGGAGATCGGGAGGGGTGAGGCCACAGAGGGAATTGAAAACAAGGATGAGACTAGGGTAGTTTGTTTTGGTTTGAGGAATAATACCATTAATTGGGCTTAATTGAGGATTTTTCAGATGTGTTGCAGTCATCACTCCACAAAGTTCAGTCTGTCAGTGATCTAATGACCCTGATGCTTGCTATAAGGGGGCAAAGGCTGCATTAGAAATGCAAGTAGTGCCTCTCTCCCTAGGCTCCATATTCAAGGAAAGACCTTTAAGGCTGAGCTATGAGCTTGCCTCAATTTAAAGCTGAGTTGTGGGCTTGTCTCAATCTGCTACTTTAATCATTATTTTTACAGAATTCTTTGTTTTTTTCTTCTCCCCTCAGGGTGTGCCCCAAAATCTAGTGTCTGGTTTAGGTCTGTAAATTTGGAAGTTACCTGGACTGGAGGGCATATATCCAAAATTCTTCAAAGAAACGAGAGGTTGTGATTAGTATTTTCCAGCATTTCCATAGATACAGAGGATAAGCATGTTAGAAATATTATCCCAAGACTTTTTAAAAAAAGGATGAAGCACCAACCCAGGAATTAAAGATCCAGGAATTACAGACCAACTAGCCTAATGTAAGTGCTGGAACATGTGATTGAGAGCACTTTAAGGAACGCTATCATTAATCAGTGAAAGAAAGCAGAGGCCACAAGGAGTAGTCACCATGGATTTACAGAATAATTGGGTGCTTAACAAATCTAGAAGATTTTTGAGGAGTTAATTAACTAGGTTAGCGAACAGCCCAACAACATATAAAGTAAAGAACTTGCATTTATGTAATGCCTTTCACGATGTCCCAAAACGCTTCATAACCAATGAAATACCTCTGAAGTATAGCCACCATTGTAATGTAGGTAAATACAACAGCCATTTTGTGCAAGGTCCTGCAAACAGCAGTGAGATAAATGACTAGATTATCTGTTTTAGTGAGGCTGGTTGAGGGATAAATGTTGGCCAGGATACTGGGAGAACTTCCTGCTCTTCTTTAGACAGTTCTATGGAATCTTTTACATCCACCTGAGAGGGCGGACGGGACTTTGTTTTAAGCACCCTAAGTGAATAAGACCATATAAAAGCTCATGAAATACTGCGTTTTATCACGAGGTATAGAATATAAAAACTGAGATGTAATGGGGAATCTATGTAAAACCTTAGCAAGACCACAGTTGGTCGACACTTTGCCATTTTGGGCTCTATAGTATAGAGCAAAACTGCAAACAGTACTCCAAATGTTGAGGCAATAGAGAGGGTACAGCACAGATTCACTAGGATGCTGCCTGGTAGGAGGAAATACATGTATGAAGAAAAATTGGGCTCGTTTTTATTAGAACGATGATTACAGGATGATTTGATAGAGGTGTTTAAAATTATGAAGGAATGAGTCAGAGTAGAGAGAATAGACTCTTTCTGGAAGGGACATAGATATAAGATTAAAACGAAGAGATTTAGGACATAGCAGGAGAAATGTTTTGACATAGAGGGCTATAAGGCTGTGGAATGCACTACTGGAGTTAGGAATTGAAACAGAGACCATGTCAACATTTAAGAATAGGTTAGATAGTTGGTTGAAGGAAAGGGGGGATAAAGGGATATGGGATTAGGACTTCTGCTCGTGTAGTGGGTCGATACCAGCATGGACTGATTGGGTCGAACAGCGTGTTTCCATGTTGTAAATTTTAAGTAATTCCGTAACATCTCACCAGAAAGACGACACCTCTGACAGTGCAGCACTCCCTCAGTACTGCACTGAAATGTCAGCCAGATTATGTGCTCGAGTCTCTGGAGTGGTGCTTGAACCCATGTTCTTCTGAGAGCCACCACAAAGCCAAGGCTGACAGTTATAAGGGTAAATTTAGCAATCCTGCACTCCCAGTGGAGAGCATCACTCGAAGGGCAGGTTGGAGAATCAGCGTTACGATGTCGCAGTCTTATCTCCGACTTGCGTACTAGCAACGCAGGATTGCTGAAATTATCAATAATCCACTTGAACTTTTGGAAGGTATTTCATAACATTTCACTTACAAATAATGTGGAGTAGGATATCGCTTGTAACATTATAATATTATAACATTTGCTATGTGGCTAGATGTGTATGAGATATTGATAGCATTCAAGTCCCACTCCAGAGACTTGAGCACCATAAAATCTCGGCTGACACTCCAGTGCAGTACTGAGGGAGTGCTGCACTGTTGGAGGTGCCGTCTTTCGGATGAGACGTCAAACCGAGGTCCCATCTGCTCTCTCAGGTGGATGTAAAAGATCCCATGGCACTATTTGGAAGAAGAGCAGGGGGAGTTATCCCCGGTGTCCTGGCCAATATTTATCCCTCAATCAACATAACAAAAACAGATGATCTGGTTGTTATCACATTGCTATTTGTGGGAGCTTGCTGTGCGCAAATTGGCTGCCGCGTTTCCTACATTACAACAGTGACTACACTTCAAAAAGTACTTCATTGGCTGTAAAGCGCTTTGGGATGCCCGGTGGTCGTGAAGGGCGCTATATAAATGCAAGTTTTTCTTTTTTTTATTTAAAGAGATCTGGGCCAATTAGATGGATAGGATAAGGAATGACAGACTTTAATGCAGTGAAATATTATATGCATTGCAACATGGAATGTGAAACATGGCCATAATAAGCGTGTGCATCAGCAAAGATGGGAAATGAAATGGGTAAGATAATTGGCCATTCACCAAAAGCATTCAGTCAATGTGAAATTGTTATAAAGGAGATTAATCATGTACCAGGATGGACCTCAAGAACATGTGTTTGTAGGTGAAACAAGTTATTCTAATCTTGTCCTAGGAGAGTGAACCATTCTATTGAGCTGTACAAAGAAATGTGATTTTATTTCATCCATTTATACATTCGTCATGACGTGTGTTCTGTTTAGGCACACGACCTTGTACATTGTAGAGAGGTCAGGGAAGATTTAGGATTCTAATTTGTGAGCAGAGATTCTTAGAACGGAGACAAAAAATTCAGAGAAGACATAACCCAGGTTTTTAGAATGCTTGCACTCTGCTGTCTTAATTTTGCCGGAGGTGCGGTGGAAACCCCATTTACTGTATAAGAAAAGAAAGACTTGCATTTATATAGCTCCTTTCATGACCACCGGATGTCTCAAAGCGCTTTACAGCCAATGAAGTACTTTTGGAGTGTAGCCACTGTTGTAATGAAGGAAACGTTGCAGCCAATTTGCGCACAGCAAGCTCCCACAAACAGCAATGTGATGATGACCAGATAATCTGTTTTTTTTTTTAGTGATGTTGGTTGAGGGATAAATATTGGCCAAGATACTGGGGAGAACGCCCCTGCTCTTTTTCGAATAGTGCCATGGGAGCTTTTACTCCCACCTGAGAGGGCAGATGGAGCCTCGGTTTAACGTCTCATCCGAAAGACGATACCTCCGATGGTGCAGCACTCTCTCAATACCGCACTGGAGTGTCAGTCAAGTTTTTGTGTTCAGGTCTCTGGAGTGGGACTTGAACCCACAACTTTCTGACTCGGACGCGAGAGTGCTACCCGCTGAGCCACGGCTGGCTTGAATGTAAACAGGGTTTTCACCACATTTCTGGTGAAGCGTGGGTGATAGAGGTGAAGCAGCTCCGAGGATTTCCCAACCTATGAGGCCAATCAACGCTCACCCTCTCCATTCGATGGTGCACCCTTTCACTAATGGGTGTCTTCCCAAGTCAGTTTTGGTAATCTCTAGTTTGTATAACAGATCCAGTCACAGAAGGAAGGATAGTGCCATCATTAAGTGAGGAGGAGGGCAGGCTCTGCTCCTTACAAGGCCAAGCGGGTAATCCCAATTCGGGTCGTGATACAGCGTATCTGTGTCTTGGCCTTTGGCCTTCTGCTTGACTCCTGCTGGAGTAAGGGTAGGAGTCTGGCAGAATTGCTGAGGAAATTCAGCTGCCTTATGTTCAGATTGCCCAGACAAGTGCCTAAACTAACAAAAAGCAAATCATTGGAGTTTCTAAGAACAGGAAAAGGCCATTAGGCCTAACAAGCCATTTGTTTCTGACTGCTCTTCATGTCAGCTACATGCCTTCTTCCCTTCTCTTTCACTCCCTGTTCTCTGTTGCAGCACATAAGTGTCAGCTTGCTTCAGTTGCCACTGAGTCATAATATTCTGGATTGGAACGTCACTCAGGACTTGAGCACATAATCTAGGCTGATATTTCAGTGTAGTACTAAGGGAATACAACATTGTCAGTGGTGCTGTTTTTTCGATTGGGCATTCAACCAAGGCCCTATCTACCTATTCAGGTGAACATAAATGATCATATGGTACTATTCGAATTGCAGGGTGATATCCTAGCTAACATTCCTCCCTCAACCAAAATCGGATTAACTGGTCATTCATCTCATTTGTATTTTGGGATCTTGGTGTATGCAAATTAACTGCCATCTTTGCCTACTTAACAACAATGACTATTTGGGACATAGGAGCAGGAGGAGGCCATTCTGCCCCCCGAGCCTGTTTCGCCATTCAGTTAGATCATGGCTGATCTGTACCTTAACTCCATTTACCCATCTTTGTTCCCTATCCCTTGCTATCCTTACCCAACAAAAATCTATCGATCTCAGTCTTGAAAATTTCAATTGACCCTCAACATTCACAGCCTTTTGAGGGAGCGAGTTCCAGATTTTCACTACACTTTGTATAAAAAAGTGCTTTCTGATTTCACTCCTGAATGACCTAACTCTAATTTTACAATTATGCTTGCTTGTTTTGGATTCCCCCACCAGTGGAAATAGTTTCTCTGTATCTACCCTATTGAATCCATTTACAGGGTATTATTTTCAAGACCTTCATTCTGAATATGTGATTAGCACTAAATAAATGCCTTTTTTTAAATTCTAGTTGCTGTTGGAATCCAGTTACAATCACAGATTCTTGATTTATTTTGTGTTTACTCCTTGGCCTTCCCTGCAAACCAGGCCTACGTACCCTTCAGCATTTGCTGGAGGTCTCCCAGGGTAGATTGTGACCTCCTGCCTTACTTTGGGGGTTGTAGTCTTGCATATTGTTACAACTTTCATGGGTCTACAGTGGACATTCTCTAGGGTTTAGTGTCACTAGTCACTCCTGTAATGCAACCTTGCATCCCCTGACAGATGACGTGAGATTGCTAAAAAGACAGGACTATTTTAGCATTCATATTGTTAATGAAAGCTATTTAATGGAACTATAGGATCTCTGTTTGCATATCCGACAAACAGGTTCACTCGGTTGATTCCGGAGATGAGGGGGTTGACTTATGAGGAAAGGTTGAGTAGGTTGGGCCTCTACTCATTGGAATTCAGAAGAATGAGAGGCGATCTTATCGAAACATATAAGATTGTGAGGGGGCTTGATCGGGTGGATGCGGGGAGGATGTTTCCATTGATGGGTGAGACTAGAACTAGGGGGCATAATCTTAGAATAAGCTGCTGTTTCAAAACTGAGATGAAGAGAAACTTCTTCACTCAGAGGGTAGTAAATCTATGGAATTTGCCACCTCAGGGAGCTGTGGAAGCTGCGACATTAAATAAATTTAAAACGGAGATAGACAGTTTCCTAGCTGATAAGGGAATTAAGGGTTATGGGGAGTGGGCAGGGAAGTGGATGTGAGTCTAGGTTCGGATCAGCCATGATCCTATTGAATGGCGGAGCAGGCCCGAGGGGCCGTATGGCCTACTCCTGCTCCTACTTCTTATGTTCTTATGTGTCTAAAGAGAAATGCAGAGAAAGAAGATGGAGATGATAGTATAAGACGAGAGGAGGAGAATACATTAATGCTATTGCGGGATCCTGATAGCCTATGTGACAGTCACAGCTTGCTGCATTTAAGTATGCTTGATGTATTTGGCACAACTGGATGTATGGATTTGTTGTTCTGATAAACCTTTCACCCTGTTTGCAGGAGCATTATTAACAGAAGTTGTTTTGGCCTCTTACTTCATCTTTACCAAAAATGTTGAGCGAATGTTAAAAAAACAAAAGCAAATTAAGCCCCATTAAATGTGCATTTCTTCCTAAATAGCTTCTGAGATCAGTATTGCAACAATTCCAAATCTGAAGCCTGATTCACAGTCACCTGCACTGGGTGCTATATTTGTCAGTCATTTAAGCCAACATTGTAAAAGCTGCTAGCTTCTTGTTGACAAGTCACTTTGAATATGACATATTCCGTATGAATATGCCGTAGCTGTTCATGCACGGATGTCATCTCGTGATACTTAATGTAAGAGAAGAATATGTAGGAATCAGAGTAAAAAGGACATTTCGCCCAACAAATTTGACCCTTAACGATTGATTTGAACCCTCACCTGCCGTTACTATAGTAACTGAGGATGGTTGCAGCCTTCAAGCCACCTCTGGCTCCAGTTGGCAATGATCCAAGGTTTCAGAATGTGTGGCTTGAGTATACTGTAGTTAACAGCTGCTGGATATTCAGAGGAGGCTGCTTTCGTTATTCTGTCCTGTCTTCTGGAGGAAATTCCTATATGGAGCAACTTAGTCTCAAGGGCTAATTCTTTCTCTTTTCTTTCCCTCTCCCTACTCAAAGAATTTTTATTTTTGGTAAAGTCATAAGTTCACTCTTTTAGAGACTATTTTAAATTGATACACAACTCAAAAGATTAGGTGGTGATTTGCCGTTATATTTAAATCTGGCGACTAGGTGATGCGCTTGGACAACCCGGGTTGATTCATCCTCTGATCTTCCCTGCTGCCCTGTGGGAAGTACCTCACCTCTTCTCAGCACCTCACCCACAGTGATATATCTGAGATCGGTGTTCCAACTTGTGGGAGAATGACAAATATAAATCCCTGGGCTGGTGCTAATTTACTGTGCCTTTCAGAATTCTTCAAGAACCAGGGCCCAAATGGATTGATGTGGCCTCTAACATCCTTGACACTGGGATAATCCCATAAATCTGGCACCATTCCAAGGTCATTGCCACCCTTAAGCCAGGAAAACCACCAACGATCCCAAAAGCTACCACGCCATTGTCCTTCTGTCTTTTTGGCTTATAAGGTGGTCAACTGGCTCATCCTTAACCGGATAAAACCAGCTTTAGAAGCTGCCCTCTCAAACGAGCATGTGGGCTTTAGAGAGGGAAGAAGCTGCTCTGACCAGGTCCTTGCACTCACTACCAACACTGAGGCAGGGTTCTGTTACGTCCATGTATAATAAGAAACGGACTGCGGAGAACGGTACAGCAGGTGTTTACTCAACGTGGTTCAAACTGCAACTGATCTGTACAGATCACTACTCAGCGTTATGTACAGGTGTGGTCACTGCCGGTACTACAGTATACATGAGCTGTACAAAGTAGTTCCCCCCTTAAAGGTACATACATTACAATTCCTCCCCTTTTAGATTAACAGTACCATAACACTCATTTAACAATTAAATATCAAACTAATTACAATTAACACTTTTAACATGCAACATTAGCTGAAAATAGTCTATTTATATATTCAGTCTTTGGGGAGGCTTCCTGATCCTTTCTGGATAGCGCCTTTCCCGAGTGTCTTGCTCTTGGTGCGGAGGCGATTCTGGCCCCCTGTCGTCGGTTGGTTCATCAGCTTCCGATGCTACTGTTTCTGGGGTAGATGCTACCTGTACGTCGGGTTCATCACCAGGTACGTATGGGCGAGGCATGGGGTTGACTTGTTTCTGTGACTCTAGGATCTGGTCAGCATGGCGTCTCACGATGCTCTCCCCAACATCCACTGTGTACATTAGTGGGCCCTGCCGTGTGCATATCGTTCCTGGCTGCCATTTTTCTGTTCGGTAGTCGCGGGCCAAGACTGGTTGCCCTGCATTGAAGCTCCTTTTTGGCTTCTCATGGATGTGCTGGAATTGCTTACTCTCAACATCTCTTCGTACGTTTGGTCTGAGCAAATCCAGGCGAGATCTTAACCTTCGGTTAAAGAACATCATGGCTGGGGCCTGGTTGGTGACTGCATGTGTCGCATTCCGGTAGGCGAACAGGAAATTGTCCACCTTGTGCTGCAGCGGAATGTTGTCATTGTACATAGCCTTTATTGCCTTCTTAAAGGTTTGTACGAACCTCTCAGCCAATCCATTTGTGGCTGGATGATATGGGGCGGATGTGTAATGCCTTACCCCATTCTTTTTCAAGAACCTCTGGAACTCTTCGTACACAAACTGTGGTCCGTTGTCGCAGCAAATCTGTTCTGGCAAGCCATTCCTGGCAAAAATGGTCCGTAGGACTGCAGTAGTTTTCTCCGTGGTGGTGGAGGACATTTTGATGACCTCAGGCCATTTCGAGTGCGCATCCACGGCTATTAAAAACATTGAGTCCATGAATGGACCAGCAAAATCAATATGCACCTGTTGCCATGGAGATGAGGGCCACTCCCATGGGTGTAGAGGGGCCTGTGGTGGTGCATTTTGGACTTTCTGGCATCCTGAGCAGCTCTTGGTCAGGTCCTCGATTTGTTTATCGATTCCCGGCCACCACACATAAGCCCTGGCTAGGCTTTTCATTTTTACCCCTCCCAGATGACCCTCATGAAGCTCATTGAGCACTCCATCCCTTAACTTGGGTGGAATTACCACTCGGGATCCACACATCAAGGTCCCCCGGCACACTGACAGCTGTTCTCTCCTTGTCGAGAATGCTGGCAACAGTGAGTCGCCATGTGCTGGCCATCCCTTCACCGTCAAATCATATACCCGAGATAGTGTCGGGTCATTTCGGGTTTCCTTTTCGATACAAGCGTTAGTTACCGGTAGGTATTCAACTATAGTCGAATGGAATATTTCGACAGGATCCACTGCTGGTGCTTCCTCCGCAGTAGGCAGTGGCAGGCGTGATAGCCCATCAGCATTTCCATGCTGTTTCGTGCCCTTGTATTCAATCTCATAGTGGTGCGCCCCTAGAAAAAGTGACCATCTTTGTAGTCGTTGCGCAGTCATCACCGGAACGCCCTTCTTCGGATTAAAAATGGAGACAAGAGGCTGGTGATCAGCCAGCAAGGTGAATTTCTGCCCGTGCAGATAGTGATTGAACTTTTTCACTCCCCACACTAGGCTGAGGGCCTCCCTGTCAATATGGGCGTAGTTACGCTCGGCTGAGGTTAGTGATCGTGACGCAAAGGCTATTGGCCTCTCTGAGCCGTCCAAGAATTTGTGCGACAGCACCGCTCCAATGCTGTAGGGTGACGCATCACATGCCAACTGAATTGGTAATGCTGGGTTGTAATGGGCCAATACCTCTTTCAATGTGATTAGTGTTTTGCTCTTCTGGAAAGCTCGTCTACATTTGTCACTCCACTTCCATGGCACCCCAGTTTGCAGTAAGGTGTTCAGTGGGTGTAGTATTGTAGACAAATTTGGCAAGAACTCATGGTAGTAGTTTACCAGCCCGAGGAACGACCTCAGTTGTGACACATTTTCCGGTGCTGGAGCCTTGACTACTGCCTCAATCTTCTCTGGGGACTTATGTAACCCCTCTTTATCGATAACGTGGCCACAATACGAGATCTGTTTTCTAAAAAACTCGCATTTGGGGCGGTTAGCTCGGAGCCCATATTCCTGCAATCTAGTGAGCACCTGCTCCAGGTTGGCAAGGTGATCACTGTCATTTTTGCCCGTGACCAGGATGTCGTCCAAATAACACTGGGTCCCTGGGATCCCTTGCAGGACTTGTTCCATTGCCCTCTGCCAAATAGCCGGAGCTGATGCTACCCCGAATACCAGCCGGTTGTATTGGTAGAGACCTTTATGGGTGTTGATTGTGAGGTATTTTTTTGATGCTTCTTCTACCTCCATTTGCAGATACGCCTGGGCCAGATCAATCTTAGTGAAGCGTTTCCCTCCAGATAGCGAGGCGAAAATATCTTCAATCCGCGGAAGTGGATATTGTACGGTGTGAAGGACCGGGTTCACTGTTACCTTAAAGTCCCCACAGATGCGAACCTTCCTTGGTTCCCCAGGCGTGCTGCTCAACGACTTTTTCATCACAGGGACGATGAGTGTAGCCCACTCGCTCCAGTCTACTTTGGACAGTACACCTGAACGTTCCAGACTCTCCAGCTCTGCTTCGACGGCTGGGCGGATCGCATAAGGTACTGGTCTGGCCTTAAAACATTTTGGGCTTGCGTTTTCTTCAATTTTAATCGTCGCTGTCATGCCTTTTAGTGTTCCGAGTCCTTGCTGGAACACTTCTTTCGCGTCAGTTAGGATCTTTGACAGTCGCCCAGGTGTGACGTCGTCATCCTTTTTGTCAGCCACAGTCAGTGCCTGTATGGAATGCCAATCAGTTGTATTTTCCGGATCCATTCACGTCCCAGTAATGGTGGTCCTCCATCTTGCAATACATACAGGTCTAGCTTTGGTGCTTCCTTACCGTTATATATAACGGTCACCCTTATTTTTCCTTTGGGGTAGACTTTTTGCCCCGTGTACGTCTTCAGAATAATTTTTGTGTCTCTCTGTGTGAGAATAGCTGCTCGTAGTCCCGTTGGTTTATGACTGTTAGGGCTGATTCTGTGTCCAATTCCATCTTTACCTGGACTCCTGCTATCTTGAGAGTGACCCAGATGGTTCGGTGATCCTCCGTTGTGATCACATTATGTAGTTTCAGACAACTCAGTTCCCTGCTTCCGGAGTCGTTATCACTCTTTTGTTCGTCTGAACTATTCTCCGTTATCTTATGTATCTTCTTGTACTTCCCTTTGGTCGGTTTCTTATTGCTGGTTTTCTTTCCCGACCTGCAGACTCGTGCTATGTGTCCTACTTTTCCACACTGTCTGCACACTTTGTCTTTGAACCAGCAATCATTCTGGTCGTGTGTTGTTCTGCCGCAGCGATAGCACTTCTCTGTTCCATATGACATTTCGTTTGTGCCATATTCTTGCGGTCTCTGTTGTATCTCTGCAGCGCCCTGTGCTGCTGCTTCATATGATACCGCAATGCTGAAAGCCTTTTCCAGCGTAAGGTCCTTTTCAGATAAAAGCCGTTTCTGGGTTCCTTCACTTTGAAGCCCACACACAAACTTGTCCCTTAAGGTATCTGCCAGTCCCGCTCCAAACTGGCAGTGTTTTGATAGTTTGCGCAGTTCTGTTAAATAATCAGCATTGCTTTCATCCTTATGCTGGTTCCGTTTGTGAAACTTGAATCTTTCTGCTATCAGCAGCGGTGTGGGGTTTAAATGTTCCTTTAGTATCGTTACTATGTCTTCAAAGCTCTTTTCCATTGGCTTCGTTGGGGTTACTAGATTTCGTAATAAACCCATTAAATTTAACAATACCGACGCTTTCTTGTCATCTAACACCTCATTTGCCTTGCAGTACACCTCTATTTGTTCGACATATGTAGTCCAATCTTCGACTTCATTGTCAAATGCGATGATACTGCCACTCTTCGGCATTTTGGGTGTGGTTTAAAATGGCGTCTCCCAATGGCTTGAAATGGCGTCTCCCGCGCTTTCCTTCCTCCCCCGCTGCTGTCGACGCCGCTCCCGGCGGTCCTCGTGGCAATGGTGGCGCCTCGCGGGTTTCTGCGCGTCTCTCTCTCTCTCTCTCCGTCGACGCTGCTCGGCCCTTTGCTGTGCCGCTCGGTCGGGATCTAGCCGACCGCCGTCCGGGAAGGGTCTGCGCACTACCTGTTGCCAGCCCGTTTCGCCTGACCACCTCGACTGGAAAGCCAAGCCTGGCTCTCGACAGCCTCCCCTGCAATTCTCGAGTCTCTGCTGGATGACTGGGCGGTTGCCCGTGGTCGACGCCCGAGTCTCTGGCCATGACCTCCAATCCACTGATCTCCAGGAATGAATCCCCGGGAGGTGATGCAGAGTTGCAGGTAGGTTCGAAGCTGCCTCGTGGCCAATGTTACGTCCGTGTATAATAAGAAACGGACTGCGGAGAACGGTACAACAGGTGTTTACTCAACGTGGTTCAAACTGCAACTGATCTGTACAGGTCACTACTCAGCGTTATATACAGGTGTGGTCACTGCCGGTACTACAGTATACATGAGCTGTACAAAGTAGTTCCCCCCTTAAAGGTACATACATTACAGGTTCCAGAAACAGCTGAAGACTGGAGCTGCCTTCATAGACTTGCCATCGACAAGCGACACTGTCTGGCGCGAAGGCCTGCTACTGAAGCTTTCAATAATCATCCAATGCCGCAAGACTCTCAGGCTTATCAACACCCTAATGAGCAACCGGAAGTTCCGCGTCTATCTTGGTGACAAGGCCAGCCGAACACGGGCGCTCAACAGCGGTCTGCTGCAGGGGTTGGTGCTCGCACTGGCCTTTTTCAACATCTACACGGCAGACAAGCCCTTTACCAAATCCTGGAAGTTAGCCTCTGCCGAGGACGCAGGCGTCAACACTGGAGGAAGCAAGTCGGACGCTCACAAGCGACCTGGACCTCCTGGAATACTACAGCCTGACCTGGCGCCTCCGCCTCAATCCAGAGAAGACAATTGTGTCAGCGTTCCATCTGAACAAAAACGTCGCTGGGAAAGAACTCCACGTTTCCTTCTGCGAAAGGCCACTTACCCATGAACCCCACTCAAAATACCTGGGGGTCGCCCTGGACAAGACTCTTACCTATCGGTCTCATCTCACCAACACCAGCCAAAAATAAAAACCAGGGTGATCCTGGTCCGGAAACTCGCTGGAACGTGATGGGGGAGCACAGCCAGAAATCTTCACACCGCAACAGTGGCCCTAGTCTATTCGGCTGTAGAATACTGCTCTGCCTCATGGTCCTGTAGGCGCCACACAAAGATCGTGGACGTGCAGCTAAACACCGCCATGAGGACAGTGTCAGGGACGCTTAAGTCCACTCCAGCTGAGTGGCTCCTGGTGCTGTCCCACATTGCCCCGCCTGCCATTCGCCATAATGCCACCGTGCACCGAGAGATGGGAAATATCATGAACAACATCGACCTTCCCGTTCACAAAGACTCGAAAAACCCACCACGAAACTGCTTAAAATTGCGCCGGCCTTTCTGGGAAACAGCAGCCAATATTCATGCAGCTGGTATCGACCCAATATCCAGATGGATGGCATCGTGGGACACATGCAACATAAAGAACCAACACCCCATCACTGACCCAACAGCAGAGGTGCCTGGCTTTGACCTCCCTCGAATATAGTGGACAGCGCTCAACCGAATCCACATGCCTGCTCCACAAGTGCAAGATGAAGGATGACCCAAAGTGCAAGTATGGCCATGAGTATCAGACCATGGAACACATCACACTAAGATCTGTTGCGGGAGGCACTTCATTTCTCCACTCGCCATCGAATGGTTAGACAAACTAGACATCCCATTGTAAGCTTTTCCCGCCATATGAAAATAGTAGTAAAGGAAACTCTCTTAACCGGCAAAATTCCGGAGTAGGTTCAGGTAAGTTTGACTATATATTAGTGGCCGTGTAACCGGGGCTCCTGGATCTGTGGCCGTGTAACCGGAGCTCCTGCACCTGTGGCCGTGTACGGGGCTCTCGTACCTTGGTAAGTATACCTCTCTGTAATCTGGACTTTTTGATCAACCGGCACCACGCTGGTCCCGTCGGTGCCGGATAAAAAAGAGTTTCCTGTACTGTGCCTTTTTATTTCCACCTTCTCCCCAGATTTTCTTCAATCTCTATATCGTCCCCTTGTAAAATGATCTCCTTTTACATATGGAGCTGGCTATAATGCATGTTTTTTGTTGTTGCTGAGCGAATTAGCAGCATCTATGTCACTTGCTAACCCCACCAAAACTGCAGTGGACCTTTTAACCAGTTGTGCCAGCTTGATTGCAATGTAGTGCCGATACTGTGTCAGAAAGCAAAATTCATGATGTGTTCAAAAGGATAATTATGCAGATGTTACCTTGTGTTGTGCATACAGTGTATTGCAATTAAGTAACTTGGTGTGTATGTCTTTGCTGTTTTGTACAGGAAGATAGGAAAGTAATTATGAATAGACTCTTTTATTCTGTTCATTAGCAGTGCTGTATAATCTTTCAGATGCTTTCCACATGTAACTTTTTACTGTAAATTTATATGTCCTTCAAAATGCATTTGGCAACATTTGTTGATAAGAGCATTGTTGGTGTGTCTTTATTTTATATTACATATTAGGAACCGATAGGAAAAAAATGAAAAGTTTATAGGGTGAAGTAGGTTATAGTTTTTTTTAGTTAAGGTACCTGGCAGGAGATAGTCTGTGGTGCTGTATGTTACCGTACTAATTGTTGTGTATGTAACCTGTTCCACCTTAAGAGATGTACTACTTTCTCAGGCTGCTGTAGACGTAATACCGGGGGTGAACACACCGGTATATAAGCACTGTGCAGTAATCTTGTATTCAGAATAGTCCCTACCTCCAACCAGTAAAGACCTGTTTTTGATTGTTATTAATTAGTCTGTGTCTTAATTAACTAGATAACTCACAGATTTAACACTGGCGACGAGTCTGATTCGGACCCTACGGCAGTCACTCCACGGCAGCTTCGTCCACAGCCAGGACGTTGCAGAGAGGTTTCCACCCTCTCCACCCCACTGGAAGACATCCTGACCTCGGAGCCTCCATCGGCGACCGTCAGGTTCTTCTCCAGCTTGGTGGTGGGTAAGCCGTTGTCTGAGCCGGGCAGCGACGCGACAGGCAGTCGACCGCGTTGGCCGCACGAACGGGGCTGGGGGAGCCGGAGGAATAGGGCGCGAGAGCCGCTTCGAGCGGGAGGCGTTTCAACAGAGCGATCGCATCTCCTGATAAGGGCCGAGAGCCGCGAGAGCGATCGCATCTCCAGATAAGGGCCGAGAGCCGCTTCGGTCGGGAGCCACTTCGCGATCCAGCGATCGCATCCGCTGATAAGGGCCGCACTCGGGCGATCGCGGCGAAGATAAGGGCCGCACTCGGGGGCTGAAGGGAGACGGCGTCGGGGGACGGGTGAAGACCGCCAAGCGCGGGAAAACCGCCATTTTGTGGGCGGAGGACGACGGCAAGAGCGGGAAGCCGCCATCTTGGATAGCAGTAAAAAAAAAAAAAATCTGAGAAATTGCAAATCTGATAAAGTACTACAATGCCTAAACACGGGAATATTAGCAACTTTGATAGTGACATCGAAGATTGGGCCATATACGTTGAACGAGTTAAAAATTATTGTAAGGCCAATAAAATTCGTGAGGCTGATAAAGCACTAACATTATTAAATTTAATGGGTGCGAAGACATACGGGCAATTGAAACACCTGTTATCACCAGATGAACCGGCGGATAAGACGTTCGATGAGATTGTTACTGTCCTGAAAGATCATCTAAACCCCACGCCGCTGATGCTAGCGGAACGATTTAAATTTTACGACAGAAGGCAGCTACAGCATGAAAGCAATGCTGAATATTTGCTGGAATTGCGTAAATTAGCGAAATATTGCCAGTTTGGAACGGGACTGACAGATGCACTACGAGACAAATTTGTGTGTGGTTTATTTAAACAGGATACACAAAAGCGACTGCTCGAGGAGAATGAGCTGACGCTTGAGAAGGCGGTCACTATGGCAGCAGCACACGAAGCCGCAGCGAGAGGCACGGCAGTAATGCAGCTACGGTCACCGGAGCTCAGTGCACACAAATTGGGTGTGAGTTCTGGCAAATGTTATTGTTGTGGAAAGACAACGCATGATCAGAACCAGTGTTGGTTTAAAAACCAAGAATGTAGAACTTGTGGTAGGCTTGGACACATAGCTAGAGTATGCAGGTCAGGGAAGAAGACCAGCAACAAGAAGTCACCGCAAGGAAAATACGCAAAAGTACACAAGGTGGCCGAACAGGAGTCCGATTCAGACGCTAGCAGTAATGAACTGGCTGGCTTAAGCAGTATTGAACTGGCTAGCTTAAGGGTACTCAACGTTGGTAAGGGTGCAGACCTCCAGACAATTTGGGTTACTCTTCAGATAGAAGGAGTCCAAGTAAAAATGGAATTGGACACTGGATCGGCATTGTCGGTCATGAATAAGAAAGATTACAGAAGGTTATTCCAACATATTCCCCTACAGGATACGGAGATTATATTGACAACCTACACGGGGCAGAGAGTGTACCCCATCGGGACAATAAAGGTTGCAGTGGCCAACAAGGGCGAAGGAAGTCAAATAATGGACTTATATGTGCTACCGGGGGGAGGTCCACCACTACTAGGCCGGGAGTGGTTTAGAAACATAAATATGGACTGGCATTCGCTAAAAGCCATAAAGAGTGAGAACTCGGTGCAGATAATCAGCCCAGACGCTAGAACTGATGATGGTAAGACCAACCCATGTGCAAAAGACAAAGTTTCAGCACAGAATTCCACTGAGCAACAACAACATAGTTTAACAGAGAATTCTGAGTCTGTCAAGTCTACTGATATGCACATTTTTGAGGGACACTGGGCTCGAACTCAACTCCATTTCAAACTACAACAGCAATTAGAACAAATGATTCGCCGTTTTGAGCAAGAGATGAATGAAATAAAAAAGTTCTTTGTTACAGAGTGGGAGAATCTGGAAAGGCAACAGAAGCAACTGATGGAGAAAATGGAGCAGGAGCACACCAACCATCTGCGTGAGGAGGCCGAACGAATCAAAGCTGATTCAGGTTCTGAAGGTGCGTGCCATAATCTGGTGTCAGAAGAGTTAACGGTCAGCCAACTCCTTCATATGCTGAGGGACAAGACTCTGAAATGGGAAAAACTTGAACACGAGCTGCGATCTTCAAAGGAAAAGGGTTCAGAGCTCTCAAAAGTCATTGAGATGGCTGATGTGACGACACAGACTGAAACGACTGCAACAGAGCAGCCATTGGATGCCAAAAGTATGCTGACTCACGTCAATGTAGAACAACAGACCGCTGAAACAGCTGCTCCGGTAGAGGGATTGCATAGTCCGATCAATCAATCTCCAAAGGAAGTTGAAGTATTAAAATCACAAATGAGGTCACTAGTAAACGACTTGCTGAAAGCCCAGAAAAAGCTGGAGGCAGAGGTACACATGAAGAAGTCTCTTCAGGAAAGATGTCTGGATTTGGAACAAGAGCTGGCTAACGTCCAGCTGGGTATGGAGGAAATAGACGACCCTCTCGCTGACCTGTCGGACGACTCCGAATATTACTATGTCCTGTCCTGCCCAACTTGTAACTTCGACTCCCACCATACAGAAATCATGGAGGAGCACCGAAAGTCTACGGAACATCGGGAGAAGGTGGCTCTACTACAAAAAAAAGGAGGAAGAGAAGGAGGAACTGCGCATGCAGCTGGCAGCTGTGGCAGCTGACAATGGAGCCCAGAGAGTCTCCAAGAAGCAGAAAAGGAAAAGTAAAAACAGAAGATGACCCATCTGAACCATTATCACCTCTACCAGATCACACACGTGGTCCCTCCGAACGGAGCCAAATCAGTTCGGAAGTTCAAGCTGTTAAATCCATGAAAGGACTATTGAATGAGTAACGTGAACCGACTACACCACAGAGATTGAATCTGTGAACTGTTTTCCGCAGAGACTGAATCTGTGATATGTTACGTTAAACATGAAGTTATATATGTATATATGTTATTACGTTATGTTAAATGGGGGGATGACTATAAAGCTAAGAAGGGAGGAGTGTTGTGTATGTAACCTGTTCCACCTTAAGAGAGATTAAGCCTGTTCCACCTTAAGAGATGTACTACTTTCTCAGGCTGCTGTAGACGTAATACCGGGGGTGAACACACCGGTATATAAGCACTGTGCAGTAATCTTGTATTCAGTGTAGTCCCTACCTCCAACCAGTAAAGACCTGTTTTTGATTGTTATTAATTAGTCTGTGTCTTAATTAACTAGATAACTCACAGATTTAACACTAATCACCTGTTGAGATTAGGACTTGGGCTTGAACCCCCAATTTCCAATACAGAACATTTCCGATCTAGGCCTAACTGGTTGAAGCAGCAAGTCAACTGGTCCCCATAGGAATGGAGGAAAATTTGAAGGTCATTTACCCTGGGTCACTTCTGTGCTCCCGTTTTTGTGTCTGGTATCTTTCTGATGATGCATGACGAGGGAGAAAAGTCACTGTTATAAAAATGGGAGTTGAACAAACGAAAAGCCGGCAGTTGGCTGGGGCAGTTAATAGCTGAGCCATTCAGAACAGGAAGGTTGCAGGCTCCATCCATGCTCTTGCTCAGGGGCAGTGATAAGGGCGATTAACATTGGCCTCAGCGTTCCTGGGTTAGAGAAGGGCAAATCACCAAAGGGTACTGCTCCGAATACCGGCTGAAGGTACACATTTGTGGGCATCGGATGACGACTGGGAATTGAGCTTGGCTCTGATGCCCTCTGCAGTAGAATTGACCTCTGACACTCAATGTCTAGGGTCACACATGAGCACTTGATCGCGGTGTGGGGGGAACTCTGGTGGACCCAGCAAGGAGTCAGGGCTTTCAGGAGGGCAAGAGAGAAAAGTAGCTGTAACTTTGTCGGAAGTGCAGCGGAGAGTCTGTTTGCACGCATAAACAGGGCTTCCGATACACTTCCGACAAAGTTATGGCGGCACAGCGGCAGGAATTCAGGGCCATGATCCTTAATGCAGTAAACTGCTTTCTTAAAAAACACTGCGGTTCAAAGATGAAACATTTGAGGAACAGGCATGAATTTAATTCCTACCTAATCCCTTGATGTGCGGTTTCTATTTGAGCGGGATTGTGAAAGGCAGTTCTTCTGAGAAAGACAAGGGGGGAAAAATTCAGTTGTTTGCACCTCCTGTTAGCGCCACGATCTCCTGTGCCGACAGATTGTGACGTCAGTCGAGTGCGCAACGCCCTGTTCGCGCCCCGGACCGGATATTGAGTGGCGCCCCCTGCCTTACTGCCTGCCGCTAGCAACGACAGGTTGAGGGGAGCATTATGCTGTCAGAAAGGGACTAGGGGTGCGCTATTTAAAGGCGACCACTTCCTGCCTTTTTTTGTCGGTGACATTTTTGCACCACGCATTCAGAGAGAGAGAGAGAGACTTCTGGAGAGATTCAACACTGTGTGAAGGAGTTTTGAGTACTGAGCAGCACTTTGCAGGTTTATTTTGATTTGCCCTTCCTTCGCCAGCGCTCTGAGGTAGCGCCTCGCTCCTCGGCCTTTGCACCTTAAGACAGGTGTGAAGCGCCTGATTTAGCACTCCAATCACCTCCAGGGGCGATAAAAGCCAAGTTTGCTGTTGGAGGCGATAATTAGCGCCAGGCGCTAAACTTTGCGCACGGCCGATAATGGCGCCCCAAACAGGGCGATACTGAATTTTTCCCCCAAGAACTCTTGTACTGGTAAGCAGTCAGTTTTGCAAAGGATGAAAGAAAAAAAAACACCTTCTGTCTGTATTCTATTCCCAGTATTGGCCCTGAAATTAGGATCGGGAGCTTGCCGCGCGTGCAAGCCCCCGATGTGCACTCTCCCGGCGCGCCGACATCTGTAGCCCGGGCCTGCTTGCATTTCCTGTCACAGGCCCGGTTCAGATGTCGGCGCGATGTGCTTACCTGATCCAGCTGCGTAGTTAGTGCGATGTGCCGGCTGGGATCAGGTGAGCACTGTGCAGGTGAGCACTGTGCAGCCAATCAGTGGAGGGGAAACTTCATTCATTTGTTTGAGTGTAAGAACTGTCAAACTCATGAAAAGTATGGGCTGCCAAAACACTACTTAAACTTTAAATAAAATTTTAAAAAACATCCCACTGATTATATTAACTATAAATAAGTTTAAAAAAATATTTTAAACAATTAATCAAATTTGAAAAAAATAAATTTTTAAAAAATAGGGTCTAAAACTAAACTTACCTTACTGTAAATTCTTTACAAATAATAAACCTGTGGAAAAAATTTTTCTAAATTGTACTAAAAGACCACTTACCTGTAAAACTAAGTACTTACGTCTGGTTTTTCCACGCGTAAAAACCGGAGGCCTTTACACTCGGGTATCTCTGGGGAAAAAAAAAAGGAATTTCACTGCGCACGCGCTGCCTGTGCAGTCGCACGCGTTCTGCCTCTTAACCCCTTGGGTCAGAGGACAGGAAATGCCGGTTTTCAGCGCATGCGCTGTGCATGCTGAAAACCGGCAATTCCTCCGGGCACACGTGTGAGTACCCCGTCCTTACGCGTTGTGACAGGAATTACTGGGCCATTATATTAGATAAAGAGGAAATCTAGTATCTCAGAAACTTTGTTTGGCCCAAACAGTCAGCTCCTACCAGACCTGACTGCTAGAGAGTGAGCTTGATTGTTACATTACTTATTTTTAAAAGTATGCACATTAAAAGATGAGTTTTGACCCACCTTTTCTGTCTATTCTCCCATTGTATGTTTCACCCACACCCAAAACCCCCATCACTTCCGAAAGCCTCTTCATCTGTGCTTTTGGTTCCCCCTTTAATTGTTTCTGTTATCTGCTCGGCGTCGTCTTCTCCCACTTTATAAAATGCTCCGACACGTTCTACGTGAGTGGTATTATACAAGTGCAAGATGATGTTGTTAAGCTGTGAAGAGAAATTTAGAATATTAGCAAAGTGCTAGCTGGATGGTGCAGTGTTGCACTATTAGCCTGCTGAGAAGCTTTAATACATAGGGCCACATGTTCTTGGTGAAGCCAAGCAAGCTATTGGCAGACACGTTTGACTGGCGTCCAAGTGCAAAAAGCTGACTTTCTGCTTGAGTACAGGGGATTGACAAGTGATTATTAATAAGGGATGCAAATCTGCTGCTGCACATTGGAGCATATTTTGCAGTAAGTGCCAGTAAGATCAGATGTGTGAAACGTTTCTCCAGCAAATTACAATGGACAAATGGTTTTTATTTTATCAGATTTCAAGCCTCACTCCGTTGCCTGGGCTATTACCCAATAGAGACACAAGTCTGCTGCCAGCTTTAGACTTTTTTGTGACTGTCAAACAAAATCATAGAATCATAGAATAATACAGCACAGAAGGAGGCCATTTGGTGTCTGCGCCAGCTCTTTGGAAGAGCTATCGGGTTACTCCCACTCCCCCGCTCTTTCCCCATATCCCTGCAATATTTTCGCCCATTAAGTATTTATACAATTCCCTTTTGAAGGCTGTTATTGAATCTATATCCACCATCCTATCAGGCAGTGCATTCCAAATCCTAACCACTTGTTGCCTAAAAAGGCTTTTCTTCATGTTGCCTCTGGTTCTTTTGTCAATTACCTTAAATCTGTGCTCTCTGGTTCTCGAACCTTCAGCCATTGGATACAGTTTCTCTTTATTTATTCTATCTAAACCCTTCATGATTTTAAGCACCTCTATCAAATCTCTTCTTAGCCTTCTCTGCTCTAAGGAGAACAACCCCAGTGATGTAAGAAAACTCACTAAGCACTTGGTTGAGTATAAAACAAGGCTTTAATCAACTGTTTCACAACCATGAGATTCTAGTTACATCACTAGTTCCTGGTTACAAAAACGTCCTGGGCAAGCTGGGCCCACGCCCGAGTATTTATACTCCTTGGATGGCGCCACCAGCTGGCCGCCCAGTGTTATTTCATGAGTCATTTCTTCATGAATGATAAGATTCATGACATTCAGCTTCTCAAGTCTATGCCTGTAACTGTAATCCCTCATCCCTGGAACCATTCTAGTAAATCTCTTCTGTATCCTCTCCAAAGCTGTCATGTCCTTCCTAAAGTGTGGTGCCCAGAAATGAACACAATACTCCAGCTGGGACCAAACTAGTGTTTTATACAGGTTTAGCATAACTTCCTGGCTTTTGTGCTCTATGGCCGCGATTTTCCTTACCTCAGTGGGTCCGGGGTGGGTGACGTTGGTGGCGGGTCCCGATCCTGCTGCTGGCTACATCCTGCTGTCTGGAATGAATTTCCCCTGATTGGGCTTGTTAAGCCTGCCCAGCATGTTTGCTGGCCAATTAGAGGAAGCGAGTCTGATGACGTCATTTGATGACGCGTCATCAGCCGGTTTCCTTAAAGGGACCATGGCCAAATTTATTTTGACATTTGTGCTGTCAGTGTTCTGCAGCATTGAGGTGCTGCAAACACTAACAATGACTGAACAAAGGCACAGGGCTGCACCCAGGCTCTCCCATGGCTCCCTCCATATGCTTATGGAGGGAGTCAGAGCATGCAGGGAAGTCCTCTTCCCTTCCCATGGGCAGAAGAGACCTCCC
The DNA here is from genome assembly GCF_052327205.1 of Somniosus microcephalus. Lineage (NCBI taxonomy): Eukaryota > Metazoa > Chordata > Chondrichthyes > Squaliformes > Somniosidae > Somniosus > Somniosus microcephalus. Next base: position 33,151,398 of record NC_140995.1, on the reverse strand, counting down.
CAGGATATCAACACAGCCTGGTTGCACATTGCAGAGGAGGGCACAAGCAGGGATGTGGTCAGGAGGACCTGGGTGCAGTGCCGCAAACATTTCAATGATCTCAATAGATCACGAAATGTTAGTGCAAAGCCACACTCAACCTCATCCTGCTGTGCCTCTCATCACATCCCCATCACTCTGCCTTCTCTACCCTACTCCTGCACATCCTTACTCATACCAACTTACCTTTCACCTCCACCCATCCCTCTCTATCTATATTATCACATCCCCATCACACTCACCACCCATCACATTCACCCTCATCCTAGTGCAATCATACCAACTAACAACACACAAGGGTAGGCACTTGAGTGTTTTATGCAATGTTCATGTAAAGTTTCTGTTAATGTGGTGTCAAACATTGAAACCTTTATTTTCAACACTTTGCGTTCTTGGACAGATTTGTATGCACCTTTGGAAGTGGCTTAGTGAGTTGCAGTGAATGGTGAGACATAATGGTACCCCCCGCAATGGTGATGAGTGTGAAAGGAATGGCTTGGGCATTGTAGGGATGCTTTATGGTGTTGGTGTGGGGTGGTGCCAACCTGGCGCATCATGTGGCAGCCAGGGTGTACACCGTTAAGTGAAGTAAATCTGGCCATGGTGAGGCCATCCCTGGCCTCCTGGGCAGCAATGTGGTCAGGAGCTGATGCCCTGTGTCCTGTGCAGCATCAGTTGATTGCGGAGAAGGTTGGTGTTGTTGTTGGTGCTGCTGGTGTGCCTGGTGATGCTGGTGTTGGGGCTGATTGTGGTCAGATTCTGAGGACCAAGGTGAGAGAGTATAAAGGGCACTCATGCTGTTGGAATAGATGGCAGCTGAAGTAGAGGTGACAGAAACGATCTGTCAATGGTGAGAGAGATAATGAGGTCAGACTGGATGGAGACTTGTGTAAAGACTTGCAGCATGGTGCATCTGTTGTGGAAATGCAGTGGCTGAGGGAAGATATCTCTAAGGTGGGAGCTTTTACTTGACATTTGAAGCTGTCAACTCATCAGCTGATTCAATGGCCACTGACCTCCCACCTCAGCTTTACAGATGTGGTCTAGCAACAGCGTGAAACCCGTGGGCGAGCTGTCAAATTCAAAAGGTAAGTTTAAAACCATTGTTAAGTGGTTTTAAACAAGCCACTAATCATTTAAATTGCGCCCCCCACCCCCCCCCCCCCCCCGCCGCTGCCTGTTGGGTCTGCTCAGCGCTGGCAGACCCGACATCGGGAAAGGCAAGTGTGCGCGATTTGACAGCGGGTTCCCGACCCGCTGTCAATCAATTCACATTTAATGGCCAACCTGCCACTGATCCCGCCCGCTGAGCACCGGCAAAACCCGGCCAAAGTCTCTGTTTATAAAGCCCAGCATCCCATATGCTTTATGAACTGCTTTGTTCACCTGTCCTGCCACCGTTGGAGATTTGTGCACAAGCTCTTCTTGCACCCCCTTTAAATTTGAACCATTTAGCTTGTATCGTCTCTCATTCTTCCTCCCAAAATGTATCACCTCACACTTTTCTGCATTGAATTTCATCTGCCATGTGTCCGCCCGTCCACCAGCCTGTCTATGTCCTCTTGAAGCCTGTTAAAATCATATAGGGACAATCTGGGACTTTTTTTCTAAATAATTTGATCCTAGCTGCAAGTTAAAAAATTATGTGCAAGCAAAAAGGCCATCATTCTTCTTTTCTATATAAAATCATTGCATGTGTTCACTATTAAAAGAAAAATACATTCCAAATGTCCATATGCCCATGGAACAAAAATATGTGTGGGGATTGTGGTTAGTCGTGGGGAACTGAAACTTGTGTACCTAAGACAGATGGCACATTACATCATCTTTATTCAGTTGATTTTGTTTTGGCTGGAGAACATTTATAATCTGCTAGATTAACATTTTGTCGACATTAGTGCAAAGGTTGAAACTGACATCTTTTATGGCAAAACATCATTGAAACTGTTCCAGTTTACCTGCTGGGCAATGTCAGCTGCAGTACAAATTGTGTTTCAATTCTCATGTAGCTTGTTTAAGTTTGTTCAAATTACATTTTTAAGCACAGATTTGATCGGTAACCCCACGATGTACTTTGACGCCTTGCTGTTAAAGTGACCTTTTACCAGGAGAGAATGGTGCCTCTTTAATCTGGGTCTGCACAATGATCAATCTGAGGCTGTCGTTGTACCACAGATGCCGGTCTCAGTCTGGTACCTGTATAGTGTGATGTGCAGTCAGCAGGCTCGAGTTACGCTGCTGCTGCGGATCGGGCTGAGATAAGCGATAAAAGAACACTTGCACATGCATACTTAGATGTGTGCACCGAACTCTCTCTTCCAGATGCTCTCATAACATAGCATCATAGACTTTTATAGCGCCGAATCTTATTCACCCATCATGACTGTGCCCGCTCTCTGAAAAATCCATCCATTTATTCCATGTCGCAAATTTTGGGTCTGCCCTAGATATTCCCTTGGATTCAGTGCCAACACTGTCTCCTGTAAGTAAACCCCTGCATCTGGGGAGTTTCTTTATTACCTAATATCTAGACATGCGATAGTGTGACCCGGAGCCATATCAGTAAAACCCCTCAAGGTGAGTGCTGGATTCTGTGATTGCACATGTGTCCCATGTGTGTTTCTCCTAACCTCTGGAAGGCGGACTGATAATCATTATAGTGAGGTGAGGCCAATTGTTAGCCAACATACTAATTTATTTTACCTGTAATACAGGATTGAACAGAGTACAGTTTTCAGTGAAATTAAATCTTATTTCCTGTCACTTCTTATAACATCAAAAATAGTAAATGGCACAATTATGTAAACTTAGTCCATGATATGAGTCTAACTTAAGCTGCAGCGTGCAGCAGCAAGTGCACAGACAGTCCCAATTTCACCAGTCATTTGCTATTCCCTGAATATAAAGTGTCATTAATTGTACTCTCATCATTGTTAGTGCACCTGCAGGCCTTTCTTCCCATTTATCAACAGAACAGCTTACTTCCCTTTCAACATTCAGATGTTTTGCAACCACCAGCAAAAAATTCCTGCCAGCGAACACACATTTTCTGGGCTGCGCTCACCATGCACACATCTTGAGGGAATCAACGATATTATAGGCGTTCTCAACTCCTAACGAAAGTACTGAGATTGAAACTAGCGGTTAACCAAACGTGGTTTAATGCACTGGTAAAAGTTACAAACAAAAACGCAGGAGAAACTCTAAACAGGTCTGTACAATACTTGGTTCCACGAGGACTGAAAGGACACGCCTCTCCCCCCTGACGTCATGACGTCATCACGTTTCCCGCCGTTGGGAACGTCACGTGACCTGCGTGATGACATCATCGCGCTGGATCGACATTTTACCGAACCCGCGCTATTTATACAGAGCAAACATTTAAAGGTAACAAACCCCTGTTAAAGGCAATTATATACATTACTGCAAGAGTCTCTTGGTGGCTTTGCCACATACGCCCCCCCAGAATTGTCTTTAATAAGAAAAGTCAATCGCCGAGGAGGTCGGACGAGCCTGTTGGAATGACTCCTAAATTCCCGGAGATGAAAACGCTGAGCAGGCGGTGAGCTGGCGGGTGTAGCGGCTCGGTCAGGGGCGGCAACAGCCGGTGGTCGGCCCCGGCGCGGCGGTTGAGCAGGCACGACTGGCTGTTCTAGGTCCAGGTGCGCGTGCTTGAGGCGATCGATGGAGATGTGGTCCGGCCGGCCCTCGAGGTCGACCAAAAAACTTTTAGCCCCCATCTGTAAAACCCGGAAGGGACCCGTATACGGAGGCCTGAGCGGGCTGCGGTGGACGTTGTGACGAACAAACACGAATTTGGCCTTCATCAACTCCACTGGAATGTGGGAGGCAGGAAAACCGCGCTGCGACGTCGGAACCGGCCTGAAGCACTGAGCCGCTTCCCGCTGACTGGCCGCAGACCACGGCTGTGTAGGGAACGGCAAGAATTCGCCTGGAACCCGGAGTGGCTGGCCGTAAACCATCTCCGCGGCAGAAGACTGCAGGTCCTCCTTCGGCGCCGTGCGCAACCCCAGCATAACATACATAGAAACATAGAAGATAGGAGCAGGAGTAGGCCATTCGGCCCTTCGAGCCTGCTCCGCCATTCAATGAGATCATGGCTGATCATCCTAATTCAGTACCCTGTCCCTGCCTTCTCCCCATATCCCTTGATCCCTTTAGCCTCAAGAAATATATCCAACTCTTTCTTGAATATATTTAATGAACTGGCCTCCACCGCCCTCTGTGGCAGAGAATTCCACAGGTTCACCACTCTCTGGGTGAAGAAATTCCTCCTCATTTCTGTCCTAAATGGCTTACCCCTTATCCTTTGACTATGACCCCTGGTTCTGGACTCCCGGGCCATCAGAAACATCCTTTCTGCATCTAGTCTGTCCAGACCTGACAGAATTTTGTAGGTTTCGATGAGATCCCCTCTCAATCTTCTAAACTCCAGTGAGTATAAGCCCAATCGACACAATCTCTCGTCATACGTCATTCCTGCCATCCCAGGTATCAGCCTGGTGAATCTTCGCTGCACTCCCTCCATGACAAGAACGTCCTTCCTCAGGTAAGGTGACCAAAACTGCACACAATACTCAAGGTGTGGTCTCACTAAGGCCCTGTACAACTGCAGCAAGACATCCTTGTTCTTGTACTCGAACCCTCTTGCTACGAAGACCAACATACCATTTGCCTTCTTAACCGCCTGCTGCACCTGCATGCTTACCTTCAGCGACTGGTGCACAATAACACCCAGGCCTCGTTGCACTTCCCCTTCTCCCAATCTATTGCCATTCAAATAATAATCTGCCTTCCTGTTTTTGCCACCAAAGTGGATAACCTCACATTTATCCACATTATAGTGCATTTGCCATGTTTCTGCCCAATCACCCAACCTGTCCAAATCATACTGGAGTTTCACGACATCCTCCTTACAGCTCACCCTCCCACCCAGCTTTATGTCGTCTGCAAATTTGGAGATATTACATCCAATTCCCTCGTCCAGATCATTAATATATATTGTGAACAGCTGGGGTCCTAGGACCGATCCTTGCGGTACCCCACTAGTCACTGCCTGCCACTCAGAAAACGACCCGTTTATTCCAACTCTTTGCTTTCTGTCCGCCAACCAGTTCTCTATCCAAGTCAATACCTTGCCACCAATCCCTTGCGCCTTAATTTTGCACGCTAATCTCTTATGTGGGACCTTATCGAAAGCCTTCTGAAAGTCCAAATACACCACATCCACTGGTTCTCCCTTATCTATTTTACCAGTTACATCCTCAAAAAATTCCAGTAGATTAGTCAAGCATGATTTACCTTTTGTAAATCCATGTTGACTTTGTCCTATCCTGTCACTGCTTTCCAAGTGCTCTGCTATTACATCTTTTATAATCGACTCTAGCATTTTCCCCACTACCGATGTCAGGTTTACCGGTCTATAATTCCCCGCTTTTTCTCTACCACCTTTTTTGAATAGTGGGGTAACATTAGCTACCCTCCAATCCATGGGTACTGTTCCAGAGTCTATCGAATTCTGGAAGATGACCAGCAATGCATCTACTATCTCTAGGGCCACTTCCTTAAGCACCCTGGGATGTAGACCATCAGGCCATGGGGATTTATCAGCCTTCAGTCCCAACAATTTTCCTAACACAATATCCCTACAGATACTGATTTCTTTCAGTTCCTCCCTCTCATTAGACCCTATGTTCCCCGGCATCTCTGGGAGGTTATTTGTGTCCTCCTTTGTGAAGACAGAACCAAAGTATGTATTTAGTTGGTCTGCCATTTCCTTGTTTCCCATTATAAATTCCCCTGATTCTGACTAAGGGACCTACGCTTGACTTCACCAATCTTTTTCTCTTCACATATCTATAAAAGCTTTTACAGTCAGTTTTTATGTTCCCTGCTAGCTTACTCTCATATTCTATTTTCCCTTTCTTAATTAATCCCTTTGTCCTCCTTTGTTGACTCCTAAACTGCTCCCAATCCTCAGGATTATTGCTTTTTCTAGCCAATTTATATGTCCTCTCCTTGGATCTTATGCTATCCCTAACTTCCCTTGTTAGCCACGGTTGAGTTTAAGGTAGTTTATCGACCCATGCCACGTCCAGGAGGCTAGCTCTGAGCGACGCCTTCAACCCCCGCCAGATGTGCGGAGAAATCTTGTATGTGCGGTATGGGATACCGGTCAGGAGTCGTGACATCATTGAGGCGACGGTAGTCACCGCAGGGCCGCCATCCGCCCCCCCCGGGCTTGGGGACGATGTGGAGAGGTGAAGGCCAGGGACTATTCGACTGGCGAAGAATCCCCAACCTCTCCATCGCGGCAAACTCTGCCTTAGCAGCCGCGAGCTTACCGGGCTCGAGCCGCCGTGCCCTGGCGTAGACGAGAGAGCCGGTCATCGTTATATGGTGCTCCACCCCATGTTTGGCGGTCGAAGCCGAAAAGGTGGGCTTGGTCAGCTTGGGAAAGTCCCTGAGGAGGCGGGAGAAGTTGTCGGGAGGTGGCCGAGCGCAGGAGACCGAGTGCGGCGCGACCGTGCCGCGTACACATGGAATACAGTCGAACGTGGCGGCGTGAATGAGCCAACGATTTTTTAAATCAACCAGCAGGCCGTTGGCGCATAAAAAGTCGGCGCCTAGGAGTGCCTGTGAGATGCTGGCGGTGACAAAATCCCATATAAAATGTTGGCCACCGAAGCAGACCTGGACCCGGCGCGTCCCGAAAGCACGAATTGCGCCCCCATTGGCAGCTTGGAGGGGAGAACTCCGCCTGCCGGACCGAAGGTCGAGGACCGACGCGGGAAGGATGCTGCATTGCGCCCCTGTGTCGCACAAAAAACGACGGCCCGAGATGAAGTCGGTTAAGTAAAGTAATTTCCCGGAATCGCCGACCGCCATCGTGGCACGCCCCGGATCTGGTACTCTTGACGCGCAGGGGTCTGTTCGTTGCTTTGGGCGCGAAACTGCAAGGCGGACGGCAGCATCTGGCCTTCACGCCAAACCGAGCGTGGTAATAGCAGAAACCGGTTGGAGGAGGCGTCGAGGCAGGGCCCTTTGGGGCGGGGCGTCCCGCGATGGCGCAGTATTGCTGTCGGACCGCGTATATTTTATCCGCCTCTTCGGCGAGCGCTATACAATCCCCGGCGTCCGATCTGGCGAGGGCCGCTTGCACCTGTTCGCAGTTGAGTGAGGAACAGTTCACGGAACAGGAAACATTGCGGCTCCGACCCCAAGAGAGTGAGCATCTGGCTCATCAACTCCGACGGTTTGGAGTCACCCAACCCGGGCAGCGTGAGTAGGCGGCGTGCGCGCTCTGCTTTCATATGGCCGAATACCTGCATGAGCCGAGCCTTAATGGCGACGTACTTGTCGGTAACCGGGGGGTTTTCCAGTAGGCTGATGATCCTCGAAGCTGTCGAGTGCGGAGACCACGCAAAGATAATGGGTCTGATCCTGCACGACATTGCGGAGCTCGAACTGCGCCTCCGCTTGTACGAACCAGGAGGCCGCCTGTTGTTTCCAAAATTGGGGGAGCTTCAGAGCCACTGCGTTGGCGTCCATCATGGCCTGCATTCTGTTTCCGCCGTGAAAAACGTCCGCGAGGATTCGGGGTCACCAATGTAGGACTCCTACCGAAAGTACTGAGATTGAAACTAGCAGTTAACCAAACGTGGTTTAATGCACTGGTAAAAGTTACAAACAAAAACGCAGGAGAAACTCTAAACAGGTCTGTATAATACTTGGTTCCACGAGGACTGAAAGGACACGCCTCTCCCCCCTGACGTCATCACGGTTCCCGCCGTTGGGAACGTCACGTGACCTGCGTGATGACGTCATTGCGCTGGATCGACATTTTACCGAGCAAACATTTAAAGGTAACAAACCCCTGTTAAAGGCAATTATATACATTACTGCAAGAGTCTCTTGGTGGCTTTGCCACAATATCATAGTTGTTGGGTAACTTGAATGGGGAAGACCAAATGCATGAATTCCCTACTCCACACTGGCAGATTACACCTCTGTAGAATCCCCACACCAATGTTCCCTCTAATTTTTATTTTGGGTGCGCAGTCCCTTTAAATTTGCCGCGCGGTATCTTTTCCAGAGTTGCAACTGATGCGTGGCCTGCGTGGGACCTCCTGATCACTGCGCGGCCGGGCAGCTTAGGGGGGAACGTTGTCCCACACCACATAAATGTTATTTAATATAACAGAAATAACAACAGAAAAATGCTGGAAATATTCATCAGGTCAGGCAGCATCTGTGGAGAGAGAAACAAAGTTAACGTTTTAGGTGGATGACCTTTTATCAGAGCTGGAAAAAGTTATCCTGAGACTATGTCCCCTAGTCGTAGACTCTCCAGCCATGAGAAACAACCTCTCAGAATCTACCCTGTCAATCCCCCTCAGAATCTTATTTGTTTCAATGAGATCACCTCTCATGTTAAACTCCAGCGAGGTTTTAAGCAAGTGCAGAGGCAAGTGCAGAGGCAATGAAAGGGGGGAGGGGAGGAAAGGTCTGTGATAGGGCAGAAGGCAGGAGAGATTAAATGACAACAAGGATGATGGTGCAAGGCAAAAGGGGATGGTAATGGGGCAAGTAAAGAAACAAAAGATGGGTTAGAGGAGGTGTAAATGGCAAGAGAATCATTACCAGTTACTGCTGTCCAGAACCTTGGGTCTGAAAGGTCAGCGACCTGAATCTTTAACTCTGTTTCTCTCTCCACCGATGCTGCCTGGCCTGCTGAGTGTTTCCAGCATTTTCTGTTTTTATTTCAGATTTCCAGCATCCGCATTATTTTGCTCTAATATAATAGATGTCATTTCCAATGTTTTGACGACTCTAATGGTGTCTTGCAATTTGAGCTGAGTGACGCACAATATTACTATTGAAAAAGCAACGCTTGCAGAAAAGAGCTGGAGGAAGGAAGGCTCCAGGCTGGGGATTAGGGGATCTCCTGCAGCCTACCAGCCAGTGCCCCGAGTGGGACAGATGTGACAGACATTGATTTAACGTTTTTGTTTTCCTCTGAGGCCTGTACACTGGTCCATTCTTCAAACAGAACAGAATGCAAAACTTAGTACTGTACATACATCTTAACTAAAATTGCCTGGTGGATTTTTTTTGGACACAAAGCCAAGCGTTGGTTCAGTACTCGCACTTACTGAAATTATACAGATGAATCCCAACCATTAACAACAACAACTTGTATTTATATAGTGCCTTTTGTTGTGTATGTACCTTTAAGAGAATAACTGGTCTCAGACTGCAGTACCGGCAGTGACCACCCCTGTATAAAAGGCGCTAGTGAACCTCTGTTTTTAGTTTCACTATTGACTTCCACCAGTAAAGACTTATTTTGTTCCACTCCTGCAGTCCGTGTCTCAATTATTCACGGACGTAATACTGGCGACGAGTAAGAAACGAACTTACCTGCAACTCGGCAGCACCTCGGATGACGTTTTTGAAGGTCGAAGCCAGAAGAAAGAAAAAAAATAGAATCCAAAGAAACTCGAGAAACGGGCGTCGACCGTGAGCAACCGCCCTCCAAATTGGCGGATTGAAAACTTGCAGGAGAGACTGTCAAGAGCCAGGCTTGGTTCCCCAGTCTGTGGTTTCCCAGCTAATCGGGCTGGTGGCAGGTAGTACACTGATCCTTCCTGGGCTGTGGCGGGCTAGAGCTCGATCGGGTGGCTCTGTAACAGGGCCGGGCAGCGAGTCGGGAAGCAAAGTGAGAGAGAGAGGGTGGAGCACATAGGGCGCGGACGGTGCTTCGAAGCCGGGCAGCGTTCGGACCTAAGAAGAGGGAGGGAAGTGTCCCAGAGGGTCCACTCCACGACGGGAAAATAATTTTAAAAAATATTAAACGCGCAAGAAACCGTGGAAAGCAGCGCTAACAACAGCGGGGAAGAAGGCGAAGCGCGGGAGGCGCCATTTTAGATTTGCAAGATGCCGAAGACTGGCTGTATCACTGCTTTTGATAATACAATAGAGGACTGGACCACGTATGTGGAAAAAGTCGAGTTATATTTCGAGGCAAACGAAATAGCGGAGGAGAAAAAGGCATCGATATTGCTAAACTTAATGAGCGCTAGAACGTACGGCCTATTGCGGGACCTGATTACTCCAGCCAAACCGAAGGCGAAGAGTTTTAACGAAATTGTTGCTGTCCTACAGGAACACCTAAACCCTGCACCGCTGTTGATAGCAGAAAGATTTAAATTCCACAGGAGAACTCAGCACAAAGATGAGAGCAATGCTGAGTATCTTACGGAACTACGCAAGCTATCAAAGCACTGCCAGTTCGGAGCAGGACTGGCAGATACCCTACGGGACAAATTTGTCTGTGGACTCCTGAGTGAAGGAACACAGAAGAAGTTACTCGCAGAGAAAGAGCTGACGCTAGATAAGGCTTTCAGCGTGGCAGTATCGTATGAAGCAGCAGCCAGGGGAGCTGCAGAAATTCAACAAAAACCACAGGAATACGGCACCCACGAAATGACACGGGGATTTGCAAAATGTTATCGCTGCGGCAGAATTAACCATGACCAGAAGGACTGCTGGTCCAAAGACAAAATATGCAGGCAATGCGGGAAGATGGAACACATTGCACGAGTTTGCAGGTCTGGGAAGAAGACCAGCGACAACAAAAAGGCTACTAAGGAACCGTACAAGAAAGTACAAAAGATGACGGACAGTAGTTCCGAAGACCAGATGAGCGATAGTGAATCCGGGAACAGGAGACTAAGCTGTCTCAAACTTCACAATGTAATCGCAAAAGAGGATCACCGAACCATTTGGGTCACCCTCACGATAGCAGGGTCCCAAGTTAAAATGGAATTGGATACAGGATCAGCGCTAACTGTCATGAATCGACGAGACTACGAGCGGCTATTTTCACACATACCCTTGAGAGAGACATCCATCGTCTTGACGACATATACGGGGCAAAAAGTATACCCCAGAGGAAAAATAAGGGTGCCTGTCGAATACAACGGCAAGAAAATACGGAAATTGTATCTCTACATACTGCCAAATGGTGGACCACCGTTATTGGGACGGGAATGGATCAGGAAGATAAACTTAGATTGGCACTCCATTCATGCAATGACGGTGGACGGTAAAAAAGATGAAGACGCCACTCCTGGACGATTGTCAACAATCTTAGCTAACGCCAAAGAGGTATTTCACCAAGAACTGGGCACGCTTAAAGGCGTAACCGCCTCGATAAAAATAGAAGAGAATGCAGTTCCCAAGTTTTTCAAAGCAAGACCGGTACCATATGCAAGTCGCCCAGCCGTCGAGGCAGAGCTGGAGAATCTGGAGAAGGCGGGCGTGTTGTCTAAGGTCGACTGGAGCGAGTGGGCGACACCCATCGTTCCTGTCATGAAGAAAACGTTAAGCAATAAGTCCGGGGAGCCAAGGAAGATTCGCATCTGTGGGGATTTCAAGGTGACGGTGAACCCAGTCCTTCACACAGTACAATATCCTCTTCCAAGGATAGAAGACATCTTCGCCTCACTGTCTGGAGGGAAGCGTTTTACAAAAATTGACCTAGCACAAGCATATTTGCAGATGGAGGTTGAAGAGTCCTCTAGGAAGTATCTCACGATAAACACTCACAAAGGTCTTTACCAGTATCATCGATTGGTATTCGGAGTAGCATTGGCTCCGGCGATATGGCAAAGAGCGACGGAGCAAGTCCTGCAAGGGATTCCGGGGACTCAGTGTTACTTGGACGACATCCTTGTGACAGGTGAAGATGACAGTGAACACCTTAACAACCTAGAACAGGTGCTCACTAGACTACGGGAACATGGGCTGCGAGCCAACCGCCCCAAGTGCAAATTTTTTACGAAACAGATATCGTATTGTGGCCACGTGATTGATGAAGAGGGGTTACATAAGTCCCCTGACAAAATTGAAGCGGTTGTTAAGGCCCCAGCGCCTGAAAATGTGTCGCAACTGAGGTCATTCCTCAGATTGGTGAATTACTATCATAAGTTTTTGCCGAATTTGTCGACAATTCTGCACCCACTGAACGCCCTGCTACGAACGGGGGTAGCATGGAAATGGAGCGATGATTGTAAGCGTGCTTTTCAGAAGAGTAAGGACTTAATCACTTCAAGGGAAGTATTGGCTCACTACAACCCAGCACTGCCGATCAGACTGGCGTGTGATGCGTCTCCCTATGGCATTGGGGCGGTACTGTCACATAAATTGCTGGTCCCTTCATGGACTCGATGTTTTTAATTGTGGTGGATGCTCATTCAAAGTGGCCAGAGGTAATAAAAATGTCCTCAACCACCACGGAAAAAACTATCTCAGTTTTACGAACCATATTCGCCAGGAATGGGCTGCCTGAACAGATTTGCTCTGACAATGGACCACAGTTTGTGTCTGAAGAGTTCCGGAGGTTCTTAAAGAACAATGGTGTTAAGCATTACACATCTGCCCCATATCATCCAGCCACTAATGGACTGGCCGAGAGGTTTGTCCAAACATTCAAGAAGGCTATCAAGGCAATGTGTAATGAAGAGATACCCCTACAACACAAGGTGGACAACTTCTTGTTTGCCTACCGGAATGCGACACATGCGGTTACCAACCAAACTCCAGCCATGATGTTCTTCAATCGAAGACTACGATGCCGCTTGGATTTGGTTAAGCCAAACGTCCGAAGAGATGTGGAGAACAGGCAGTTTCAGAATATGAATGAAAGGCCGACCAGGAGTTTTAAGATAGGTCAACCAGTTTTGGCCCGGGACTACCGCACTGAGAAATGGCAGCCAGGGACGATTTGTACATGACAAGGACCTCTCATGTATACCGTGGACGTTGGGGAGAGCATTGTAAGACGCCATGTTGACCAGACTCTAGAGTCACTGGAAAACGTCAACTCCACACCACGATCTGATACACCTGGTAATGAAATCGACGTTCCAATTGCAGCTACCGCAGAACCGATAATATTGGAAGCAGATGAACCAAACAACAACATTGATCCCGACTCAACATTGCCAGAAGAACCTGATACCCCAAAGAGGCGTTATTCAGACAGAATCAGGAAGCCTCCTCAAAGACTGAACTTATAATTGCTTAAACTTAACCAATGTATCTAGCAACAGTAATTGTGATTGTAATTAGTTATCATTTAGTTGTTAAATGAATGTTATGTACTGTTTACCTAAAAGGGGAGGAATTGTTGTGTATGTACCTTTAAGAGAATAACTGGTCTCAGACTGCAGTACCGGCAGTGACCACCCCTGTATAAAAGGCGCTAGTGAGCCTCTGTTTTTAGTTTCACTATTGACTTCCACCAGTAAAGACTTATTTTGTTCCGCTCCTGCAGTCCGTGTCTCAATTATTCACGGACGTAATACCTTTAACGTAGTAAAACGTCCCAAGGCGCTGCACAGGAGTATTTATAAGACAAAAAATTTGACACTGAGCCACCTAAGGAGAAATTAGGGCAGGTGACCAAAAGCTTGGTCAAAGAGGTAGGTTTTAAGAAGCGTCTTAAAGGAGGAATCTATCCTTGGCCCCCTCCTATTTCTCATCTACATGTTGCCCCTTGGCGACATCATCCGAAAACACAGCGTCAGTTTCCACATGTACGCTGACGACACCCAGCTCTACTTCACGACCTCTTCTCTCGACCCCTCCACAGTCTCTGTCAGATTGCTTGTCCGGCATCCAGTTCTGGATGAGCAGAAATTTTCTCCAATTAAATATTGGGAAACCGAAGCCATTGTTTTCGGTCCCCGCCACAAACTCCATTCCCTCGCCACTGACTCCATCCCAATCCCTAACATCTGTCTGAGGCTGAACCACACTGTTCGCAACCTTTAGTCATATTTGACCCTGAAATGAGATTCCGACCACATATCCGTGGCATAACTAAGAGCGCCTATTTCCACCTCCGTAACAGCGCCCGTCTCCGACATTGCTTCAGCTCATCTGCTGCTGAAACCCTCATCTATGCCTTTGTTACCTCTAGAATTGACTATTCCAACACACTCCTGGCTGGCCTCCCACATTCTATCCTACATAAACTTGAGGTCATCCAAAACTCGGCTGCCTGTGTCCTAACTCATACCAAGTCCCGTTCACCAATCACCCCTGTGCTCGCTGACCTACATTGGCTCCCGGTTAAGCAGCGCCTCGATTTCAAAATTCTCATCCTTGTTTTCAAATCCCTCCATGGCCTCGCCCCTTCCTAACTCTGTATTCTCCTCCAGCCCCACAACCCCCTGAGATATCTGCGCTCCTCTAATTCTGCCCTCTTGAGCACCCTGATTATAATCACTCAACCATTGGTGGCCGTGCCTTCTGTTGTCTAGACCCTAAGCTCAGGAATTCCCCGCCGAAACCTGTCCATCTCTCTACCTCTCTTTCCTCCTTTAAGACGCTCCTTAAAACCTACCTCTTTGACCAAGCTTTTGGTCACCTGCCCTAATTTCTCCTTATGTGGCTCGGTGTAAAATCTTTTGTCCTATAATACTCCTGTGAAGCACTTTGGGACGTTTTACTACGTTAAAGGCGCTATATAAATACAAGTTGTTGTTGTTGCAGAATAGCTTGCACTGTATTGCGCAGCGAGGAAAATAATTTAATCTTCTTGTGAAGGATCCTCCATAAGTGGCCCTTCGAGGCCGGAATCATGAATTGATTCAGCCGGACCTGTGTTCACGCTGCATCTTCACACACTGACAGACAGCCCTCCTTCATCCACTTCTGTGGCCCCTTCCTCACCTGCGATCAGTGACTCACCCTTGGGTTGCTTCATCAAGCTCACCGAACTGTTTGTGGCTGGGCTGGCATTTGCATCAAGTGACTTGGGTGTGTTTGGGTGTGAATATGTGTGTTCGTCGGCCACAGTACTGATGTCCTTATCCTGGGATTGTTAACCTTCCTGTAAAAAAAAGGATGGCCAGGACATTGGTATTATTGACATTGTTATTACAGCGACGGTACTTTTTATGTTTCACAGCAGGGCAGAATCTAATTAAAGCAAAAATCATCGCCACAGTGAGCATTTACAATTATCACAGAAGCCAGGAATGTTGTTGCTACAAAGTTCAGCACTCTGTGCCTTTAAGGCAGCCTAGCCTATAACATCCATAATTGCCTGCTTGCAGTGGGTAAGGAGTTTTATTTGTAGTGTGCCACCACCAGTCCCACTAGGGTGTGACTGCGTTGCTCTGTAAAGAGTGTGGATTGTTTGAGATGTCATTTTGTAATGAGATACAAAGCCTGTACACTAGCGTACATATTTCCAGGTCTGGTAAAATTGTGCCAGCTGAAACTGGAAAAGTGAGTGCTTTTGCGTAGTCAGTTCTATCTCTGCTCTCTGCTTAAGGCTAGTTTGTGAGTAATCTTTCTCATTTATTGGTAAACCGTTTGAGAAACTTAGCCTGTTGTAATGATTGAGAAACATCTTCATTACCTCACTCTGGTGTTTCAGTTTCAGCAAAATACATGGCTAAATTCAGGTTAACAATATTCCGATGTGAAACTGTTAAGGTAAATAAATGTAGCTGACTCTTGTAACTTGCTTTGATAGCTCCTTCAACTAGTGTGAAATAGCTGACATGAACACTCATGTAGAAACGTAAGATCATAAGGTCAATTACAGTTGTACCCACAAAATTGCAGGGCCACAGAATTAATCGTGTTGTTTTTGCTTAACTTGGCTCTTTCTTTGAAATTGGACACCTTCTTCCACATCTCTCCAAATAAGGCGGCTTGTGGAGACTGCATTGATCTCCCTTGTGATTTCCTCCTACGTTGCTGGACTCTGTGTGTGTGTGTTTGTGTGTGTGTGTCTCTGAGTGTGAGTGAGTGTGAGTGAGTGTGTACCTGAGTCTGAGTGTGTGTGTGTGTGTGTGCGTGTGTCGTGTGCGTGTGTCTGTGTGCGTGTGTCTGTGTGCGTGTGTGTCTGTGTCTATGTGTGTGTGTGCGTGTGGTGGCGGATTGTCTCTTTCTTATATGTAGGGGGCATTTCTCCATTTTCTCATCCACAATAATCCAAAGGACCTATTCAGTAAAACGGATCTTTCTATGCCTTACACCCACATTTAGTGGTCCAAATGGCATGCTCCACAGCTGGGATGATGCACTGAGCGTTATTTGTACCATTATTTGTGTCTATTAAAAAGCTAACAGGTGATTTCAGCACCATTATTGCAGCTTTTTCTAATTAGTTGCTTAGCTCTGCATGACTCGCAACACTCAATACAATACAATACAATACAAATCGCTTTATTGGCATGATAAGGTACATCTTATGTTGCCAAAGCATCAAAATACATTTATGGTTGAACACATAAACGCGGTTCCATTCATACAGTGTATAAACAGGTATATCCCTGAGTTTATAAATATATTTTCGCCTTGTTTATATATACTCTTGTCTTAGTTTACTGGTTGTTCCTCTGTTCATGGCAAGCTGTAACATAGTGTGCCGCCAGTGTTACACAGCTTCTCTCCTCCCCCAGTAGGAATGGGAGTTTTTGGTTGTCAGTCAGATTTCTGAATTCAGGGCATATTTGTGAGAATTTTTGATAGAAATTCTCTCTGATGCCCTGATATTTTCCACAGGCTGTGAGGAAGTGCATCTCTGTCTCAACTACTCCCTGACTGCAGTGAGAGCATATCCTGTCTTCTCTTGGCAGCCTGGTCTGCCTGTGTCTGCCTTTTTCGATCGCTAGGCTATGTTCGCTAAGTCTGTACCTTGTCAAGGTTCTTCTCAGTTTGTTATCCTTTACCATGGTCAGGTAATCAGCTATGTTGTATTGTCTGTTTAGGGCCAAGTAGCAATTGAGTTTGCTTTGGGTTTTTGTTGTTTCTGCCCAATATGACAGATATTTTTCCTTTTGCTTAGCGACGATTGTGTTGGGTCGAATTCTTTGTGTTACCCTGTCACTGTCCTGGGGCTGGTTATTGTTAGTATTGTTATTAGTTACTTTATTGAGTCCCAGGACTAGTTGACTGAGGGTATTCTTCTTTATGGTCAGCTCTTGGCATTTCAGGGCGTCGTAGTGATAGCATTGGGGGTTGCTCATTTGTAGGTGATTCCAAAATTTGGTGGCTCTTTTTTGGATAGTGATTATTAATGGGTATTGGCCTAGTTCCGCCCTGCATGCGTTGTTTACTGTTTTCCTTTGAGTCCGGAGGATACTTTTACAGAATTCCGCATGTAGGATCTCAATTGGGTGTTTGTCCCATTTTGCAAAATCTTGTTGTGTTAGTGGTCCCCAGACCTCACTGCCATAGAGTGCAATTGGTTCAATTACTGATTTGAAAATTTTGAGCCAAATGCTAATTGGGATTTCTATTTGGATTGATTTTTTGATGGCATAGAAAGCCCTTCTTGCTTTCTCTTTCAGTTCATTCACAGCCAGTTTGAAGTTTCCCGTAGAACTGATTTTTAAGCCCAAGTATGTGTAGTGAGTGGTTTGTTCAATTTTGGTTGTTCCTACTGTGAAATTTATTGTGGGTCCATGTTGTTTGGATCTTTGCTGGAACACAAGGACTTTGGTCCCTAGCTGCAAGATTATATTCCCTCTTGTTGGAACCCTGAAAACCATACCTAACACCTTTCCTTGCGCGCCATGACTTACTGCCCACCCTGCCGATAGCGGACCTAATTAGGTTTCTCTGGTGCCGCGTTCGTATTGAATCTCTCAACACACTAGCTGTTGTCTTGCTTTAAACTGTTGATTAGCTTAATCTTGTCTCAGGTGTTTGACTGTTATGATCTTGTACTGAAATTTGTTATTGTTGCAATATTGCTTTCCAGCTGTCTGTGGTGTGATGATGACCTCTTTTATCTTTTTTGCTGGGTTTTTGCTCATGCATGTTGCAGCTATTGCTGTGAAAGACACAATTCCAAAAGCAAAATAAAAAAAAAATTAGCAAATTAGAAATGAGAGAAGACACGTGGAATGTTCTAACCCAAAGGGTGATAGAGTTGTGAGATTACAAGGGAAGGTCACTTAAGCAGAAAGTGTTGAGTCTGTGTGTTCCAGATATACTTATTTTAAATAACTGGACACAGACAACAGGAAAAACTTAAACAGGTCTTTACTACTTGAAGGTCAGGGCTGAACTGCTTTACAAATTACTACACAGAGCTTATATACCGGTGTGGTCACCACCGGTACTACAATATACAGTAGCAAGAGAAAGTAGTCCATCTTCTTAAGGTAGTTCTCTTAAGGTGGTACAGGTTACATACACCACAATTCCTCCCTTTTTAGCTTAACAGTGTACACCCCAATTTAAACATAACATGGATAACATATATACAATTTTCATGCAACTGTTCAAAGATTCAGTCTCTGAGGAGGCCTCCTGATCCGAGTTGGATAACGCCTTTCAGGGGTCTCTGATTCTGGTTGCTGGGGTGACTCCTCTAATTGATCTCTTATGGATTGAACATCCTCATGTACGTTCGCGTTTGAGGTAGATGCTACAGGTTCAATAATTTCTTCCACTGGTGTCTCTGCCGTAGCCATGGGTTCGACCCTTGTTCTCGATTCTACAAGTTGGTCAGCATGACGTCTTATTACGTTTTCACCAATCTCTACCGTGTACATCAGGGGTCCTTGTCTGGCACGAATTGTTCCAGATTGCCATTTCTCATTCTTATAGTCCCGGGCTAACACTGGTTGTCCTATTTCGAAACTCCAAGTGGTCTTGTTATTTACATGCTGGAACTGTTTGTTTTCGACTTCCCTACGCACATTTGGTTTTAACAAATCCAACCTGGACCGCAACCTCCTGTTATAAAACATCATGGCAGGACTTTGATTTGTCACTGCATGTGTGGCGTTTCAATATGCCATTAGGAAATTGTCCACCTTGTGTTGTAGTGGAATATGGTCTTCGCTCATGGCCTTTATCGCCTTTTTGAACGTTTGTACAAATCTCTCGGCCAACCCATTTGTAGCCGGATGATATGGGGCAGATGTATAGTGTTTCACCCCATTCTTTTTCATGAATTTCTGGAATTCTTCTGACACGAACTGCGGTCCGTTGTCTGAACATATCTGTTCTGGCAATCCATTTCTTGCAAATATGGTTCTTAGAACTGCGATCATCTTTTCCGAGGTAGTGGTCGCCATCTTAATCACTCCTGGCCATTTAGAATGTGCATCTACCGCTATCAAAAACATGGAATCCATGAATGGACCTGCAAAGTCGATATGTACACGCTGCCATGGGGTTGAAGGCCATTCCCATGGATGCAGCGGTGCAATTGGAGGTGCATTTTGAACTTTTTGGCACCCTGAGCAGCTTTTAGTCAGATCCTCTATTTGTTTGTCGATACCTGGCCACCACACATAAGCCCTAGCAAGGCTTTTCATCTTGACTCCCCCCAGATGACCTTCATGCAGTTCCTTTAGAACTCTCTCCCTTAATTTAGGAGGAATAATCACCCTTGTTCCATACATCAATGTTCCTTGACAAACGGACAGCTGTTCTCGTCTGGCTGAGAATGCCAGTAACAGTGGTTCGCCATGTGCTGGCCATCCCTTCACTGTCAATTCGTAGACCCGAGACAGTGTCGGGTCGTTCCTGGTCTCTCTCTCAATACTCGCATTGGTGACTGGTAAACATTCGATGATGGTCGAGTGAAATAACTCAACAGGGTCAACTGTCGGTGCCTCTTCCGCTGTAGGTAGTGGCAGGCGCGACAGCCCATCAGCATTACCATGTTGCTTTGTACCTTTTGAATTCGATCACATATTGATGTGCCCCTAGGAAAAGGGACCATCTCTGGAGCCTCTGCGCTGTCATCACCGAAACACCCTTCTTAGGGTTAAAAATGGAAACCAACAGCTGGTGGTCTGTCAGCAGCGTAAACTTTTGGCCTTGCAGGTAATGATTAAATTTTTTTACTCCCCACACGAGGCTGAGAGCCTTCCTATCTATCTGAGCATAGTTGCGCTCAGCGGAGGTCAATGATCTGGATGCGAACGCGACTGGTCTTTCCAAGCCATTTGGCAACTTATGTGATAGCACTGCCCCAATACCATATGGAGAAGCATCACAAGCTAAACGAATAGGCAGCGTTGGGTTAAAGTGAGCCAACACTTCCTTAGAGGTGATCAATGCCTTGCTTTTGTGAAAAGCCCGCTTACAGTCCTCGCTCCACTTCCATGGCACTCCCTTCTGCAAAAGAGCGTTCAGCGGGTGTAGCACCGTGGATAAATTTGGCAGAAACTTATGGTAATAGTTAATCAACCCTAGGAACGACCTCAACTGGGATACATTTTCCGGAGTGGGAGCCTTCACAACAGCTTCGATCTTGTCAGGTGACTTGTGAAGCCCCTCCTGGTCAATGACATGACCACAGTACGAGATTCGCTTCTGAAAGAACTCACATTTCTGGCGATTAACTCGAAGTCCATACTCTTTCAATCTGGTGAGCACCTGTTCCAAATTAGCAAGGTGTTCCTCATCATCATCTCCTGTAATAAGAATGTCGTCCAGATAGCATTGTGTGCCAGGAATTCCCTGTAATACCTGCTCCATGGCCCTTTGCCAAATCGCTGGAGCCGATGCCACTCCAAAAACCAGTCTATTATACCGATATAAGCCCTTATGCATGTTGATCGTGAGATACTGGCGTGACGCTTCATCAACTTCCATCTGTAAGTACGCCTGCGCCAGGTCTATCTTGGTGAAGTGTTTCCCGCCAGACAACGAAGCGAAGATATCCTCAATCCGCAGAAGCGGATATTGCACCGTGTGAAGCACCGGATTAACAGTGATCTTGAAATCGCCACAGATGCGAACCTTCCCCGGTTCCCCCGGCTTGTTGCTCAATGAACGCTTCATGATGGGAACAATGGGCGTAGCCCATTCGCTCCAGTCCACCTTGGACAGTACTCCTGAACGTTCTAGCCCTTCCAGCTCAGCTTCCACAGCAGGTCGTATCGCATAAGGTACCGGTCTGGCTTTGAAAAATTTCGGGTTTGCATGTTCTTCAACCTTGATGTTTGCCGTAATTCCTTTCAGTGTTCCCAGTCCCTGTTGGAACACCTCCTTAGCATCGTCCAATATTCTGGACAGTCGTTTAGGTTTGACATCGTCCTTTCTACCGGAATCTACAGTTAGTGCTTTTAAGGAATGCCAGTCCATATTTATTCTCCTGATCCATTCCCGTCCCAGTAGTGGTGGACCTCCCTCAGGTAACACATACAAGTCCATTCCTTTGCTTTCTTTACCCTTGTGGACCACCTTTACTTTTATCTTTCTGATGGGGTACACTCTTTGCCCTGTGTATGTTTTCAATACAATCTCCGTATCCCTTAGGGGAATGTGTGAGAATAACCTTTTGTAATCTTGCTTATTCATGACCGTCAATGCCGATCCCGTGTCCAATTCCATCTTCACTTGGACTCCTGCTATCTGGAGTGTAACCCAAATAGTTTGGTGGTCTGCTGTGTTACCCACATTATGTATTCTTAGACAACCCAGTTCCTTACTGCTGGAGTCTGAATCCGTCTTCTGTTCATCCGAACTGTTCTCTGTCACCTTGTGTACTTTTTTGTACTTCTTCTGTGGTGACTTTTTGTTGCTGGTCTTCTTTCCTGACCGGCATACTTTCGCTATGTGACCGAGTCTGCCACATTTTCTGCATTCTTGATCTTTGAACCAGCACTGGTTCTGATCGTGCGTTGTCCTTCCGCAACGATAGCACTTTACTGCACCCAATGCCATTTGATTGGTGCTGAGTTCCGATGGCCTTAGCTGCATTTCCGCGGTGCCTCGTGCTGCCGCCTCGTGCGATGCTGCAATGGTGACAGCTTTATCTAGCGTAAGGCCCTTTTCCTCTAGCAGTCGCTTCTGAGTTCCTTCTTTTAATGGTCCACACACGAACTTATCTCTCAGAGCATCTGCTAGTCCTGTACCAAACTGACAGTACTTTGATAGCTTGCGCAGTTCAATTAAGAATTCAGCGTTGCTTTCCTCTTTCAGCTGCGTTCTTCTGTAAAATTTAAATCGTTCCGCTATCAGCAGTGGTGTGGGGTTTAAATGCTCTTGCAGGATAGTAACAATATTCGCGAAAGTCTTATCCGCCGGTTTATCTGGTGTTACAAGGTGCCTTAATAACCCGTACGTCTTCGCACCCATCGAGTTTAATAGGGTTATTGCTTTCTTTTCAGCCGGTATCTCATTTGCTGTACAATAAACTTCAATACGCTCCACATAAGTGGCCCAATCTTCGACATCGCTATCAAAAGCAGTGATGTTACTGTTTTTAGACATCCTTGTAAGTTTCTTTAAGTATTTTATTTTTTTCCAAAATGGCGGCTTCCCGCGCTTGGCGGCTTTTCCCGCGCTTGTCTTCTTCCTGCGCCGAATAAAATGGCGGCTTCCCGCGCTTGGCTTCTTCCCCCGCTGGCTACAATGGCGATTACCGCGCTGTTGCCGTTCTCGCCTCCCAACGGTCCTTAATTTCCCCCGACGCTGCTGCTTTTACTCCCCGCTGTCCTCGTGGGTATTAGCGCTTCCTTTCTTGCTGCGCGTCTGTTCCGATTGCAGCCCGGCCCTTTACACCGGCTGCGGTCGAGTTCTCCGCCCTTTTTCCTCCGGTCTCGCCCCCCCCTTCTCCACTGACAACGCGGCCGACTTTCTGCCCATGTCGCTAGCTCGGCTTACCCACCGCCGTGCAAGAAGGATGATCATTGCCTGTCGCTGATGGTGGACTTCGTGGTCAGCAATTCCAACCCGGGTTCTCGATGCCTCCCGTGCGAATGTGGTGCGCAGCAGGATGATGAGGGCGGATGCCTCTTCTCGACGCCCGTTCTGGGGACGAAGCTGCCTTGGATGCAATTGCCGCTGGGTAAGATCGACTCGTCGCCACTGTTGAGTCTGTGTGTTCCAGATATACTTATTTTAAATAACTGGACACAGACAACAGGAAAAACTTAAACAGGTCTTTACTACTTGAAGGTCAGGGCTGAACTGCTTTACAAATCACTACACAGAGCTTATATACCGGTGTGGTCACCACCGGTACTACAATATACAGTAGCAAGAGAAAGTAGTCCATCTTCTTAAGGTAGTTCTCTTAAGGTGGTACAGGTTACATACACCACAGAAAGTATGAAAGGATTCAAAACACTTGTATAGAACCATAGTTATACCACACAACTGTGCACAGTTCTGATCTTCATCATATTATAACAAGGATACAGAGGCACTGGAGTAGGTGAATTTTTTTAAAAGGATGATACCAGAATTGAGAGGTTATACCTATCAGGAAAGTTTGAACATGCTGGGTCTCTTCTCTAGTAAAGGGAAGGCTGAGCGGTGACCTAATAGAGGACTTTAAAATTATGAAGAGGTTCGATAGGGTAGATGTAGAGAAAATGTTTCCACTTGTGGGGGAGCCGAAAACTAAAGGTCATAAATATAAGATAGTCACTAATAAATCCAGTCATGAATTCAGGAGAAACCTTTTTACTTGGAGAGTGGTTAGAATGTGGAACTCGCTACCACAAGAAGTAGTTGAGGTGAATAGCATAGATGCATTTAAGGGGAAGCTAGATAAGCAAGTGTTCAGGCCCACCACCACCCCTGGCCTGGTACTCCCGCCCGCTCGTTGCAGTATCGGCATCGGCAATTGGAACCAAATTCGAGTGCTCCTCTTCGATCCCCTCTCCTCCCTCCCCCCTTCGATCCCCTCTCCTCCCTCCCCCCTTCGATCCCCTCTCCTCTCCCCTCACCTTCGATCCCCTCTCCCCTCCCCCCCCCTTCGATCCCCTCTCCTCCCTCCCCCCTTCGATCCCCTCTCCTCCCTCCCCCCTTCGATCCCCTCTCCTCTCCCCCTCCCTTCGATCCTCTCTCCCCTCCCCCTCACCTTCGATCCCCTCTCCTCCCTCCCCCCTTCGATCCCCTCTCCTCTCCCCCTCCCTTCGATCCTCTCTCCCCTCCCCCTCCCTTCGATCCCCTCTCCTCCCTCCCCCCTTCGATCCCCTCTCCTCCCTCCCCCTTCAATCCCCTCTCCTCCCTCCCCCTTTGCTCCCCTCTCCTCTCCCCCTCCCTTCGATCCCCTCTCCTCTCCCCTCCCTTCGATCCCCTCTCCTCCCTCCCCCTTCGATCCCCTCTCCTCCCTCCTCCCTTTTGATTCCCTCTCCTCTCCCCTCCCTTCGATCCCCTCTCCTCTCCCCCTCCCTTCGATCCCCTCTCCTCTCCCCTCCCTTCGATCCCCTCTCCTCTCCCCTCCCTTCGATCCCCTCTCCTCTCCCCTCCCTTCGATCCCCTCTCCTCTCCCCTCCCTTCGATCCCCTCTCCTCCCTCCCCGCTTCGATCCCCTCTCCTCTCCCCCTCCCTTCGATCCCCTCTCCTCTCCCCCTCCCTTCGATCCCCTCTCCTCTCCCCTCCCTTCGATCCCCTCTCCTCTCCCCTCCCTTCGATCCCCTCTCCTCTCCCCCTCCCTTCAATCCCCTCTCCTCTCCCCTCCCTTCGATCCCCTCTCCTCTCCCCCTCCCTTCGATCCCCTCTCCTCTCCCCTCCCTTCGATCCCTCTCCTCTCCCCCTCCCTTCGATCCCCTCTCCTCTCCCCCTCCCTTCGATCCCCTCTCCTCTCCCCTCCCTTCGATCCCCTCTCCTCTCCACTCCCTTCGATCCCCTCTCCTCTCCCCTCCCTTCGATCCCCTCTCCCCCTCCCTTCGATCCCCTCTCCTCTCCCCCTCCCTTTGATCCCCTCTCCTCTCCCCCTTCCTTCGATGCTCTCTCCTCTCCCCGTCCCTCCCCATCCGATTCTCTGACCTGTGCATGGAGCCGAGGAAAACGCGGCGGTGCAGGCCGCAGCTGCTGCATCGTTGGGTACTGCGCATGGGCGACTGGATCGAGTGCGGATGCGTGGTACCAAACGTGCATGTGCAGAGCCAAAAGTGCGGTGCAAATAATCACTGTGTTTCTTTATAGACAATTGCATTCAATGGTTTGTACCAGAGGGTTAATTTTCCAAGTGTTCACTCCCAGTGTGGAGCCTTTGTCTCCGGGAGCATATATTGGGGAAATTGCATTTGTGCAGCCCATAACTTGCTGTCTATTAACTTTAATAGCTGGAAAATCATGGACTGCATACTCACAATTTCCTGATACATGCTGCTCCTGATGGGCAAAGCTCTGTGCTGGGAGCATGCAATCAAGAAACATACTTTCAAGATTTTTTTTTAACAGTTAAGCTATACAAAATGTCAGTGCTTTTTTGGGTGATGATACACTAGAGAACATGGCGTTCCATCCATGTGTGGAGGGCCAGATACGTTTCAGTATCGCTCACTGATACGGTTGAAGCCATTCCCTAGTAGCAGGCCTAAGTTGAGCAAGTAGAACAGGGACTAGGTTTGGATGACACATGGTCCCTGTGGGAAGGATATTAAGGGCTAAAAATTGAGTAGCGCCGGAGCGCTAAAAGTAGTGCCCCGGAAAAATTTGCGTCCCCCGCGCCGGAACTTGAGTGGTTGCGTCCCAAGAGGGAAGCGGGGCACTCCTGGAAGCGCCCCGCATCCCTCTTGGGGCGCTGTGAGTCAATATTGCAGCATTATGTGCCGCAGCGCCACATGCTGCGGCACGTCGCGCTGCGGTATTGCAGGCCTTGCTCCCCTTAAAGGGGAGGGGCCTTGTGCAGCGCGACCTGGGGCCCAGCTGGGCCCCCGGGGATCGGGAGTGCAGGCACAAGAGCCCGGCACTCAAGAGAAGTGCCGGGCTCTTGGAGCGCAGCCAGCACTCCGCGGGGGGTGGGGGGGGGGGCGTTTCAGGAGGTCTGGGATGGGGGCGCAGGCAGGTGCTGGCAGGCGGCCAGCAATAAAAATGGCTGCCCCGCACCTCGTCTTTTTAAATTGCGCCTCCCCGGTCGCAGGTACACCCCCCTGACCCCGTCGGACATAGCACTGCAGGGCGCTACCGGTTAGCGCCACCACTAACCAGCCGCTGAATTTTGCGGGAGGCGTGGGCAGTGCCACACCCGGGCGCTAATTGCGTTGCGTCCCGTTAGCGCCCTCTTAAGGCGCTAATGGGAGGCGCAACCAACTGAATTTTTCCCCCTAAGAACCTTCCATTCATTCGGTGGTCACAGGCTCTCCTGTAGTGGGGCTCGGAAGTTAAGTAGAATACACTTACAGGAAAAGGCCCACATTGCCCTGTTAATTTCCCAGTTGCAAGTGGAAGAGTTTTTATTTACATATAAGATATATAATCCTGAGAATCTGCAACACGTTGTTCTATCATTCAGCAGATTGGCACTTTCCATTCTTTGAAGCCTAAGCAGGATATTTGGAAATCAATAAAAGGAGACTTTATTTGTCCTAAATACTCATTTGATTGTTGTAACAATCAATACTTACAGGAGTAATGCAGTGGCATTTAAGCGTGGGCATTAAAAGGACCAAAATAGAATTGAAAATGATCAGATAATGCTTAGATTAATTTCCTTTCCTGCTCATTTTTGTGATTTTTTTTTTCTTCTCATTCGCAAAGTGCTCAATGGCAGCAACCTAGAAATTACTGCAGGTGAGCGGCATTCCTCAGTCCCCTGTTTTTTTGGAGGTGTTCACCCTCTTTAAAATAAATGGGTTAATGCCGACATCGACATGGGAGACGGGGCAATATTACATGGACATGCCACCAGCAGGAATTTCTACATTCATGCGTTTCCTGATTTAAACAAAGTCTGAACTGTAGATTTCATTGCCACTTCATGACTATCTGGCGAATGGTTCATTTCCAGTCGGGACAATTGAATGATAGCAAGGTGGTGTTCATCTCTTCCCGAGATAGATTACCTTGCTTTCATGTGACATTTTATCTAATGATCCAGCCAAGAACTAATGGAGTGCAGTGGGTGTGTCTGAGTCACAGTTGGCGATGCAGCTTGAACCCACTCGACCTCTGGTTGAAAACCAAGCACTGAACTGCTGACACGACTGGACTGCAACCATCATTTGCGTATTGTCATTTTGGGTTTCCTTCCCTTTATATAGGAATAGTTTAACAGCCTACCTGCGATCTGGTGTAGAAACAGAAGGGTACACTTTTGTCTTCGGCTAATCTGGCGGAGTGGACCGCCCGCCTCCTATAGAAGCCGCCCAACTTTCATTGCTTTGCAATCAGTGGGATGAAAATGAGGCGGTTTGTATAATGCGCGGCCGATTCACTCCGCCAGATTACTGCCCATGTGACAAGGATGAACATTTATTCCAGAAATGGGTAGAAACCTGCAGAGCTGTTAGCATCTCACAGAAATCACAGAAACCCCCACAGTGCAGATAGAGGCCATTTCGGCCCATCGAGCCTGCACCGACACATATCCCACCCGATCCCCGTAACCCCTACACCAACACCAACACGTATCCCACCCTATCCTCGTAACCCCACGTATTTAATCCCCCTAACACTAAGGGTCAATCTGAAAGAGAAACGTTCAAGGCTCCCACCTACATACCTTAACCAATCTTTTGCTTTCGGATTCTGACTAATATAGTTGGTTGTATTTTCTATTTTTATTTGCTGTTCCCACATTCACAGTTTTATTTTCATGTCTACATATTATTTGCTTTTCAGTTGGGGAAAAGCATAGTTATAGTTAAAAGGTCACAGATTATTGTAGTCCTTCTACTGTTGCCATCTGATTACTCCGCGCAAACAATTGTAGGCTTCATGAGTATAAAATCTGTTGAATGCTCACGTGATTAAATACCAGGAAGCCCTTAATTCACACTGTATAAAAGGTTATTCTGTCTGGTTTGTATACAGATCTGAAGGGCAATTTGTTAACCATCTTGAAGCTTAAAAAAGAGATTTTGATATAATTATTCATCATTCATTGGAAGTGTGAAACTATTATTAATCATGGTCCTCAAATACTAGATCTTAAGGGCGTTTGAGTATAAGCTGATTTCTAACATTGCATAGATAATTGATATGTCTATGTTTGAAATATTAAGAGTGATTCCATGATCTAGCGGGTCCCAGCTCCCCGCAGTGCTCACAGAAAGCAGAACTTTTCTGCCACTTTTATTGGGTGTCCAGGCTGTCTTGATACTGGGGCAGATGCCCACCAAAAATATGAAAATTGCCTCATCCTGGGAAGGCTAACGGGGTCAGGAGCGCAATGAAAGTACCACTACACCCATAGCTATGGCACAAGAGAGGGATCTTGGGTTTTCGGGACCTAGTCTCACTATATGGCAATAGGTATACAATAAAGTCCCTTCTACAATAAAAACAGAAAATGCTGGAAATACTCAGCAGGTCAGGCAGCATCTGCAGAGAGAGAAACAGAGTTAACGTTTCGGGGCGATGACCCTTCGTCAGAACTGGAAAAAGTTGGAGATGTAACAGATTTTTAAGCAAGTGTAGGGGCAGGGAGGAGAGGAAAGAACAAATGGGAAGGTCTGTTATAGGATGGGAGGCAAGAGAGATTAAAAGACAAAAGGGGTGATGGTGCAAGGTAAAAGGAGATGGTAATGGGACAAGTTAAGAAACAAAAGATGACTAGATGAGGTGTAAATGGCAATGGCAGAATCATCAACAGCTGCTATGTGAGAAAGAGAGAAAAAAAGATGGGGGCGGAGGTTATGGTCTGAAATTGTTGAACTCGATGTTGAGTCCAGAAGGCTGTAAAGTGTCTAATCGAAAGATGAGGTGCTGTTCCTCGAGCTTACGTTGAGCTTTGTTGGAACAGTGTAAGAGGCCGAGGGCGGAGAGGTCAGAGTGGGAGTGAAGCGGAGAATTAAAGTGACAGGCGACCGGAAGCTCGGGGTCCCCCTTACGGACTGAACGGAAGTGTTCCGGAAAGCGGTCACCTAATCTGCGTTTGGTCTCCCCAATGTAGAGGAGACCGCATTATGAGCAGCGAATACAGTATACTAAATTGCAAGAAGTACAAGTAAATCGCTGTTTTATCTGGAAGGAGTGTTTGGGGCCCTGGACAGTGGGAAGGGAGGAGGTAAAAGGGCAGGGGTTGCATCCCCTGCGCTTGCACGGGAAAGTGTCGTGGGAAGGGAAAGTCCCTTCTATGTCCATCCTGAATAGAAGTTCCAATAATACAGGTAGGAGAGAGGGGAGAGGACTTATTATTATATCATATAAAGTCATATGAAAACCAACTGAGCACAAATGCTATCAGTTTATTTGATTCTTTATTCTAGTTAAAAATAAGTATTTGCACAAATGAACAAATATGTGAAAACCTTGTGGAGCCAAAACACAATGGCATATATCAATGCTCTTTGGACATCTAATGGTTACTGTTACGTCACTTATTCAGCTACTTTTCAAAAGCTGATTCGTGGGTTAGTTGAACTGCTGAGGAAATGTACTCTGTGTGGTGAAAACATCCCATAAGTTTCCAAACCTAAATGAAAACTCTGGGGGATGACATCCTGTGCAGTAGGTGTAGAGTTCTTAAACTCATTATTGATATTACAGTTTCGGTACATCTAGCACACAGAGGAAATCTCTTCCTCCTCCTTCCCAGATGCTCAAATTTGGAGACCATGAATGTAATTCAGTGTAAAAAAAATGTGCATTTCATTTGAAAGACATGCTTCTCTTTGTTGGGAAACCTAGATGGAGGGCTAAAACTCCTAACAGTATCGCTGTTCTTAAACTGCAGTATCCTCCATTTAAAACTTCAGAATATAATTTCTAACATCATGCACGGTCAGGATATGATGTAGAAAATGAGGAATTATATTGAATATACTGACAGTCATTGAAACATCACCAAATTGTCTTGTCCGTTGCATTCTATTTACTCTGTTATTTTGCTTAATTACCACAGATTTTAAAAATGGAAGCTGTGGACCAGACGCTAAATTACTATTTTGTTTCATGGTTTGGACCAAGGGGTAAGTAGGAATTTTGATATGATGCATATATAGGTTATTTTGTAATGTAAGTGATTCAACAGGAATGTGATTTAATATTTCACTGTACATTGCAAGATGTATAACGTCATTATGTGAGCATTAATCGAGCTGGTGGCACAGTTGGCGACAGTAATGTACATATTATGAGTGCAGTTATTTTAATGGGTGACCCTTCAGTTGTCCAGACATTTAGCTGTACTAAGTTTGAAACTCAAATAATGAACTAACAGTGGCTGGGAAGAATTATGCTGGGCATACTAATTGGCATGACCCTATGAACTTTTTTTAATATGGCCAGAAATTCCAGGCAAGTTTTTTATTAAGGTGGATAACACATTACAATATTGTAATTGTCCAATTTGTCTAAAACTATTTTGCACATGCTTTTTATTTGCAGATAACAGTGTTAACTGTCCATGGAACTTTGGGCAACATCTTCAGTGGAGGTGCCCTCTCATTAACCCCAGCATGAAGTAGTTTATAAGCCATTGTATCATGGGATAATGCCCTGTCATACCTCAAGGTGACCTGCAGATGACTTTATGGGCATCTGAATGGCAGAATCTAAGGGTGGTACAAATGGGAACTGCTGGATTGGCATAAATGTGTGCAGCATATCAACAAGAGGGATGAGCTGTGCCCAGCAGAACTGTGAAACATTCTACAGTGCATGCACGCCCCTGTGCAGGTGGTGGAGTTCATTTTGCACATCCTCCACAAGCTTATCTAATCTCTGATGTATGAGGCTAAATATTCCCTCTTGAGAATTATGAGATTGTGACGGGAGACGCTAAAGGGACAGCACCGAGGAATTCTTGCTGCCGCTTGCTTTCCACACAAGAGATGTCTCGAGGAGCTATCCCTGCATAGACTTCATTGTTGGTCTTGGGTCTCAGCCCCGATGCTTACCTTGGAGTATGCAGAGAGTTACCACTGTACCATAGTAAGACAGTTTTGAACATCAAACGAGACTGTCTTGAGTTTTTATATGAGAAAAAGCAAATGATCCTAGACTAAGGACAAGTGCTTGATGAGACATGTGTGTTATATATTACTGCCATATATATTAGGGGATGAAGACAGTCTTAGCTTTTATCATTCAAGAACAAAGCAATAGAGGATGGTTTGATAGATTAACATAACCGTCACTAGTATCAGTACAGGTGCTGGGCCTCTGTTCCACAAGGTGGATTGTCGAAGCCCTTGTTTCCTCTGCCCATATTATTTTTCTTCTTTGGCACCTTGGCCTAGAAATTGGGTTGGGGCGCAAAAGTCGGCGGAGCGCAGGATTTAGCGCAGCGATTGGAGTGATACCGATCGCCAGAAATTCAGTTTCAGTGCCCCTCGAGGGACACGGGGCAAGGCGCGAGGCGCTCCACGTCCCTCTTAGGGCGCTGAAACTGATAATCGCAGCGCAACGTGCCGCAGCGCCACATGCTGCGGCACGGCACGCTGCGGTACTGCAGGCCTTCCTCCCACTGTTAAGGGGGAGGTGCCTGCAACAGCGCGAGCCCCGATCGCGAGTGCCAGCAAATGAGCCCGGCACCAAGGAGAAGTGCCGGGCTCTCGGGAAACAGCCGGCAATGCCGTGGGGGGGGGGGTTTAGGAGGCCGGGGACGGAGGTGCTGGCAGGCGGCCGCCCCGCACCTCCACCTTAACTTGTGCCGCTGCCGGCACAGTAAGGCCCCGGGAACCGGGCGCGGGTAGCGAGCGGCGCAACTGCGGCGTTCGATACCAAATATCGCGAACGGGGCACGAATGGGGCGCTGCGCACACCGATGACGTCATCGGTGGCGGCGCAGCGCAAATGCCTAACGCCACCATTAGCGCCCCTACTGAATATCGCCGCAGACGCAGCCAGTGGCGCTACAGCCACTGACTGCCTCTTTAGGCGCTAACAGGTGGCGCTACTCACCCAATTTCTCCCCCCTTGTGTCTTTCATTGTTGCTATTTTATTGTGCTGTTAAATGCACTCTTTTTCTGTAGCGACACAGCAGATTGTTCATACAATTTCAACAGCCCTCAGCTGTACATGAAACTTCTGAAACCATTGTTTTTGTTGTTGCGTTAGCAATAACTTGCCAACCATTTTAATTGGCCTGTATGGTAGGAATCTCATTTGTGGTGTCTTAAAAATAAATGTTGTCATTTAAGATTTGTTCTACAAGAGTTTTTAGAACCATTGCGGAGAATATAGGTTTCAGTCTTGTGCCGTGTGTTTCATTTTCTGTTGTTTTACCACCTTTGCCGAACGGGAAAAAAGTCATGGGCATTGATCAGGTGCTGTAACTCTGCAGTGCTTAGGTGATCATTTAAAATAATTACAACTGGGTTCTGATGGGATATCTTATTTTCCCACCAGCAGAAAACAAATTTCCACCACCAGAATCTCCAGTCTCCTCAAATAATACAGCAGAGAATGCTGAACGGATTCTTTAAAGCCTAAATTGTCTTAAAACTCTGTCCAAAGTGCCTTCTTGTCTGCCTGGACTACGTTTTCCAGATTCTCTGTCTGCAGATCAGCATTTATTATTTTGGTGGTTTTCCTGTAAACGCTCGTGTGTAAGTCCGCCAAGAGAATTAAAAGAACTATTGATCTGATAACATTCAAGGTTATGTAAGAACATAAGAAATAGGAGCAGGAGTTGGCCATTCGGCCCTTCGAGCCTGCTCCGCCATCCAATAAGATCATAAGAACATAAGAAATAGGAGCAGGAGTAGGCCATACGGCCCCTCGGGCCTGCTCCGTCATTCAATAGGATCATGGCTGATCCGAACCTAGACTCACGTCCACTTCCCTGCCCGCTCCCCGTAACCCCTAATTCCCTTATCAGCTAGGAAACTGTCTATCTCCGTTTTAAATTTATTTAATGTCGCAGCTTCCACAGCTCTCTGAGGTAGCAAATTCCATAGATTTACTACCCTCTGAGTGAAGAAGTTTCCCCTCATCTCAGTTTTGAAAGGGCAGCCCCTTATTCTAAGATTATGTCCCCTAGTTCTAGTCTCACCCATCAGTGGAAACATCCTCACCGCATCCACCCGATCAAGCCCCCTCACAATCTTATATGTTTCGATAAGATCGCCTCTCATTCTTCTGAATTCCAATGAGTAGAGGCCCAACCTACTCAACCTTTCCTCATACGTCAACCCCCTCATCTCTGGAATCAACCGAGTGAACCTTCTCTGAACTGCCTCGAGTATATCTTTTCATAAATATGGAAACCAAAACTCTACACAGTATTCCAGGTGTGGCCTCACCAGTACCCTGTACAACTGAAGCAAGACTTCCCTGCTTTTATACTCCATCCCCCTTGCAATAAAAGCCAAGATTCCATTGGCCTTCCTGATCACCTGCTGTACCTGCACACTAACCTTCTGTGTTTCATGCACCAGGACCCCCAGATCCCTTTGTACTGTAGCACTTTGCAGTTTCTCTCCATTTAGATAATAACTTGCTCTTTGATTTTTTCTGCCAAGTGCATAACCTCACACTTTCCAACATTATATTCCATCTGCCAAATTTCTGCCCACTCACTTAGCCTGTCTATGTCCTTTTGCAGGTTTTTTATGTCCTCCTCACTCACTGCTTTCCCTCCCATCTTTGCATCATCGGCAAACTTGGATACGTTGCACTCGGTCCCTTCCTCCAAATCGTTAATATAGATTGTAAAGAGTTGGGGTCCCAGCACTGACCCCTGCGGAACACCACTAGTTACTGATTGCCAACCCGAGAATGAACCATTTATCCCAACTCTGTTTTCTGTTAGATAGCCAATCTTCCACCCATGCCAGTATATTACCCTCAATCCCGTGATTTTTTAATCTTGTGCAGTAATCTTTTGTGTGGCACCTTGTCAAATGCCTTTTGGAAGTCCAAATACACCACATCCACTGGTTCCCCTTTATCCACCCTGTTTGTTACGTCCTCAAAGAATTCAAGCAAATTTGTCAAACATGACTTCCCCTTCATAAAACCATGCTGACTCTGTCCGATTAAATTATGCTTATCCAAATGTCCTGTTACTGCTTCCTTAATAATGGACTCCAACATTTTACCAACCACAGATGTTAGGCTAACTGGTCTATAGTTTCCAGCCTTTTGTCTACCTTCCTTTTTAAATAAGGGCATTACATTAGCAGTTTGCCAATCTGCTGGGACCTTTCCTGAATCCAGGGAGTTTTGGAAAATTACCACCAATGCATCCGCAATCCCTACCGCTACTTCTCTCAAGACCCTAGGATGTAAGCCATCAGGTCCAGGGGATTTATCCGCCTTAAGTCCCATTATCTTACCGAGTACCACCTCCTTAGTGATTTTAATCGTGTTTAGCTCCTCCCCCCATAGCCCCCTGTTTGTCCAGTGTTGGGATACTTTTAGTGTCCTCTACTGTAAAGACTGATACAAAATATTTGTTCAGCGTTTTTGCCATCTCCATGTTCCCCACCACTAATTTCCCAGTCTCGTCCTCTAAGGGACCAACATTCACTTTCGCCACCCTTTTTCTTTTTATATAACTGTAGAAACTCTTGCTATCTGTTTTTATATTTTTTGCTAGTTTACTTTCATAATCTATCTTCCCTTTCTTAATTAATCTTTTAGTTATTCTTTGCTGGCTTTTAAATGCTTCCCAATCTTCTATCCTCTCACTAGATCATGGCTAATCTTCTACCTCAACTCCACCTTCCCGCACTATCCCCATATCCCTTGATTCCACTAGAGTCCAAAAATCTATCAATCTGTGTCATGAATATACTCAACGACTGAGGTTTGTAAATACTATAAAATTATGAAGAAAGTGTACAGGACTTTTTTCAATAATGTTTTTACATGATAAAATATTTTTGCTTTTTATTCTGTGTGTTTGCTTTTTGCTTGTTCTGTTTTGTTTTTCAGATTCTGTTTTGATTTTTCCTGGTTTTTTTGTTTGATTTTTTTTTTAACCACTCCCATTGTCTTTTACCTTGCTGTCATTCTTCTTTATGCCCTAAATTAAGTGCAATTAAAGGTCGCCCATTTATAATAACTTATGCCAGTCCCAGGAAAAAATGTCTAGATAAGAGAGTCAGAGTGTCCATCTTTATTAAAACCACTTGAAATTTCAGAAAGCTTCACCCCATTGTGGGATTTTAATTTTTTAAGTGGTAGGAGGAGAGTTTAAAAAAAAATGGTTTCCAATTCAATATAAATTGGATGAAAATCCACTAATGTAAACAAAATTGCACTAAATTGGCTGCTTAACCTAACAAAAAAGTAGTATTTTGGGATTGAGAGGATGGCACTTAAGTAGGTAGTAAATTCTGTGTAATATCATAATAATAACTGCTGATGCACTGCGAACATTGCAAAGCCCACAGTAGTAGCTTCGATTTATTTTTATTTGGGACCACTGCTTTCTTCAAGTGTTACTGTCATGAATGAGATTGATTGCCAATGCTGCTTGTGTCTGCTATTGCTACTGTTTCGGTGGTTGGCATTCCTGTCCTGTCCCTTGTATTCTCTCGATAAAAATAAAACTACAAATGCTGGAGATCCAAAATATAAATATATACAGCCAGTCCATTAGCATCTGAAAAGGGAAAAGACAGCTTAACTTTGCAGCTCTATAGCCAAAATGTTATCTGGCGTTTCTCGTTTCAGATGCTATGTACTTGAAGGATTTTCTATTTTTATTTCCTTCTATCATCCAGCTATCTTTGCTTCAGTCTTCCTCTTTGTCTTTAGCTTTTCATTTCTCCCAGCATTATCGCCTTGACTAGGTGGTCTCCAATCCCTTGGGCTCTATGCCCAAAGGACTGGAATTTCCTATTCTAGAACCTGTTAGGCATTGTTCTCATGGATCTTAGGGGGAGAAATTCGGTGGGCTGTGCCACCAGTTAGCGCCTAAAGAGGGCACTCAGTGGCTTTAGCGCCACTGGCCACGCTTCCCGCGATATTTAGCTGGGGCGCTAATGGCGGCGTTAGCCTGTTGCGCTGCGCCGCCAACGATGACGTCATCGGTGTGCGCAGCACCCCGCTACCACCCCGATCGCGATATTTGGCAGCGACCGCCTCTGTAGCGCCGCTTGCTAATCGCGCCCGGTTCACGGGGCTGACCTGTGGCGGCAGTGGCGCAAATTAAGGTGGAGGTGCGGGGCGGCCGTTTTTTTCGGCGGCCGCCTGCCAGCACCTCTGTCCCCGGCCTCCTGTTCTCCCCCCGCGGCATTGCCGGCTGTTTTCCGAGAGCCCGGCACTTCTCCTCGGTGCCGAGCTCTTTTGCCGGCACTCGCGATCGCTCATCGCGCTGGTGCAGGCCCCTCCCCCTTAAGAATGGGAGGAAGGCCTGCAGTACCGCAGTGCGCCGTGCCGCAGCGTGTGGCGCTGTGGCACGTTGTGCTGCGATATTCAGTTTCAGCGCCCTAAGAGGGACGCGGAGCGCCTCGAGCCTCGCCCCGTGTCCCTCTTGGGGCGCTCAAGCTGAATTTCCGGCGATCGCTGCTGCTCCGATCGCAGCGCAAAATCTGGCGCCCAGGCGAGCTTGGCGCCCCGTTTGCAGCTCCACCCAATTTCTCCCCCTTAGTCTTTCAGGTATCCATTCATTTGTCATCTGTGGGACTCTTAAGGATCTCTGTACATCCTCACATCTCAAAGATTTGTAGCTTTTTGTGTCCCAATTTTTTAGTGCCCATGTTTCACATCCATCAAGAGCTGTTGGTCAAATCATCCTTTTCAGCAGTCTCATACTCATTCGGTAAGACATGCCCCCATCCTTCCAATTCTTGTTCTATCTTCCAATCACCTTTCTTACCCTGGGTAGTCTAGTTTTTACCTCTTCTGAGCACCGTCACCCAGCATCCCTACCGGTGGAATTGTTCAAACCTCTCTCTGTTTATTTGAGTGTCCACTTCTGTTCATCCCTTGCAATGCTCGTTTTTGTGGATTCACTCTGGCTTCCAAAGAGCTGCTTATGGAGGGTAGTCTAAGATCTTTCTCTTTTTTTCTGATAAGAGTATTGTGGTAAACCACGTTCACTATCGTATCACTGTTAGTAGTTAGCACTGTTCACCACTGTTCGTTATAACTGTATCACTGACCACTATTGTATCACGGTACGAGGTCGCCTCTTGCCACACTGCTATACCTGGGATGACCACTGCCGACTCCGCCTTGGCTCCACCCACCAGGCCAGGTATAAAGGTGAGCGACTGGCTGGTATTCCTCCTGCTTGGATCGGATCACCCACGAGAGTGGGCTCTGTTATTTAGTCAATAAAAACCTTTAGTCACCTTCGTAACACTTCGCCTTTTATTGGAGGAATTGATAGGTATATCAATTTTATTGACTAAATTTAATGATGTCCGACAACGAGTCATAACCGGCGGAGGAGCCACCAGCGCAGCTCCCAGGAGCACAGCCACACCAGCCAGCTTGGCTGCGAGCCCTCAGACCGCCGTACCTGGACCTGAACCCACGAGCAGCAAACTCAGCCGCAGACTTTAAACACTGGCTGGTCTGCTTCGAATCATACCTGAGAGAATCCAGCGTCCCTCAGGCATCCAAACTAAGTGTCCTGCAGGCACAACTGAGCCCGAGAGTATACACTCTCATCGAGGACATGACTACCTACGAGACCGCCATCAACCTGCTGAAACAGAAGTACCGGACCCCGGTAAACTACATGTACGCTAGGCACCTCCTAAGATCACGGCCGCAACAGCCAGGAGAATCAGTAGCCGAATTCTCACAGGCGCTATATGCACTCGCCAGGAACTGTGAGTTTAAATCGGTGTCGGCAGCCGAAAATACTGAAGATAATATCCGCGACGCATTCCTGAAAGGCCTACGGTCCGAGTACTCACGGCAAAGACTGCTGGAAGCTAAAGACCTCAGCATGGAAAAAGCTGAAGCCCTCGCTATCTCCCTGGAAGTGGCCCACCAAGATCAGGAAGCATTCACCAGGTACTGCTCGCGACCCTGGGACTCGGGCCCGACCCCTACCACAGCACCCTTCCCAGCGCCGCCCCCGGGACCTACCTCTGCGTCGGCGTCCCGGACCCGACCGGCCCCGCCACCCCCGGCACCGGCCCCGACATCGGGCATCCGCGATCGGGCCGCCGGCTGTTTTTTTTTTGTGGCCAGGAGAAGCACCCGAGGTCGCGCTGCCCAGCCAAGAACTCCATATGTAAAACCTGCCTGAAGAAAGGCCACTTCTCCAAGGCCTGCAGGAGCGGATCCTCAGAGGCCAGCAGTGCCGCATGCGAACTATGGGGGCGGCCATCTTCGTTTAGGGCAACTGAGGCCAGCATCCCCACACATGAGTCATGGGGGCGGCCATCTTTGTTTAGGGCAACTGAGGCCAGCATCCCCACACATGAGTCATGGGGGCGGCCATCTTTGATTAAGGCAACCGACCCCAATAGTGCCTCATGGGGCCCTACCTCGTGGGAGACGCCATTTTACTCACCACGCCCGACCGCCTCGCCCGCAGATGACAACGACTCGCTCAGCTACACACTAGCTTCCGTCACCCTGGACCAAGCCCGCCCGCACCATCTGTCCAAGTCAATGATGGACATCAAAGTGAACGGCCACGCCACGACCTGCCTGTTCGACAGCGGAAGCACGGAGAGCTTCATCCACCCAGACACGGTGAGCCACTACTCCCTCTCTGTCCTACCAACGCGCAGCCGAATCTCGATGGCATCGAGGTCCCACGCCACGGACATCAGCGGCTACTGTGTCGTGACCCTGTCGGTTAAGGGCACGGAGTATAAAAACTTTAAACTCCTCGTCCTCCCCCATCTCTGCGCTGCCGTCCTACTAGGGCTGGACTTCCAATCCCACCTCCAAAGCGTAACCCTAGCATACGGTGGACCCCTCCCCCCACTCACAGTCAACAACCAGCAAACGTTAAACCGCCCACCGCGTAACACCTGCAGCCTCTCCACCCTCAAGGTCCCGCCACCCTCTCTGTTTGCTAACCTTACCCCTGACTGCAAACCTGTCGCTACCAAAAGCAGGCGGTATAGCGCCGGGGACAGAGCCTTCATTAGCTCTGAGGTGTGGCGCCTCCTGAAAGAGGGCATTATCGAGGGGAGCAGCAGCCCCTGGCGTGCCCAGGTCGTAGTCGTAAAGACCGGCGATAAAAACCGCCTGGTCATCGACTACAGCCAGACCATAAACAGATATACCCAGCTGGACGCATACCCCCTCCCCCGCATATCTGACATGGTCAATCAGATTGCACAGTATAAAGTATTCTCGACCATCGACCTGAAGTCGGCCTACCACCAACTCCCTATCCACCCTGAGGACCGCCAGTATACCGCCTTCGAGGCGAATGGGCGCCTATACCACTTCCTTAGGGTCCCCTTCGGTGTCACTAATGGGGTCTCGGTCTTCCAAAGGGAGATGGACCAGATGGTTGACCAGAACGAACTGCAGGCTACATTCCCCTACCTAGATAACGTCACTATCTGCGGCCGCGACCGGCAGGAACATGACGCGAATCTGGAGAAATTCCTCCGTACGGCCCAACGGCTGAACCTCACCTACAATAAGGAGAAATGCGTGTTTAACACCACGCGCCTTGCCATCCTCGGCTGCGTAGTGGAGAACGGAATCATCGGCCCCGACCCAGAAAGAATGCGCCCCCTCATGGAGCTACCCCTCCCCCACTGCCCTAAAGCACTTAGGAGAACCCTGGGGCTTTTCGCCTACTATGCCCAATGGGTACCCAATTACGCGGACAAAGCCAGACCCCTCCTGAAAGCCACTTCCTTCCCCCTCACGGAGGAGGCGTGCGAGGCCTTCTCCCTCATTAAGGGAGACATAGCCAAGGCCACGATGCACGCAGTGGACGAGTCCATCCCCTTTCAGGTGGAGAGCGACGCATCCGACTTCGCCTTAGCCGCCACCCTAAACCAGGAGGGGAGGCCAGTGGCCTTCTTCTCAAGGACCCTACAGGGCCCCGAGATCCGACATTCGTCGGTCGAGAAAGAGGCCCAGGCGATCGTGGAGGCAGTACGGCGCTGGAGGCACTACCTGGCAGGCAAACGATTTACCCTCCTCACCGACCAGCGTTCGGTGGCTTTCATGTTTAATAACAAGCTGAAGGGCAAAATCAAAAATGACAAGATTTTGAGATGGAGAATCGAGCTCTCCACCTACGATTATGAGATCTTGTACCGGCCAGGCAAGCTGAACGAATCCCCTGATGCCCTTTCACGAATGACATGCGCCAGCGCGCATATCGATAGGCTTCAGACCCTCCACGACCAGCTCTGCCACCCCGGAGTCACCAGACTCTACCATTTCATTAAGGCCCGCAACCTGACCTACTCCATCGAGGAGGTCAGGACCATGACCAGGAACTGCCAGACCTGTGCGGAGTGCAAACCGCACTTCTATAGGCCGGACCGAGCAAGCCTGATCAAGGCCACCCGCCCCTTCGAGCGCCTGAGCATCGACTTTAAGGGGCCCCTCCCGTCCTCTGACCGTAATGTGTACTTCCTCAACATCGTTGATGAGTACTCCCGTTTCCCCTTTGCCTTCCCCTGCCCCGACATGACCAGTAGCACGGTCATTAAGTGCCTGAATGCCCTCTTCGCCTTGTTCGGGTTCCCGAACTATATACACAGCGACCGGGGCTCCTCCTTCATGAGCGAGGAACTCCGGCAATTCCTCCTAGAGAGAGGTATTGCAGCAAGCAGGACCACCAGCTACAACCCCAGAGGTAACGGTCAGGTGGAAAGAGAGAACGCGACGGTATGGAAGGCCGTCCTCTTAGCCTTAAAGTCTAAGGGCCTCCCAACCTCCCGCTGGCAAGAAGTCCTCCCGACAGCGCTGCACTCCATCCGGTCATTACTTTGCACGGCCACTAACACCACCCCCCATGAACGAATGTTCGTTTTCCCCAGGAAGTCGACTACGGGAACCACTCTACCAACCTGGCTGACCGCCCCGGGGCCGGTCTGGCTGCGGAAACACGTGAGGACCCATAAAACGGACCCCCTGGTCGAGAGGGTGAACCTCCTGCACGCCAACCCCCAGTACGCCTACGTGGCGTACCCAGACGGGCGGGAGGACACTGTCTCCCTACGAGACCTCGCACCCTCAGCCGATCCGGAAACACCGCCACCACCCCCCCCAACCTCAGTCCAGGTAGACGGCATGCCGGAACCCCACGAGCCCTCGGCGACCACGCAAACACCAGCATCAACACCGGATAAGGCACCAGCACCGGATAAGGCAACACCACCGCTGCGGCGATCGGAGAGGCTTACGAAGCCTCCGGACAGACTGACCTACCAGAATTGGTAGTACACTTCACCCCGCCGGACTTAATTCTAAACAAGGGGTGAATGTGGTAAACCACGTTCACTATCGTATCACTGTTAGTAGTTAGCACTGTTCACCACTGTTCGTTATAACTGTATCACTGACCACTATTGTATCACGGTACGAGGTCGCCTCTTGCCACACTGCTATACCTGGGATGACCACTGCCGACTCCGCCTTGGCTCCACCCACCAGGCCAGGTATAAAGGTGAGCGACTGGCTGGTATTCCTCCTGCTTGGATCGGATCACCCACGAGAGTGGGCTCTGTTATTTAGTCAATAAAAACCTTTAGTCACCTTCGTAACTCTTCGCCTTTTATTGGAGGAATTGATAGGTATATCAAGTATAATGTTAGTTCCAAATCTCAGATTATTAGACTCTCTGGGCTGAATCTTAACCCCAAAAACTGGGTGGGTTGGGGTCAGGTGAGATGTTACAACTAAAAATCTCAAACCTGCCCACTTCCGAGTTTAAAAGAGGCAGGACAAGGGGCAGGCAGTCAACCTGCTGACCGAAGGCGGGTTAGCCAATAAAATATTTTAATGAGGCAGGCAGGCTCTGATTTAACTTGCTTTGCAGGTTTAATCTGTGGAATTCTCTGCCCCAGAGAGCCGTGGAGGCTGGGTCATTAAATACATTTAAGGTGGAGATAGACAGATTTTTGCAAGATAATGGAGTGAAGGGTTATGGGGAACGGGTGGGGAAGTAGCTTTGAGCCCAAGGTCAGCCATGATTTTATTGAATGCCGAAGCAGGCTCGAGGGGCCAAGTGGCCTATTCCTGCTCCTATTTCTTATGTTCTAACCCTAGCTGGCCAGGTTTCCCAGGGAAACCCGGCGGATGAAGGGAGGTGAAGACAGTGCCTGGGAGAAGGTAAGTGCTTCCCCCCCAGCATCCCCAGCTCCCCCTCCATCAGACACCGCCCCCACCCCAGGATACACCCGCCAGGTCCAGAAATGGACCCCCGTGGGGTCGGGGATCTCCCTCCCGCTCCCACCAGCAGCAGCAGGCGACTTACCTGAGGCTGTGGCCTCGTCCGGAGTGCTCCCCACCCGACTGGAAGCCACGGCTGTCAATCAGGCTGACTTACGGGTGGGGAACCTGTCAAAGCAAAACTTCACGCGCTGTGGAGTCAAAACTCCACGGCATGCAGGGAAACACGAACTTCCAGGTTTCCCGACAGAAATTCCCCCCCGCCTACGCAGCCCGCCCGTCAAGATCGGGGCCTTTGTTTCCAACTTTTGTGTCTCCTTGAGGTCTGCCGTTGTAATTTATTTCTCAGTAATTTTCACCTTCGCTGTTTTGGGCAGTAAATTGGTGTAATAGAGCGACCGCCCATTATAGAACCCGCCCGAAATGAAAATCGTGAGGGTTCTACTACAGGTGGGTGATCCACTTCACCATTTTACCGCCCAAGCAGCGAAGGTGAAAATTACCCCCCATATCTCTATTCCTCCCTCTTCTATCTATCTCTTTCTGGATCACACACATGTTTGGTGTGGGGGAAAATGGCACTTTCTGGACTTCTTATTGGACTTGGAGCAATTTGAAGAATTGAATGAAAGCTTGGCCTATTGATTATAAGTCCTAAGCAGGCATTGTTACTGCTTTCCTGTAGGCCAGAGAATCTTTAATGCAATTCAGTTTCTTCTAAATTTATTAAATGGCTGTTTAAGAAATACAATATCGGCTTAGTTTTGTCAACTTCATGTTAAAACATTGTTTTTGAAACCAGAATGATTTATATATTGGAACAAAGAAATGATGCTGACTTACAGAAGCTTTTATAGCTTGCGTTTCCCTGTCTCTTGTGTCAGTACGAAGCCAAAATTGGCTCAACGATAAACAAGGAGTATTATAGGCTGAGCTGATTCCAAGTTAAGTGGAGTGGGAGTCTCGCTCCACTTTGTTCTGGTGTCAGGGTGGGCCTTGACCTATAATCAAAAGGGCAGGTTTTCAAATAATCTTTCTAACTGCTCCAGGTCCAGTAACAACTTACGTTTCTCTAGCACCTTTAATGCAGAAAAACGTCACAAGGCGCTTCACAGAACATGGACGCCGAGTCAAATAAGGAGGAATTAGGAGGGGTGAGCTTGATCAAAGTGGCGGGTTTTAAAGAGGGCCTTAAAGGAGGGTAGGGATATGTAGAAATGGAGGGGTTTAGGGATGGAATTCCAGAGCGTGGGGCCCAGGCGGCTGAAAGTAGAGCCACCAATAGAGGTGCGAAGGATGGGGTGGGGTTAAGCACAAGCGGCCAGAGTCAGAGGAATGGCGAGTTCGGGAGGGAGGCTGTTGGGCTAGAGGAGCTTACAGAGATAGGGAAGGGAAAGGCCATGAAGGAATCGTAGAATTTAAACACATTGATGAGAATTTTAAATTTGAGGCACTAGGGGACCGAGAGTCAATGTAGGTCAAGAAGGACAGTGGTGATGAGTGAATGGGACTTGGTGCGGGATAGGGTAAGGGCAGCAGAGTTTTGGATGAGTTGACGTTTACAGTATGGCGGATGGGGTGCCAGCAATGAGAGCATTGGATTAGTTGAGTCTGGAGGTGCTAAAGACATGGGTGAGAACTTCAGCAGCAGATGGGCTGAGGTAGGAGCGAAGGCAGGTGATGTTATGGAGATGGAAGTACTGTACGTGGTTTTTGTGATGGCAAAGATATGAGGCCAGAAGCTCAGCTTGGGCCAAGTACGACTCTTATAACAACAGCAAGTGGCAATTTTCTCACCAAACCTACAAATTCAGGCTGTGCTTAAACTAACTGCAGGATTGGTGCAAAGGCAAAGCCACCATACACTGATACTACAGTTATAACGTGAAGGCTTTTACGTTACATTTATAATTGAACAATGAACTTCAAAGAAGATATTTATTAACTAAAGCAAAATACTGCGGATGCTGGAAATCTGAAATAAAAACAGATAATGATGGAAATACTCAGCAGATCAGGTAGCATCTGAGGAGAGAGATACAGAGTAA
This sequence comes from Somniosus microcephalus, assembly GCF_052327205.1. Lineage (NCBI taxonomy): Eukaryota > Metazoa > Chordata > Chondrichthyes > Squaliformes > Somniosidae > Somniosus > Somniosus microcephalus. The sequence goes on along the minus strand of NC_140995.1, from coordinate 33,107,145 downwards.
ATATTTCAGGTTGATGACCCTTTGTCAGAACTTATTAACTAGATGGGTTTCATTTTAAAACTAAATATAACTCATATAACTCCTGATCTGCTTTTTTCTTTTGACATTCTGGGGGAGAAATTCAGTACAGCCCCGTTAGGGGCGCTAACTTCGCCGGGGCGCTAAAAGTAGCGTCCCGGAAAAATTAGAGCCCCCGCGCTGGAAATTGGTCAGTTGCGCCTCAAAGGGAAGCGGGGCGCTACTGGAGGCACCCCGCCTCTCTCTTGGGGCGCTGTGAGTGAATATCGTGGTGCTATGTGCCGCAGCGCCACACGCTGTGGCACGACGCGTTGCGGTATTGCAGGCCTTCCTCCCCTTCTTAAAGGGGTGGGGCCTTGTGCAGCGCGATCTGGGGCCCAGCTGGGCCCCCGGGGATCAGGAGTGCAGGCAAAAGAGCCTGGCACCCAAGAGAAGTGCCGGGCTCTTGGAGCGCAGCCGGCACTCTGCGGGAGGGGGGTTCCGGAGGCCGGGGATGGGAGCGCAGGCAGGTGCTGGCAGGCGGCCAACAACAAAAATGGCCGCCCCGCACCTCGCCTTTAATTTGCGCCTCCCCGGCCGCAGGTACGCCACCCTGACCCTGTCGGACATAGCGTCCGGCGGTAAATCAGGGGGCGCTCCCGAAGATCGCGGCCGGGGCGCTGCGCACACCGATGACGTCATCGCCAGCGGCGCAGCGCTAACAGTTAGCGCCACCACTAACCTCCCGCTGAATTTTGTGGGAGGCGTGGGCAGTGCCGCGCCCGGGCGCTAGTTGGTTTGTGCCCCACTTAGCGCCCTCTTAAGGCGCTAACGGGTGGCGCAACCAACTGAATTTTTCCCCCTCTGAATTCTGGCCTTGTCCAGAGGTTGGGATTCACTTCATGACTCAGGACTATAACCACCATGATCTCAGTATTAAACTTTTGGAAAGAAATAGGATAAACCTCATACATATAAGAGGATTTGCTGTTTTTCGCCCGTATATGTACTCCCAATACACATACAGTTATTCATTAAAGGGATGAATTTGCAAGCCAGTGCTCTCAGTGGATAGCAGCGCTTGCAGTGGGCGCATGATGGACAACTGCCAGTGTGCAGCTCGTGATTTCCCATGCATTCATTTTAATGGACAGAGGATTGCAGGCTGCACGCCGATAATTTCCTGTGACGCACTCCCTGCGAGTGCAGCTCCCTTCTCTGACCAGCAGACCACAGAATCATCCCTTCATAAATTAATCCTCCGGTGGTCCTTTGAAAGGTTATTGCCCCACCTGGGGTTTATGTTTAAGTTTATGCCTCCAGGAAAAGAAAAGGCCATCCGGCCTATACATCATTCCACCCACCCCCTAAAAAACTGTTAAAAAACATCGGCCTAGAAATTCAGTGCCCTTAGCACCGATTTTGCGGCGCTAGAGGGCCTAGCGCTGCAATTGGCGCCGGTTCCTAAATTGCCTGGGGCCCTTCTGCGGCGGTAGACTGGTAGCGCTGCGCCGGCACCGATGACGTCATCGGTGTGCGCAGCGTCCCGGTTGCCGTGGTAACCCGGCCCCAAGCCGAAATTCAGTTGCGCCCGCCTCGCCCGTGGCAGGCGCAACTAAGACTCTGGCAACAGAGTCTTCCCCCAGTGTGCGCCGGCGCATAAAGGTGGAGCGGCGGCCGGCCGCGTTCCCGGCGGCCGCCTGCCCGCACCTCCCTTCCCGGACTCCTGCATTCCCCCCCCCGCGGCCCTGATCAGTGTCTCATGCGAGCCCGGCACTTCCCCGAGGTGCCGGGCTCAGATGTCGGGTCAATCCGCCGGACAGTTGTCGGCTGCAGGCAGCTCCTCCTTAACAGGAGGAGGAGGCCTGCAGTTCCCCCGCCTGCCGCACCGCATCGGGTGCCGCAGCGGGGGATTAGCGCCGGGAAACCCAAGTTCACGCCCGTTTTGAGGCGCTAAAGGAGGGTTTTAGCGCCCGCCGCCGTCTGGGCCCGGCGCACCCGAATTTTCGTCGGGCGCTGCCGCATTACCGCTGGCGCAAACTTTCTGGCGCTACAGCCCTGGCAGGACCAGAACCCAATTTCTAGGCCATCCTCTCTGATCCTTTATAGTCAATCAAGCAAGACCCATGGATTGGAGGGTAGCTAATGTTACCCCACTATTCAAAAAAGGTGGCAGAGAAAAAGCGGGGAATTATAGACCGGTAAGCCTGACATCGGTAGTGGGGAAAATGCTAGAGTCCATTATAAAAGATGTAATAGCAGAGCACTTGGAAAGCAGTGACAGGGTCGGACAAAGTCAACATGGATTTACAAAAGGTAAATCATGCTTGACTAATCTACTGAAATTTTTTGAGGATGTAACTGGTAAAATAGATAAGGGAGAACCAGTGGATGTGGTGTATTTGGACTTTCAGAAGGCTTTCGATAAGGTCCCGCATAAGAGATTAGCGTGCAAAATTAAGGCACATGGGATTGGGGGCAAGGTATTGACTTGGATAGAGAACTGGTTGGCGGACAGAAAGCAAAGAGTTGGAATAAACGGGTCGTTTTCCGAGTGGCAGGCAGTGACTAGTGGGGTACCGCAAGGATCGGTCCTAGGACCCCAGCTGTTCACAATATATATTAATGATCTGGACGAGGGAATTGGATGTAATATCTCCAAATTTGCAGACGACACAAAGCTGGGTGGGAGGGTATGCTGCGAGGAGGATGTCATGAAACTCCAGTACGATTTGGACAGGTTAGGTGATTGGGCAGAAACATGGCAAATGCACTATAATGTGGATAAATGTGAGGTTATCCACTTTGGTGGCAAAAACAGGAAGGCACATTATTATTTGAATGGCAATAGATTGGGAGAAGGGGAAGTGCAAAGAGACCTGGGTGTTCTTGTGCACCAGTCGCTGAAGGTAAGCATGCAGGTGCAGCAGGCGGTTAAGAAGGCAAATGGTATGTTGGCCTTCGTAGCAAGAGGGTTCGAGTACAGGAACAAGGATGTCTTGCTACAGTTGTACAGGGCCTTGGTGAGACCGCACCTTGAGTATTGTGTGCAGTTTTGGTCGCCTTATCTGAGGAAGGACGTTCTTGCCATTGAAGGAGTGCAGCGAAGATTCACCAGGGTGATACCTGGGATGGCAGGAATGACGTATGAGGAGAGATTGTGTCGATTGGGCTTATACTCACTGGAGTTTAGAAGATTGAGAGGGGATCTCATCGAAACCTATAAAATTCTGTCAGGCTTGGACAGACTAGATGCTGGAAGGATGTTCCCGATGGTTGGGGAGTCCAGAACCAGGGGTCATAGTCTAAGGATAAGGGGTAGGACATTTAGGACTGAAATGAGGAGGAATTTCTTCACCCAGAGAGTGGTGAACCTGTGGAACTCTCTGCCACAGAGGGCGGTGGAGGCCAGTTCATTAAATATATTCAAGAAAGAGTTGGATATATTTCTTGAGGCTAAAGGGATCAAGGGATATGGGGAGAAGGCAGGGACAGGGTACTGAATTTGAATGATCAGCCATGATCTCATTGAATGGCGGAGCAGGCTCGAAGGGCCGAATGGCCTACTCCTGCTACTATCTTCTATGTCTATGTTTCTATGTTTCTATCCCAGACCCACCGACTATTTTTCAGAACCATTTACTGTTACCTTCCATATGGTGTGATCACCTATTTTTTCCAGAAATCCATCTAAGATCTTCTTGAAGGACTGTAGGGAATCAGTATTCACTACTCCTCCTGAATCCTGTTCCACAAGACGAGTACCATCTGGGAAAAGTAAAATTTCCAGTCTCACCCCTCCTTCCTCAGTTTGAATGGCCCTTATTTTTTCTTGACCTCATCACCTCATATGCGGTATCTACTTACATAATATCCATGCCTGTAGTAATCTTAAACAGCTGAATGACAGCCCCTCTAAGTCTTCTCTCCAACAGGCCAATACCAGGGCCTCAAGTTTGTCTTCATAGTTCAATGATCTCAGAACATAAATGACTCTTGTCCTTCTCTGTACCTTCTCCAGAGTCACAATAAGAACATAAGACGTAGGAGCAGGAGTAGGTCATTTGGCCCCTCGGGCCTGCTCCGCCATTCAGTAAGATCATGGCTGATCTGATCTTGGCCTCAACTCCACTCCCCATAACCCTTGACTCCCTTACCATTCAAAAATCTGTCTATCTTCACCTTAAATATATTCAATGATCCAGCCTCCACAGCTCTCTGGGAAAAAGAATTCCAAAGATTCACGACCCTCTGAGAGAAGAAATTCCTCCTCATTTCTGTTTTAAATGGGTGCCCCCTTATTCTGAAATTATGCCCCCTAGTTCTAGATTCCCCCACGAGGGGAAACATCCTCTCGGTATCTACCCTGTCAAGCCCTTTCAGAATCTTATTTGTTTCAATAAGGTCCCCTCTCATTCTTCTAAACTCCAATGAATATAGGCCCAACCTGCTCAACCTTTCTTCATAAGACAACCCTTTCATCTCCGGAATCAACCTCGTGAACCTTCTCTGAACCACCTTCAATACAAGTATATCCTTCCTTAAATAAGGAGACCAAAACTGTACACAGTACTCCAGGTGTGGTCTCACCAACGCCCTGTACAGTTGTAACAGGACTTCCCTACTTTTATACTTCATTCCCTTTGCAATAAAGGCCAATACTCTGTTTGCCTTCCTAATTGCTTGCTGTACCTGCATGCTAACTTTTTGCGATTCATGTACAAGGACCCCCAGATCCCTCTGTACCTCCCTGAGTTGGTGGACCAGTTCTAGACATAGTACTCCAAATGAAGTTGTACTGAATCCTTATATAGCCCTATTATTGAGGTCTAGTTTTTGAATTGTTTGGGAAATGTAGACCAGAGCCCCGTTTTCTTTGGCTGCAGCTGCTTGACACTGAGCTTGAATCTTGAGGGAGTGGGCAATAATCACTCCCAAATCTTTTCCCTCTTATTTATATTTACTCCAACACCCACTCAATGTATTCCATGTCCTTATTATGAGTACCTATGTGTATAACTGCACACTTGTCTACGCTAAAGGACGTTTACCAGTCTTGGGCCACTTCTCCAATCTATCCAAAACCATCTACAATCTATTTCCCTCTTCTAGGTTACTGACTCTGACATGATTTGGTATCATCTGCAAAGTTACTAACTGTGTTGCGTATGGCCACCTCCAGATCATTAATGAATATAATAAACAGGTGGGGACCCAGCACTGAACCCTGGGGCACCCCACTTATAACCAGACCCCACTGGGATGCAAACTCATTTAAAGTCTCCCTTTGTTTATTGTTCCTTAACCCTGTTCTCTGATCTTGGGCACGGTGGCATTGAGGCATTATAATTGGTCACATTGTTCCTGGGGTAGGGAGGGGTAAAACCAAGCTAGCTCTACATTCATGCTTGTTATTCAGTGACCTCCCATGTGGAAAGTGCACTTGTGTGGTTGCTAAGGAGTTTGGCATCAAGTTCAGCTGTGATTTCTATCCCACGGTCTACCTGTTGATGACACTCACTGCAGGTTCATATGTAAAGTATGGCCATTTGGATGATGTATCATAAGAACATAAGAAATAGGAGCAGGAATAGGCCACTTGGCCCCTGGAGCCTGCTCTGCCATTCAATAAGATCCTGGCTGATCTTGGGCTCAAAGCCACTTCCCCGCCCATTTTCCATAACCCTTCACTCCCTTATCTTGCAAAAATCTGTCTATCTCCAACTTAAATGTATTTAATGACCCAGCCTCCACGGCTCTCTGGGGCAGAGAATTCCACAGATTTACGACCCACTGAGAGAAGAAATTCCTCCTCACCTCAGTTCTAAAAGGGCGACCCTTTATTGTAAAATTTTGCCCCCGAGATCTAGAATTCCCCACAAGGGGAAACATCCTCTCTGCATCTACCTTGTCGAGTATCGGAGGTGTGTCGCCCAACAGAGTCACTGCTTTCGGGATAAGAGAGATTTTTGTTTTGGTGGGGAGCTATATAATTTCTCACAGATCTAGAAACACTGTTCTTGATACCATGATGTGAGGCTATATACTCAGCTATCTTCTGTATTGCCCTTTCACCTATATTAGGGATTCACCCTCATTTAAAGTCTTATGAGATCAAGTCATGCTTTAGCTGATACCAGTGACATTATACTGATTAGCATGTAAGCCACTATAGGAGAAGAGAAATGTCTAACCTTATTAGTGCCTATTATAGGCTGCCGTGTAACTTCAGGTTGCATGTCCCAGTTGGCTTCAATACTTATCCAAGGGACGCAGACTTGAACGTGGACAACTGGTTTAGCCATCCGTCGCCAGATCTGGCTGGACCACATTAAGCACTATCGAGTCCTGCCCTCCTCGGTTAAAACTGCTCACCGCATTTCAGGATCACCCTGGAATAAAGATAACACCCGGCTTTTTTTCTTTACTGCAAACCATCTTCTTAAACCCCTCTCCCTTGTCTCCTCCACCCTCACCTCCAATAACAAGTGCGAGGAGCTCATTGACTACTCTGTCACTAAGATTGAGACCATCCGATCAGCTGCCTCTGCCACTTCACTTCCTTCCCTAGCCTACTGGGCCAGACTTCCTCTAAGGTTCCCCCCCGCCCTAGCCCTGAACTTACATCTTTCTCTGGTTTCTCTTCTATCTCCTCTCACGCTCTCTCCGAGCTCATCTTGTCCATGAGACCCACCTCCTGTTTCCGCGACCCTATTCCCACTAAACCGCTGACCACCCAACTTCCCGTCCTGGCCCCCATGTTAGCTGATATTGTTAACGGTTCTCCCTCCTCAGGTACTGCCTCCCTCTTCTTCAAATATGCCGTCATCACCCCTCTCCTCAAAAACCAACTCATGACCCCTCTGTCTTTGCAAACTGCTGCCCCGTCTCCAACCTCCCTTTCCTCTCCAAAGTCCTGGAACTTGCTGTCGCCTCCCAAATCCATGCCTATCTTTCCCAGAACTCCATGTTTGAAACCCTCCCATTAGGTTTCTCCCCCTGCCACAGCACCGATACGACTCTTATCAAAGTCACAAATGACATCCTTTGTGACTGTGACAAAGGTAAACTATCCTTCCTTGTCCTTCTTGACCTGTCTCACGGTTGACCACACCATCCTCCTCCAACGCCTCTCTGCCGTCGTCCAGCTTGGTGGGACTGCCTTCGCCTGGTTCCATTCCTATCTGTCCAGTCGTAGCCAGAGAATCACTTCCAATGGCTTCTCTTCCCGCTCCCGCACCGTTATCTCTGCTGTCCCCAACATCTATCCTTGGCTCCCTCATGTTTCTCATCTACATGCTGCCCCTCGACGACATCATCCGAAAACACAGCGTCAGGTTCCACAGGTACGCTGACAACACCCAACCTCACCACCACCTCTCTCGACCCCTCCACTGTCTTGTCCAACATCCAGTACTGGATGAGCAGAAATTTCCTCCAACTAAATATTGGGAAGACTGAAGACATTGGGCTGGATTTTCATTGAGGAGTCGGGTAGGAGGCGGGACTACAACTTTTGGGGTTGTAGTCCCGCCTCCATCGAGTTCTAGCCAACCCACACAATTTTGACTTGATTGACCTTGTTGAGCCCGCCCAGCGGGCTCAGCAGGCCAATTAAGGGCCACCCGGCAACAGGTGACGTCACAGATTGAAATTTCATCTGTCAAGAGCTTTTGACAGATGAAATATCAGCATTTCACAGCTGTTTGAAGCTGTCAAACACTGACAATCTGTACTCCAGGTTAATTCCTTCCTCTCAGGATGATTTAGAGATCTCCCCGGAACAGAAAGCAGAGGCTGCAGATTTTGACAGCTGGCGGCCATTCTGCTTTCTGTGTCGGTGAGATGAGGGAATGAGGGACTCCCGAGACCTGAAGGAAGGAAGGCTGTAAAGGTAAGTAAAGGTTAGTAGAACTTCTTTAAACACTTTACACAGACCAAACACACTTACCTCTGCACTCATGCACCCATCACTCACCTGAACACAGGGCATCTCGACCCCCCAAGCCCTTCATCCCGACAGCCCGCCTCGCTAACTTGGTATGGTTTGGAGCCGTCGGGAATCCCACATTTCACCAATAAAAATAGGGATTAGGCTAAAAACTGCCTGTTAACTACCTGTTAACAGGCAGTTAATTGGCACTAATCCCCTTCCCGCCTCGGGTAGGCAGGTCCCAGTGCGGGGTGGGTACCCGCCTCCTTTGAAACTGGCATGGAGGCGGGTTGGGGGCGGGATGGGGTTGGGACCCCCGATTTCGGGATTTTAAACCCCCACACGCCTCCAATCCCAACTCCACGGCCCAATGAAAATCCAGCCCATTGTCTTCGGTCCCCACCACAAATTCCGTTCCTTAGCCACCGAATAATCGCTCTCCCTGGCAACTGTCTGAGGCTGAACCAGACTGTTCATAACCTTGGTGTCATATTTGACCCTGAGATGAGCATCTGTCCACATATCCGCGCCATCACTAAGACCGCCTATTTCCACCTCCGGAATATCGCCCGACTCCGCCCCGCCTCAGCTCATCTGCTGCTGAGACCCTCATCCACACCTTTGTTACCTCGAGACTTGACTATTCCAACGCTCTCCTGGCCGGCCTCCATCTTCCAGCCTACATCAACTGTTAAATTATGTTTCCAAAGAATATACTTGTGCTTTAAAATGATTACGCTTTGGGTATAGTTTTTTGATTCATGACTGGGTGTTTTGTTCGGCTGGCATGTGCCGAATAAGCTAAAAGGGCTAAAAACTGCAGAGCAAGTGTAAAGAAAGAAACATTTGTGTTTAGTTACCAGAGTGTAACAGCTGTGCAAATTGGCTGAAACCACAGATTTAAAGGCTGAATAGTTGCAGTATATATCATGCTGGAACAAATGACCTCGAAGCTATCTATGTCTTAACCTAGACAATACTCATTGTCTTAGGGTTTTTTTACATGAAAAAACTTTAGGTGAAAAAAATAAATACTTTAGTGAAGCCTTACAAAGACAGCAGTTTAAGAGGTCAGAGAGCAGCGTTACCTATTGTAGTGTTGGAAAGCAGGCTCTGCAGTGAAATATGCTTACACAATTTACAATAATCCTGCTGTAATATAAACACTGGCTTCTTTATACCACTATCTCCATTTATGGAAACGTTACTTCAATGTTACATTTTGCTTTACAGGATGACTTTTCCTGTCCTATACTCCCTCGCATGCAGGAAATTATACAAGTATAACTGTGAAACCAAAATATAAAACGCAATGAAATTTCAACCCTTTTTTGCTCCTGTTACTGTTTCTATCGATTAAAACCGTTCATTTACTCTATATTACTTTAGATGTATTTTTACTGAGTTAATTGTCTCAATCTGGTGTTCTGAATGCCGAGTGAAACCCACACTGCCGCTGCCTTCTCACATGACTGTGCTAGCAGCTGGCTTTGCTCAGTGTTATGCCAGTTTACATTTTCCATTGATACTGGTTGTTCCCCCGTGTGCTGTTCAGCACTGTACTCTGGAGATAAACAACCTTTATCTGTTTGCTGCCTGCTTATTTAATGTTTTATAATGTACCTGGAAAACAATAAAGGCCGTTGACATTCAATCAGTGGTGGTGCTCTGCCATGCACAAAGTCCCATTGCCCTCCATAAAGGATTTCAAAGTCCACTAACCCAACGTCTAAACGAAGAAAGTTGGAACGAGTGACTATTTACATCTTTTGATGAGTAAAATTGATGTAAATTAGTGACCAAGTATTGTGACGTGCAACGAATATATGCAGAAATAAGGGAGGGAGCAGGTAGCCAAGCGCATTCGTACTCAGAGTGCAGTCATGGGGCCAACTCCCCCTCACCTGTGGTCCTAAAGAGACGAGGTGTCGCCTGGCTTCCATTTATAGCTTGCCAGCAAGGGGCGGAGGTGGGATATATATCAGCCTTTGACAAAGAGTTAGTGAGAATTCCCGAGCTAATGCTTTCAGTCCGCTAGTTCCAACAAACCGCCTGCATATTCTTTTACTATAGCCAATTAGAAATAAATAATTGATCTCCTGTGACATTGTTCATGGATAAAAATAACCCTCTTTCTGTAACTGTTTCTTTGCTTGCCTCTCACTCTGTCATTTTTTTATGGTTCCTCTTGGTCTCTCTGTTCGTTTTCCACTCTTTCCATCTCCCTCCTTTTTCCATCTGTTTGCCTGTATATGTCTATATCTCATACACGTTCATTGTCTTATACTTCTATCTTTCTACCTCTTTTCTCTTTCTTTTTCAGTCTGTCTGTAAGTCTCTCCTTCCCTCTGTCTCCTCATTCTTCTGTATGTCTCCCAATTGCTCTGTATGCCTCTCGTACATAGCTAGTTATAAGTAACCTAGGCTTCTGTGCTTCTGTGGTGCACAATACATGGAACTCTAACTTGATGGTCAAATTGGGTTTTAATTCAATTTTAATTCAACCACTGAGTAGCTCATTAAATCATTTAGGAAAGTACAGGAACGGAAAAGGCTCTGTAGTCCATCTGGTCTGTCCCAGAAACTAATACCTCTCAATTGCCCACACCCTCAAGTATCTATCCAATTCTTCCTTAAATGTTTCCATGCTATCTGTCTCCCTGGTGGGTTCATTCCACATGTTTACCACCCTTTGCATAAAGTTGTTAAATCTAACTGCCTCCACACTTTTACTAAGCTTGAGCCTGGATTCCCCAAGTACCAGAGTTCATAAGAACATAAGAAATAACAGCAGGAGTAGGCCATACGGCCCCCCGAGCCTGCTCCGCCATTCAATAAGATGGTGGCTGATCATCGACCTCAACTCCACTTTCCCGCCCGATCTCCATATCCCTTGATTCCCCTAGAGTCCAAAAATCTATCTATCATGACAACCTCAAACATATCCGGGTTCATTTTATCCATTCCCTTAAGAATACTTGAATAATATGTGCCCTGAGCCTTCTCTTCTCCAAGGTAAACAACCCCAAGCTCTTAAATGCTCCTCGTAGCTCAGATGCCTTAAGCTAGCTATCAGTTTCGTTGCCCATTTTGCACTGCCTCCACTTTCTGAATATTCTTACTGTACAGCAACCAGAATTGTACACAGTACTCCAGGTGTGGCCATACAAGTGACTTGCGCAGGTTCATGATCACCTCCTGGGACTTGTGCTCAATCCCTCTGGTTATATCTCCCAAGATTGCAGCATGTAGAGTTGAACCCATGCGTCACAATTTGCCAATTGCTCTGTGCCCCTTTGATGGTGGTTTCTGAAATTGCACATTCCCTCATTCCTCGTAGCTGCCATTTCTCTCTCTCCCCCCACCCCCCTGCCCTAATTGCCTGGTAAAGAACAAAAACTTTTCACTGTATTCTTCACTAAAGCTTTCTGTTACTACATCCACAAAATTCAGCAGCACCAGTATTTCATTAGGATTCTATCCACCTTTCAGAATGGATCCCTTGGGTGGATACCATTTGTTAGTTACTGATATAGATTTATTTTCTGCTATTCTAGAGGTCAGCCAAAGCCCAGTTCAAGAGGGGTGGCTACTTTGCAGATTGATTTGAGATATTTATCAAATAGCTTGGATAGTTATTCCTAGTGAGAAACCATGAGCCAAATGCTCCTGTTTGACCAACATTTTGGTACAAAACCCATCCTCGTTTTAACACGAGTCCAGCACCAAGTTGTAGTATGTACTTAGGATATACAGTCATCACTGTTTCCCACCTTGCATCCTCTATAACTAAAGGTCTGAGTACGCTTTCATGTAGTGTTAGCTCTAGTACGATCTTATTGCCAGCGTGAATCCAAAAGAGACACCCCAACGTGTTTGACTCAACACTAACAACTTGCATTCATATAGCGCCTTTAACGTAATAAAACGTCCAAAGGCACTTTACAGTAGTGTTAGCAAACAGAACTTGACACTGAGCCACATACGGAGATATTAGGACAGGTGATGAGGTAGATATTTTTACATAGAGATTTTATAAGGAGCGCCTTAAAGGAGGAGGAGAGAGATAGAAAGGCAGAGAGACTTAGGGAGGGAATTCCAGAGCTTAGGCCCCAGATAGCTGAAGGCACGGCCACCAGTGGTGGAGCAATGAAAATCGGGGATGCGCAAGATGCCAGAATTGGAGGAGCGCAGAGATCTCAGAGGGTTGTAGGGATGGAGGAGGTTACAAAGTTAGGGAGGGGTGAGGCCATGGAGGGATTTGAAAACAAGGATGAGAATTTTAAAATTGAGGCATTGCTGGACCGGGAGCCAATGTAGGTCAGCGAGCACAGGATGAAACCTTTAAAGACAATAATTAGGGACCAAATTAATTGTCATTTGGAAAAATATGGGTTAATAAATGACAGCCAGCATGGATTTGTTAAAGGCAAATTGTGTTTGAATAACACGATTGAGTTCTTTGATGAAGTAACAGAGAAGGTTGATGAAAGTAGTGAGGTTGATGTGTATATGAACTTTCAAAAAGCATTTGATGAAGTACCACATAATAGACATGTTAGCAAAATGAAGCTCATGGGATTAAAGGGGCAGTGGCAGCATGGATATGAAATTGGCTAAGAGACAGAAAGCAGGGAGTAGTGGTGAACAGTTGTTTTTGAGACTTAAGTGAAGTATACAGTGGACGTATACAGTTCCCCAGGGGTCGGCATTAGGACCACTGCTTTTTTTGATATATATTAATGACTTGGGTATACAGGGCATAATTTCAAAATTTGCAGATGACACGAAACTTGGAAAAGTAGTAAATGGTGAGAAGGATAGTAACAGACTTCAGGACTGGTGAAATGGACACACACATGTCAGATGAAATTTAACGCAGAGAAGTGTGAAGTGATGCATTTTAGTAGGAAGAATGAAGAGAGGCAATATAAACTAAACAGTACAATTTTAAATTGGGTGCAGGAATAGAGAGACCTGGTGCTGGATTTTCATTGCGGAGGCGGGACTACAACTTTCAGGGTTGTAGTCCCGCCTCCATCGAGTTCTAGCCAACCCACGCAATTTTGACTTGATTGACCTGTTGAACCCGCACAGCGGACTGAGCAGGCCAATTAAGGGCCACCCGGCAACAGGTGACGTCACAGATTGATATTTCATCTGTCAAGACCGTTTGACAGATGAAATATCAGCGTTTGACAGCTGTTTGAAGCTGTCAAACACTGACAATCTGTACTCTAAGTTAATTCCTTCCTCTCAGGATGATTTAGAGATCTCTCCGGAACAGAAAGCTGAATGCTGCAATGTTTGACAGATCGCGGCCATTCTGCTTTCTGTGCCGGCGAGATGAGGGACTCCCGAGACCTGAAGATAGGAAGGCTGTAAAGGTAAGTAAAACTTCTTTAAATACTTTAAACACTCCAAACACACTTACCTCTTCACTCATGCACCCATCACTCACCTGAACACCGGAGATCTCGAATCCTCCAAGCCCTTCATCCCGACGGCCCGCCTCGCTAACTTGGCGTGGTTTGGAGCCGTCGGGAATCCCACACTTCACCAATGAAAATAGGGATTAGGCTAAAAACTGTCTGTTAACTACCTGTTAACAAACAGTTAATTGGCACTAATCCCCTTCCCGCCTCGGGGAGGCGGGTCCCAGTGCGGGTTGGGTACCCGCCTCCTTTGAAACTGGCATGGAGGCGGGTTGGGGGCGGGATGGGTTCATGCCCCCCCAATTTCAGGATTTTAACCCCTCACACGCCTCCAATCCCGCCTCCACGGTCCAATGAAAATCCTGCCCCTGATCTTTGAAGGTGGCAGGACAAGTCGAGAAGGCTGTTAAAATCATATGGGATCCTTGGCTTTGTAAACAGAGGCATTGGGCTGGATTTTCATTGAGGAGGTGCGTAGGAGGCGGGACTACAACTTTTGGGGTTGTAGTCCCGCCTCCATCGAGTTCTAGCCAACCCACACGATTTAGACTTGATTGACCTTGTTGAGCCCACCCAGCAGGCTCAGCAGGCCAATTAAGGGCCACCTGGCAACAGGTGACATCACAGATTGAAATTTCATCTATCAAGACCTTTTGACAGATGAAATATCAGCGTTTCACAGCTGTTTGAAGCTGTCAAACACTGACAGTCTGTACGCCAGGTTAATTCCTTCCTCTCAGGATGATTTAGAGATCTCCCCAGAACAGAAAGCAGAGGCTGCAGATTTTGACAGATTGCGGCCATTCTGCTTTCTGTGCCGGTGAGATGAGGGACTCCCGAGACCTGAAGGAAGGAAGGCTGTAAAGGTAAGTAAAGGTTAGTAGAACTTCTTTAAACACTTTACGCAGACCAAACACACTTACCTCTGCACTCATGCACCCATCACTCACCTGAACACCAGACATCTCGCACCCTCCAAGCCCTTCATCCCGACGGCCCACCTCGCTAACTTGGCGTGGCTTGGAGCCGTCGGGAATCCCACATTTCAACAATGAAAATAGGGATTAGGCTAAAAACTGCCTGTTAACTACTTGTTAACAGGCAGTTAATTGGCACTAATCCCCTTCCCGCCTCGGGGAGGTGGGTCCCAGTGCGGGGTGGGTACCCGCCTCCTTTGAAACTGGCATGGAGGCGGGTTGGGGGCGGGATGGGGTCGGGACCCCGATTTCGGGATTTTAAACCCCCACACGCCTCCAATCCCGACTCCATGGCCCAATGAAAATCCAGCCCTTGGATTACAAAAGCAAGGAAATTATGCTAATCCTTTATAAATCACTGGTTAGGCCCCAGCTGGAGTATTGTGTCCAATTCTGGGCACCATACTCTAGGAAGGATGTCAGGGCCTTCGAGAGGGTGCAGTGGAGATTTACTGGAATGGTACCAGGGATGCGGGACTTCAGTTATTTGGATAGACTGGAGAAGCTGGGTTTGTTCTCCTTAGAGCAGAGAAGGTTAAAGGGAGATGTAATAGAGGTGTTCAAAATCATGAAGGGTTTTGATAGTGTAAGTAAGGAGAAACTGTTTCCAGTGGCAGGAGGGTCAAAAACCAGAGGACACAGATTTAAGGTAATTGGCAAAAGAACCAGAGGCGAGATGAGGAGAATTCTGTTTGCGCAGCGAGTTGTTATGATCTGGAATGCACTGCCTGAAAGGAGGCAGATTCAACAATAACTTTCAAAAGGGAACTGAATATATACTAAAAGGGGAAGAATTTGCATGGCTATGGGGAAAGGAAAGGAGAATGGTACTAATCGGATAGCTCATTCAAAGAGCTGGCACAGGCATGATGGGCTAAATGGCCTCCTTCTGTGCTGTATCATTCGATGATTCTATGATTTAAAATGCTGGAATTGCACCGATGCTCACAGCTCTTTATACTTGAGAATGCTTCTGCTGGCTGTGTCATTTGCATGAGTCAAAAATGTTAGGGTGTCACTTTTGGACTCATACTGGTAATTTAATTGCCTATTTCTCTGGTGTTATATAGTATGGTTTCCGGCCCTGCTGTCGCAGTCTCTGAATAGTTTTAAGCGTGCATACCCTCTACTGTGTCTTATAATACACAGGCCAATGGAGCACTATGGCCGTGGGCTGTTTTAAAGTAGGGCAGAACTGATAAATCCAACATTATTGAAGTGACAAAAGGCAACTGACTATAAAAAAGGAATTACCACTAAGTTGTAATAAAATGGGGAGGAAGGGTAGAGGCACATATCCAGGTGCTTAGGACATTAATATACAATCCTACGAGTGTACGTGCAAAGAGGGGATGGATAAGGTAAGAAAAGATTACTTGGCAGTAACTCTCATTCTTCCAAATCATGGCTTTTTTACATTTTACTCCCTCCTTATCCTCTATTCACTCATTCTATTTTATTGCACACATTTTGTATGTTTCAAAAATTGCATAGGGTAGGATTGTTAGTGACATTTTATTGTGGCCCAATTATTTAAGCATCTTAATAGCAGTTAAAGACTTAAATTGCGGTCCAGTTTCCCTCATTAGGACTGGGTGGTAACTGCAGAAGACTGACTGTGTAGAGAAAGCATTGTACCTTTTCCGCCGCATCCAGTAAGGTATCTTCGCCACCGATTTGAAATGAGGGCTCACTTTGCAACCTTAACAATTATTTAAACCTTCGTTTTAACCATAAAATGCAATGTGATGTGCAAGAAATTAGAAAATGTCCCACTCATAGGGAGAGAAAGACAGATTGTTCCCACTCTGATAATCTGCATGGCTTCATCCAGTCTTGCCACTAAAGTGCATAGTTTATGTTGGAATCTTTTGAGCGATTGAAGACAGTTTATCAGAAAATGTTGCCTAATCGCTTCTTCACTTCCTCACTTATTTGAGATAGTCTTATCAATGTGGCATTCTCTCCCTATCTGAAAGCTTTCTCTTCAGCTGGCTGTGCGGTGCATGTGAACAACTTGTTGCCTAGCTGTGCTTTGCAGTGCATTGAACCGAAACAATTTGCTTAATGCTGGGGAATTAAGGCTTATTCAGTTTGTAGCTTAGATAATGACTATTTTTCAGTCCATTAAGAGTGTAATACAAAAAGTGATTTCAAAAATGTAATTTCATTCGAGATGCTTTCACTCACAGTGTGCCATTTTTTGTAATGCAATCAGCATTTATTTTGGAGTAAAACATTTTTATTAATTTGGTTTGTATGTTTTTCCACATGGTTTCACAATTCTTGGGCAAGATAATGATGTGTCATAACTTATTTTCTACATGTCATGAAACCTGCCTGATGTATACTGTATCATGCATCATCTCAAAACTGACTAGAGGTTAAGCACTATTTCTGGAATACTCATTTATTATTTATATATATATAGTTGCAGATTGAAAGCATTTTTGTTCTTGAAGAGCTGTTCTCACATTCATTTTTCTCTTATTCCAGATCCCAGAGTTGAGGGTTTTTTCCTTCTAGATAAGTATCCCCCTACTTTTATACTTAGTCTCCTGTACCTCTTTGTGGTCTGGGCTGGACCAAAGTACATGCAGAACAAGGCACCTTTATCTTCTAGGGGAATACTAGTGGTCTATAACATTGGATTAACCCTCCTTTCCTTATACATGTTTTGTGAGGTGAGAAGTATGAATATTTTTGTCAGTTTTAACGAATGAATGAATTTTTTCCCACAGTTTTGTTATGTATTGCTCTCTCTCTACCTTGTAGTCTAGCAGTTTCTCATTACAGTTTGTGCTTAGTAAGAACAGTTTGGAGGCAAATGCGCCAATTGGCTTGGTGCTGAGCCATATGGGCCAGGAGGACCCGGGTTCAATCCCTGCTCTGTGCTGGGTCTCTGAGCCAGTGAGAGAAATAAAAATCAGCTAGCATTCTCATTCCTTGTCACTATCCAGTAACCCAGCTGGAAAGTGCAGATGTGAGCATCAGATAAGTTCAAGATCAGCCCAGCTGTGATGCCCCTCTGGTAGATTTGCCCATTGGTACTCAGTGTTCAGGGTCTCCTATGAAGAATGACCACCCAAACAAGGTATTAGTAACGTGCTGGTGTGTGTTACTGCCTTCAGGAATGAAGCAGTAAGGAGAGGAAATTGAAAAAATGCAATCACCTAAAGTATATATAATCTTATTATACAGCATTTCTCTGTGCTTATGTATATTATATAGATGTGAAATGTAATTGTGCTTTAATCATGTCCTGGTTATAATTATAGAGTCATATTATACAGAGAAGTGTACAGAGAACTAGTAATGTTTACACTGAGCCATTCCCTTGTCCTACTTCAACGTGTCAAGTAAACAATTTTCAGATTAATCCTGCTTTAATTCTTTGTGTAGATGCAAAGAATTTTTAGTTCCCCACCTCATCCAGTCTGATCCATCAGTCTGTGTCTGTGTATGAGTGTATGCATTTATACTACACTGCAGCACCTCGCCAAGACTTCTTTGACAGCACCTCCCTAACCCGCGACCTCTACCACCTAGAAGGACAAGGGCAGCAGGCACCTGGGAACACCACTACCTGCAAGATCCCCTCCAAGTCACACACCATCCTGACTTGGAAATATATCGCCGTTCCTTCATCATTGCTGGGTCCCTCCCTAACAGCACTGTGGGAGTACCTTCATCTCACGGACTGCAGTGGTTCAAGAAGGAGGCTCACCACCACCTTCTCAAGGGCAATTAGGGATGGGCAATAAATGCTGGCCTGGCCAGCGATGTCTACATCCCGCGAATGAATTAAAAAGAACCATTTGGCTAAAAGAGTACTGAACACCTGCAATGCAATACCTGAGCACTGCCATTTTAAAAACCTATATTTATTTGTTTTAATTTCATTTTGTTACATCAATATATACTCTCTATTAAGCTGCTGAAGAAATGATTGAACTTAGTGTACAGAGAGGGAATACAAGAAAAGGTTGTTTCCACCAAGCCTGTCTTTGCAGACTGTGTACTAAAAAAAACCCTTGCATTTATATAGTGGCTTTTCATGTCTCTCAAAAATATCTCAAAGCGCTTTGCATGCATTGAATCACTTTGAAGGGAGCGTTGACTGTTATCGTGTAGGCAAATGTGGTAGCCATTTTGCATGCAGCAAGATCCCACAAACAACAATGAACTGAATGACCAGCTGATGGTTTTTTGGTGGTGTTGGATTAAGGAAGAATGTTAGTCAGGACACCAGGAACACAACCAGTTCTGTTTTGAGTAGTGCCATAGGATTTTTAACATATACCAGAGCAGGGAGCTGAGGCTATAGTTTCATTTCTCATTCTGACGGTGCAGCTTGGCACTACACTGCAGAGTTAGTCTACGATTGTGTGCTCAAATTCTGGATTGTGGCTTGAACCCACAGTCTTTTGACTCAACCAAGACGATACAATTTTAACCTAACACGGATTTATTTAAACAAAAGCCGAGTACTGCGGATGCTGAAAATCGGAAATAAAAACCGAAAATGCTGGAAACGCTCAGCAGGTCAGGCAGCATCTGTGGAGAGAGAGAAACAGAGTTAACGTTTCAGACCGATGACCTTGCATCAGAACAATTCTGACGAATGGTCATCGGCCTGAAATGTTACCTCGTCTCAAAATGTTGTAAATCGTATTTGAACATTTGAATGACCTTAAATTGATGACATTCAGATTAATGTATTGTGAAACAGACATGAACAATTTCAACTTGCAATCTACGGTGGGCAGACACATGAAAGATGATTGGTTAACCTAACCTTGTCTGGGAACGTAATGATTTTTGTGTTTGAGTACTGTCTAGGTGATGATACTTTATTATTGAATCGTTGATCATTACCAAAAATGGATTTAATTAACATGGTTTACGTAAAAGTAGATTTGTACATTGGACAGGCAGTAGAGATTTTGAAATTTCTTGGCTTCATTTGCACCTATGGCCAATATTAGTGGAAATCTCTTTTGAACTTTGGTAAATTCTGCACAGAGTTAAAGGTAAAGTGAGGACAAATTTCTCCAGACCTGAGTGTGTTGTCACAATAATTAAAAAATGACCAATAATGTAAATCATGGCAAGACATTAAAACAAACGCTAGACTCGTTTGTTAAACATATTTATGAATTCTCAAATTTAAATATGAAGTAAAATGAAGTGGGTGGATTGGGTGGAACCAAAATCTAACTCCAAGGTGACTAGAATAGGACAACTTGGATTAGGTCAGATTCTTTAAAAAAAAATCCAATGCACAGCTGTGAATGTTATTCTGTGCTTGTGCAGCGTCGTTGTGCAAATCTTGTCACTACTTACCCTCTGCCATGAAGGGCGGTGGAGGGATGGCGACTTTCTACTCATTCTGCCCATAACTAGAAATATAAAATCTACTGACATGCCTCTCACCATTGGAAACATAGAAACATAGAAGATAGGAGCAGAAGTAGGCCATTCGGCCCCTCGAGCCTGTTCCGCCATTCAATGCGATCATGGCTGATCATCCAAATTCAGTACCCTGTCCCTGCTTTCTCCCCATACCCCTTGATCCCTTTAGCCTTAGGAAATATATCCAACTCCTTCTTGAATATATTTAATGTATTGGCCTCTACTGCCTTCTGTGGTAGAGAATTCCACAGGTTCACCACTCTCTGGGTGAAGAAATTCCTCCTCATTTCTGTCCTAAATGGCTTACCCCTTATCCTTAGACTGTGACCCCTGGTTCTGGACTTCCCCGCCATCGGGAACATCCTTCCTGCATCTAGTCTATCCAGTCCTGTCAGAAATTTATAAGTTTCAATGAGAAGTTGGAAGTGCCAAATTGTAGAATGACCCCTTACGTATACTTGCTAAGGTTCTTGTTTCTTGAATGTTTTGTTGCCTCCTAGCTCTGTGCCCATCTCTCTCAAAGCTCCCTGTTTTAATCCCTCCAGTCCAGTTTATGCACTGTTCACATCACCACCGTCACAAAGTCCAAAGTCACCAATTGCATGCTCTGTTACTGTGACCATGGTGTGCCATCCCTCCTTGTCCTCCTCCACCTCTCTGCAGCCTTTCATACGGTGGACCATGCCATCGCCTCACCTCCTTTGTCCAACTCTCTAAGGCTGCCCTTGTGCGGTTCCATTCCTATTTTCCATCCACAGCCATGCAACCATACGGGATCCCGGGCTTCATCAATAGAGGCATAGAGTACAAAAGCAAGGAAGTTATGATGAACCTTTATAATTATGAGATGCAGAGGGATCTGGGTGTCCCAGTGCATGAATCACAAAAGGTTACTATGCAGGTACAGCAAGTAATTAAGAAAGCTAATAGAATGTTATTGTTTATTGCGAGGGGAATTGAATACAAAAGTAGGGAGGTTATGCTTCAGTTATACAGGGCATTGGTGAGACCACATCTGGAGGACTGTGTACAGTATTGGTCTCCTTATTTAAGGAAGGATGTAAATGTGTTGGAAGCAGTTCAGAGAAGGTTTACTAGACTAATACCTGGAATGGGCGAGTTGTCTTATGAGGAAAGGTTGGACAGGCTAGGCTTGTATCCGCTGAAGTTTAGAAGAGTAAGAGGTGACTTGATTGAAACATATAAGATCCTGAGGAGTCTGGACAGGGTGGATGTGGAGAGGATGTTTCCTCTTGTGGGAGAATCTAGAACTAGGGGTCACTGTTTAAAAATAAGGGGTCGCCCATTTAAGACAGAGATGAGGAGAATTTTTTTCTCAGAGGGTCGTGAGTCTTTGGAACTCTCTTCCTCAGATGGCGGTGGAAGCAGAGCCTTTGAATATTTTTAAGGCAGAGTTAAATAGATTCTTGGTAAGCAAGGGGGTGAAAGGTTATCGGGGGTAGGCGGGAATGTGGAGTAATCAGATCAGCCATGATCTTATTGAATGGTGGAGCAGGCTCGAAGGGCTGAGTGGCCTACTCCTGCTCCTAATTCGTATGTTCGTATAAAACACTGGTTCGGCCTCAACTGGAGTATTGTGTCCAATTCTGGGCACCGCACTTTAGGAAGGATGTGAAGGCCTTAGAGAGGGTGCAGAAAAGATTTACTAGAATGATTCCAGGGATGAGGGACTTCAGTTACATGGATAGACTAGAGAAGCTGCAGTTGTTCTCCTAAGAGCAGTGAAGGTTGAGAGGAGATTTGATAAAGGTATTGAAAATCATGAGGGGTCGAGACAGAGTAGATAGAGAGAAACTGTTCCCATTGGTGGAAGGGTCGAGAACCAGAGGACACAGATTCAAGATGATTAGCAAAAGAACCAAAGGCGACGAGAGGAAAAACTTGTTTGCACAGCGAGTGGTTATGATCTGGAATGCACTGCCTGAGAGGGTGGTGGGGGCAGACTCAATCGTGGCTTTCAAAAGGGAGTTGGATAAATACCTGAGGGGGAAAAATTTGCAGGGTTACAGGGAAAGGGCGGGAAGTGTGAATAGCTGAAGTGAGACTAGCTGAAGTGTTGTTGCAGAGAGCTGGCACGGGCTCGACAGGCCGAATGGCTGCCTTCTGTGCTGTAACCATTCTCCAGTGACGGCTTGTCTTCCCACCCCACTGCCGCCCGGCACTTCCCCCGCACTCTCATCTCCAGAGATCCTAAAGATTTTACCCTTGGTCCCCTTTTCTTCATCATCCAAATGTTACCCTTTGCCGACATCATCTGCCTCCACATGTACGCTGAGCACATCCAGCTCTACCTCTCAAGGGATGAGGTGTTTCAGTTATTAGGAGACACTAGAGAAGCTGGGACGGTTATCCTAACAACAACAACAACTTGTATTTATATAGTGCTTTTAATGTAGTGAAATGTCCTAAGGCACTTCACAGGAGAATTATAAAACAAAATTTGACACCAATCCACATAAGGAGAAATTACGGCACATCACCAAAAGCTTGATCAAAGAGAGAGGTTTTAAGGAGCGTCTTAAAGGAGGAAAGAGAGGCGGAGAGGTTTAAGGAGGGAATTCCAGAGCTTAGGGCCTTGGCAGCTGAAAGCACGACCACCATTAAAATCGGGGATGCTCAAGAGGCCAAAATTAGAGGAGCTCAGATATCTCGGGGGTTGTGGGGCTGGAGGAGATTACAGAGATAGGGAGAGGCGAGGCCATGAAGGGATTTGAAAACAAGGATGAGAATTTTGAAATCGAGGCGATGCTTAACTGGGAGCCAATGTAGGTCAGCGAGCACAGGGGTGAGTGATGGGTGAAACGGACTTGGTGCAAGTTAGGACACGGGCAGCCGAGTTTTGGATGACCTCAAGTTTACGTAGATTAGAACATGGGAGGCCAGCCAGGAGTGAGTTGGAATAGTCATGTCTAGAGGTAACAAAGGCATAGATGACGATTTAACGACACCAACACCTTGGCTGCCCGTACTTGCAAACATCGCACCACCGCACCTACACCGCAAATATGCAGTCTCCAGAGAAAACAACCGCTACACCAGCAAAGACAGACCAATCCAGGCCGACTTGAACAACCTACTACCAACCTGTCTCAAATCTAGAAGACCATGTTGGACAGTCGCCGAAGCCCTTCAGCGATCTCCCCTCAGCCTTGATGATAGATGGCGAAATGCTTGGAAGAACTGTGACGTACGGAATGGATTCCTTATAGAGGACCCCACAGTACAACCTGAAGGATCAAACCTTCCTCGCAAACAGTGGACAATCATCAGCCACCTCAGAATCGGTCATGGTAGATGCTGCCACCTTCTCCATAGATGGAAGATTAAAGCATCCCCATCATACGACTGTGGAGCTCCTAATCGGACCCTGGGGCGCATCATTGAGCACTGCCCTCCTGAGGAAATTCGCAGGCAGCCTACACGATATCCACGCTGTTACACCAGAAGCTTTGGCCTGGATATCTGACTTAGATATTGACATTTGATATGAAAGGAGAAGAAGAACGGTTTCAGCAAGAGATGAGCTGAGGCAGGGGTGGAGTCGGGCGATGTTCCAGTTATAGTCTTAGTTATGGCGCGGATATGTGGTCGGAAGCTCATTTCAGGGTCAAATATGACACCAAGGTTGCGAACAGTCTGGTTTAGCCTCAGACAGATGTTAGGGAGAGGGATGGAGTCAGTGGCTCGAGAACGGAGTTTGTGGCGGGGACCGAAGACAATGGCTTCGGTCTTCCCAATATTTAGTTGGTGGAATTTTCTGCTCATCCAGTAAAGGGTGTCGGACAAGCAGTCTGACAATTTAGAGACAGCGGAGGGGTCGAGAGAAGTGGTGGTGAGGTAGAGCTGGGTGTCGCCAGCGTACCTATGGAAACTGACGCTGTGTTTTCGGATTATGTCGCCGAGGGGCAGCATGTAGATGAGAAATAGGAGGGGGCCAAGAATAGGTCCTTGGGGAACACCAGAGGTAATGATGCGGGAGAAGGAAGAGAAGCCATTGCAGGTGATGCTCTGGCTATGATTAGATAGATAAGAATGAAACCAGGCGAGTGCAGAGAAGGTTATGGGGAGATTTAATAGAGGTGTTCAAATTTACGAGTGGTTTTGATAGAGTAGATTGGGAGACACAGGTTTGAAGTAATTGGCAAAAAAGCCAGGGGGAGATGAGAAGAATATTTTTTACGCACTGAGCTGTTATGATCTGGAATGCACTGTCTGAAAGGGTGGTAGAAGCAGATTCAATAATAACTTTCAAAAGGGAATTGGATCTCTACGTAAAAAGGAAAAATTTGCATGGCTATGGGGAAAGAGCAGGGGAATGGGACTAATTGGATAGCTCTTTCAGAGAGGCAGCACAGGCATGATGGGACAAATGACCTCCTTCTGTGCTGTATGATTCTATGACCCCAAGACCCCCTCAGTGCTGTCAGACTGCCTGTCCAACATCAAGTCATGGATGATCGCAGCTTCTTCCAACTTAACTTCATGAAGACTAAAGCCCCACTATAAATTCCACTCCCTTGGCGCTGATTCAATCTCCCTCACGGACACTGGCTCAGACTGAATCCGATGATGCCAGACCTTCAACCCCTGTTTGACTCTGAGCTGAGCTTGAAACTTTAACCCTAAGCCATCTTTTCAACCAAGCTTTTTACCCCTCCTAATCGGTTCCTGCATGGCTTATTGTCCCGTTTCCTGTGTATTTTCATTTGTGAAGCCCCTTGGGACTTTTTACACTGAAGGTTTCTTTAAGTGCAAGTTGTTGCTCTATAAAACCTGGAGGGGAAGAAGAGAAGGCTCTCTAAGATAAGTCAAAAACGTTCCTTAATGCGGCCAAGAGGAGCAGAAGTGCTCCTCCTAGCCCCACAAGGAAAGTCTGTGCCTCGGCTGGCCCCCGGTCCCCTCACGGATGAAACGGCCCCAATCTCCCCCCCACATCCTGCAACTTACCTTGGGGCCGGCGGGCGACCTCTGGGCCCCATGATTTTGCTGTGCCCGAACCCGGCCAGCTGTCTCCTAACTCCTGTTTTGGGCGGGCAGTCGGCTGGCAGGATGCAAATGAGGCCCGGGAGTTAAAATGGCCACCCCATCCCGTCTAGATTAACTTGGCGTGACATTGCCATTTCCTTTTCTGGATACATTTGGATCATGTTGCTTGGCATGGCTGCGCCAATCCTAAATTAATCCAGTGTGCAAAGCTCTGGGTGTGTTCATATTGTCTGCATTTGTTTTTTGAGGATGACAGTATTTGACAGTGGATTAGGAGGGAAATAATTGACCCTGGGGTGGAGAATGCCATGACTGGGACATTGTGTACCAGATCAAAAGTAACGCAAGATAAATCATTTTGTCTGGCATGATTAGTTGTCTAGCACAAGCTTCAAATCTTCATTCATCACTTCCCATGTACAAATAAGATTTTATATCATCTTCACAAGGGAAAACAACCTAGGAATGCTTCTCCATAAAGAGCTTTACATCACCTCCCCAGGTACCCTCTCTCCCACTCGGCCATAGATAAAGAACTCACTCTGGTAACATCCTCAGTTCTTTTTCTCCTGTAGTTGGCCGTAGTTTTTTTTTAGCAAATCACAAAAAAGCCTTCATCACGCGTTCAGTAATTCACACACAATGCTCCTTGCTGTTCCACACTTTCTTGCTTCGCCAAGGTTTCAAGATTTCCTTTGAATGTTATGGAGAAACTTTAACCATTCGCCAGGAAATGAAATTAGTTGGGTAGAATCCATGTCGGATTGGATTGCCTGTGATCTGTGAAGAGACAAGCTTGCTGGAACAAATTTCCTTTTCTTGTTAATGTGGTTCTTTTGCATATGTTGGATGGTTAGGATTTTTCCTTATAATCATTTGAAAACGACCTTTTCTTTGTTAATTTTGTCAGATAAACTACCAATAATTACAAAATAAGTCTATTTATTTCCTCAGCTGTTGAGAGGTGTTTGGGCTGGAGGATACAGTATTTTCTGTCAGGACACTCATAATGCCGGTGAAGCTGATTTGAAGGTAAAATTGCATACATTTGTGCTGTACAAGTACGGAATTGGTGCTGGAATGACGACTTGGTAAAACCCTGAGGCTAATATTGTGGCAGTGCTTGCTGCTTTTTTGAGGTTTTCTTTTTTTAACCTTTCAAATTTTCCACAAAAACTTCCGAATGTCTTTTGTACTTAACAGTGCTGTACAAAAAAGTTCCAGTACGTTCGCAGGTATTGTTTTCAGTACTTTTTTTTTTCTTGCTGTTCCGTGACAAAATAACTGGATGCTCTTGAAGCTAGTCTCTATTCACCTGATAACCAGATGATCACAAATGCGCCTAGAGTTTCGTCCAGGATTGTATAACCTTGTGAAAGGATGTTTGTGTCTCCATTTTGTAATCTCTGAGAGTGGGATTTCGTTGAAGCCCTTGGGGGCTATCATGTGGAGATAGCATAAGCAGTTACTGTTCTTTATTATGATCGGCAAATTATGAAATGGCTTCTCTTATGGTTGCATGTTAGTAGAGAAGGTAAAAGGCATGAATTTAATCTAAAACTGATAAGGAAGTTATGATGAAATGTTATCTTTTTCATTTTCTTTTCACACTGCTGCAATCTCAGTATGAAAGTGTAATTTGCATCTTTGCCGACCAGAATCTAACGCCTTCAAATTGAATTCCCCACCTTTCAATTTAGCAGTGGAATGCTCTTTTTTTTGTTTGTTGCAAAAAACCACATCCCTGCTCGAAAAATAAATCACCGTAAAAGATACTTTGCTTTACATACCCTGCCATTTTAGAAAAATGCATCCAGTGGATTTGATTCGTTGAAAGGAGAAATGAACATTATTGTAAAATGTGTTGGGTTTTTTCGGATTTGTTCAGCTATTCGTTTGAATTTCCACTAAGGCCTAGAAATTACTCTAGTCATTAAGCTTATCACGTGCGTTAATTGTCTGTCGCCACAGAGACGTTTCAGTAATGCAGTATTACACTGATTTCCCCCCCCCCCCCACCCACCACCCGGTTTTATTGCTGCTTCCAAACATCCTCCCAGTATGGAATCGGTGTTCCACTTTATAACAGAACTTCTGCACATAAATATTCTTCCGCTTGCTAAATTGGTGATAATTGCCTTTTGAAGGCACCTCAAACACTATTCCCTACTTCGTAGGTGTGATGCTCCTAGATTACGCATTTATGCTCCTGTGAACATTTCTGTATTATATCATTTTTATATGACTTTAAATGAACAGAGTAATTAGAAGTTGATTTTAGTTTGTTGATACTATGAGGCTGCATTGATATATATATATATTGGCCGCTGACTCCCTGCGTAATGGGACACTGAAGCCTCAGGCCTGCTCACCGCCCCTTTCGCCAGGCATTGGAAATGCCCCAATACTCTCTGCTTATTATGATGCTGACTTTAATGTAGTTTATAGATCCTCCCCATATTGCAGCTGGAGCCCCTCGGCAGCACCCCAGACGCTCAGTGCCCAATTTGAACGGATGCTTTAGGGGAAGCCATTATTTAAAAATTGCTTTGCTTCCTCCGGGTGGGCTTCTCCTTGCTGTACAGCCATCCTTAGTTTCTGACCCTCACTTCTTTGGCCGCCAAAGGCCAATGTGTTGAAGAGGTCATTCTGACCCAAACCAGGAGCTCATCAACTGCCTCACAAGTTCTTTGTTTATGTGGCTCAAAGGCTCGGCAGTACACCAACCTCTTTTAATCCAGCTGACTTTCAATAAGAGTCATCTGTCCTCGTTGGTTTCTTTTGATGTTGTTGCCTGTAAACACAGTTAATTGCTTCAGAGGTTAGTTGATGTCTGGGGGAACCTGAATTCAACAATTTCAGACTGTAACCTCGACCCCCTATGTTTTCTTTTCTCTCTCACATGGCAGCTGTTGACGATACTGCCATTGTCATTTACACCTCACCTAGACTCACCTTTTGTTTCTTAACTTGTCCCATTACCATCTCTTTTTGCTTTGCACCGTCATCCCTTTTGTCTTTTAATCTCTCCTGCCTTCCATCCTATCACAGACCTTCCCTTTTGTTCTTTCCTCCCCTCGCCCCTCTCCCCGCCCCTGTACTTGCTTAAAAATCTGTTACATCACCAACTTTTTCCAGTTCTGACTAAGGGTCATCGACCTGAAACGTTAACTCTGTTTCTCTCTGCTGCCTGACCTGCTGAGTGTTTCCAGCATTTTCTGCTGTGTCAGATTTCCAGCAGCAGCAGTATTTTGCAATTGTGCCTGGGTCAACCTCCTTGGATATGTTAATCAATGAATGTTTGCAGACCGGGGCAAAAGTTGAAACTCATTCTCTCTGAATTGAACCCTGAGTTGTCCATTGATCAAAAGCATTGCCAAGTATAGGGGAACTAGAAATGGCTAAGATCTCAATTGCCTGACTATTGAAAAGAATCAGTCAACTTTTGGAAGCTCCCTTTTTATTGTGAGCATGTTCAAAGCGTTGGGCGAGAGCCTGCACTGTAACAGCCTCTATAGTTTTGAACATTCGTAAGAGGTGCTCCAACTTTGCTTAAGACCTTTATCACGAAGGTCTCCACTGCAATCTCCAGTTATGTTGCTATTGTTCTGTGGCAGAGTGCAGTCTAGACAACCGCTTGTCCATAACAGAGCTAATTTGAGTGGTTGACTCTTAGAGCTGGCAGTATTTGTTCCATGGACAATGGTGACTTGGTGGACGATCCTCCTGAGATAGTAATCTCTATTTATAAGCAGGTGTTGTGAGATCTGAATCCACAGTTGCTGCGGCAGGGCCAGTAATAGTCCTCTGCCCAGCGGGTGCCTAACCTTGTGTACTCAACACCACATGCTCTTCATTGGCCGTGCACTATGAGTCACCTTCTGCTTGTATAACACGGTGATTCTAGCTCAGGATTCTGTAGTGTGTGGCACACTCTTTTCCTTTATTGCTGTGAATAAAGAAAGTAAATCTTCAGGATTAATCAATCAGAATACAGCAGCACTATCCCTGCTTGCTATCCTGTATTGTGTTGCATGTATACCAATGAGGCAGCATTACACAATGAACATTATAATATAACCATGATCTCACGTACATCCTCCAGCTTAGCGTCCACCACTCCATCTCTGTTCTCACTACCAGTCATTTCTGATATGATGTCTGGAAGAGGATAATGAATTTGTCCTGGCTGGTATTGCTGTCAGTGTCTCTTCATACACTGAGAATACGTAGAGCACAGAGAATATCAAGAGCAGTCTTGCCTGTGTGACATACTGGGTCTTTAAAGGGAATTGGATGCATCTTGCTAAGTTCAATTACTATCCAAAATGACTTTCTGAATTCATGCTGTGTGCATAGGTTTCTATGAACTTGATACAATAATCTACTTGTCCCCTTCAGGGCCACCTCTTTCCTGTACTTGGGCCTAGAAATTGGAGCCTTTAGCACCGGCTGTTAAGGCTGATTTTGAAGAAAAAATGGCGGCCGCCTCGCTTCTGCCCACTTTCGGCATGGAACGCAGCAGCCGCCATATTGGGCAGGTCGGCAGTCCTGCCGTGGCCTGCCCTCACCTCAAATATTTTAATAATGATCAAGAGCATGATGTCAATCGATGTGCAACACCGAATTGATGCACGCTGAGCAATTTTAGACATCGCCGCTCCTTTTAGCGCCCCCACCAAAGCATGCCTGTGCGTGCAGCTGTTGCCAGCGCGTAGAGTGGCAGAGATCTATAGATCACTGAGAATAACTTCAATAATTATGCAAGGTATGTGCAGCCCTACCGAACCCAGGCTCTGTGACAGGTTTGCATTCCTCACTGATCACTGGTTCAAATAATTTTGCCATTGTTTGCACTAGATGGTGTAATCAGAAATTTTATGACACATGTAGCACGAGTTTTTATAACTTCAAATATTTGGAACCTCAAACGGCTAAAATGGTTCCACCCGAATTGCAGTCATTTAATCAGTTCATGATGACTTTTTTTGATTAATAATTGTACTTGACAAATTAGCCGGTTAAATATTTGAACAGTTGAATTAAACATAGAATTCAGCTAAACTGCAGGTTGCACTCTTTAAAATCTGACAGATTAGTGTATTTTTAGGCTTTCATTTATTTTGCATACCCTCTCTGTCAATCTACGAACACAACCGGGTAACATTGCACTTCATTTTCAAAAATCGCAATTTCCACCGATACTTTAGACCCGACCTACGGCCTCCTGCTGATCTTACTGCCTGAAAGAGCGCGCATTGCATGGGAGATTCTGCGCTGCACTCATTTAAATTAGCAGGCAGCGCCTTTTTATGGCTAGCCGTTAACCTTGGCCCGCGGTGGCACTGCCCGTTTTTGGGCTTTATCGAATTTCCAGGCCATGATCTTCACGTTCATCTCATTGTTTCCCTTGGTTATCTCATCGGACCAATGCACTTGTTAACTTCCTCATAATGTTTTTCATGGATAAGCAGCTCAACATAATCAGTTTTTCAAGGCTGAGTTCTTTTCATTCCCATTTATGACAAGCGCACATCAATTTTTTTGGCAGGTGCCTCTCCTGCATATTAATTACCTTTGTAGACTATCTTCACATCCGACAGCTTCTTGCAGACATCCTCCCAGGTTCAGCAGGTTTGCCACACAGTATTTACTCTCCGGCTATTTCCTGTCTTGCATGATCAGCCTCTTCTTCGGGGAGGGGTGGGAGCGATGGTGGCTCACATTTTCTTCTTCTTAGGCAGTCCCTCGGAACCGAGGATGACTTGCTTCCACATTAAAAATGAGTTCTCGGGTGACTGATGAGTCTAATGCGGACCTACAGTCTCTGTCACAGACGGTGGTTGATGGGGCGGGTGGGTGGGGTGCTTGGGTTGACGTGCGCTCCTTGCGCTTGGCTTCCGCTTGCTCACGGCGAAGAGACTTGAGGTGTTCGGCGCCTTCCCGGATGCTTTTCCTCCACTTTGTGTGGTCTTGGGCCAGGGATTCCCAGGTGTCGATGGGGATGTTACACTTTTTCAAGGAGGCGTTGAGGGTGTCCTTGAAGCATTTCCTCTGCCCACCTGGGACTCTCTTGCCGTGCCGGAGCTCCGAGTAAAGCACTTGTTTTGGGAGTCTCGTATCGGGCATGCGGACAATGTGACCCGTCCATCGGAGCTGATTGAGCGTGGTCAAAGCTTCGATGCTGGGGATGTTGGCCTGAGCAAGAACACTGACATTGGTGCAATAGCAAAATACTGCGGATTCTGGTCTGCTGAGTATTTCCAGCATTTTCTGTTGTTATTACTGACATTGGTGCGCCTATCCTGCCAATGGATTTGCAGGATCTTGCGGAGCCTGCTGTATGCCTCAGAGACATGGACAATGTACAGCAGGCACCTCAAAGCACCGGAGAGGTACCACCAACGCTGGCTCACATACTGTCAGGCCTTCTACCAGATACTCAAAAGGCCTGAATGTTAAATTGGCATTTCTTTCATTGCCCACGTTCTGCTGCCACACCCAAAATGCTCTCCGAACAGCTGGATTTGTCTCATCTACACAGTTTGAAAGGCTAGTTTGTGCTGTTAGCATGTGCTGGTCAGGATTATTGGAACTCTGATGTGATTAGCTCCTCCGTCATGC
This sequence comes from Somniosus microcephalus, assembly GCF_052327205.1. Lineage (NCBI taxonomy): Eukaryota > Metazoa > Chordata > Chondrichthyes > Squaliformes > Somniosidae > Somniosus > Somniosus microcephalus. The sequence goes on along the minus strand of NC_140995.1, from coordinate 33,075,757 downwards.
AGGAGTCACATTGCACAATATGACATGTTCATGAGTGAGCTTTATTGTCCAGATAAACATAAATTATGCTAATTTGGATTTCTGTTACTGCCAATAAAGTAATTTCTAGGCTTCAATGAATTTATAGTAAACTGTGCTAAACTTCCTGTGTTGTGGTACAGGGCCTGGTTTTAGTACTGGAAAATCTTACAAGTTGTTTTTGTTTTTAATTCCATTTAAATGGAATGGAATGACCCATATGTTGGTGCAATAGTATAATACAAGCTCTGGGGTAAATACTTGTAATCACGCAAAATTATGCCCGCACGTGAAATGATTTAAATGCTCATTTTTGGTTTGATGCCGAGTGCCACAAAAGCCTCTTGCGGATTTTTGGACAAGGCTGTCGGCAGCTCCGGGAGGAATTAGTACACCATACACCTGGTAGGTAGCATAGCCATTTTTACCTCCAAAAATCTAGAAGCCGCCAACGTGAAATGGGCAGTTATTCCCTTTTTGTTTCTTCAAAATATAAATCCTCTGTTTGTGATTTGGTTGTAGTCAAAAAATTTCACTCGAACCTCTTGTGTGGTCAAACTGACACATCCTGGAACCACTGCTGAAGACTTCCATTTAGTGTCCTCAGTAAAGCACAGTATTTGCCAAATGGCACAAAGAATAATAACATTTGTCCCCTGATGTTTTGCAACCTACTTCATCAAATGATTTCCCTTTAGCCAACAGATAAATTGATGCACTTATAGACCCTGTGCGAGCTATTAAACAGATAGTTTTTATGGTGATGCATCCATGATAAACTACATTTAAGCTTTATTCCCTCTTTTTCACAGATTATCCGTGTCCTATGGTGGTACTACTTCTCTAAAGTCATTGAGTTCATGGACACTTTTTTCTTCATTTTACGAAAGAACTACCATCAGATCACTGTTCTGCATGTCTATCACCATGCCACCATGTTCAACATCTGGTGGTTTGTTATGAACTGGGTGCCCTGTGGTCATTGTAAGAGAGATAACGGTCTTTCCTTTGTTAGGAGATTTATTTTAATTTTCAACGAGCAACTAAACCTAAACATGTTTGTATCTTTTATTTTAATTTTCTGCTAAGTGCATTATTTTGAAACTTTGGCCCTGAATTTCTTTGAAACTTCTTGCCAATGCAGCACGTAACTTTGCCAGCAGTGCGGCGATAACCTTGTTTACGTGCGTAAGCAGCAGCACAATGTCCAAGGATATTCAGGGGCTTTAATATTTTGCCTGCATTTATTGGGATGGTTTACTAGGACAGTGCCTCTTTACAAGGGGGTGTGGATGCTTATGTTATTTATGTGTGGTGCACCATTTGGGTACTGGTCAAGGCAACCTGTACATCCCCTACTGTGTGACATCTACTGCGATTGGCTCGGATCTGAATTATTGTGTCCATGTTCAGTATTAAACACCAGGCAGTGACCCTGCCTGTCAAGTGTGCTGTATAAATGCAAGCCATTCCTAAGTCACGAATGCTGCAGAGGAACTGAAAATTTTTTTTTAATGCTGAGTTATTTTGGGTTTAGTTGCTCTTCAGAGCTTCCTTTTCAAATTGACAGCTTTGTCAATTTTACAAATTTAACAACCAGGCATCTGTCCTTTCAAGGCCTAATATTTTGAAATAGTTTACTTGAAAATTACTGTTTGATTAGATTTTAATTTTCTTTGAATTGAAAAACAGGCCTGCTTGAAAAGGGATAAAGCATCCTTTTAAACATAAAATACTATTGACGATTACTTTTGCTTAAATCATGGATCAAATGGAGGTTGTTAAATTTTTATTGCCTCTTTATGTAATTGAGGTATCTCTTGATAAATGAATAATGTCCTTTAGCCCACGTGGTTAGGATGAGCAATGAACTAAATTGACTCGGATTTGGCCCAATTCTGACCAGTTTAGATTTAGATGTACATAGCCTTTTAAAAAAGAACAATAGTGTACAAAAGCAGAAGCACAAAACATCCTGCACGTGCATTACTTAACGTTTGCTGTTCAGCCATTGCTAATTGTAAATGAAAAGTCATTTTTCATACCTTGTCACATTTACTGTTATCTGTTAATTGAGAGGAGTTTCAAATTGCCCTGGCAGTGTGGTGGGGCCTGTCAGATTCTTCGCAATCTGTTGGTAAAATATTCATTTGATGCTTGTGATCCAGTGATGGGTGCTAATTTATGCTTCTGCCATGTAGGCAATCCAGTTGATGGTAGATAAACGTCTGACCCAGGGAAATTAAAAAGAGGCTTGAAGAGTGGCCCCTGTGACAAAGCTGAATCTGAAGGCTCGTCCCTAGCATTTGGCCTATGGTGCTTTCTGCTATGTACTTATAAAATTTAAATTCCAGTTTAGTAATCCATGTACCTATATATCTGATGCAGAATGTGCTGTGTTTGATCACCAAACTCTATACAAGTTTCTTATTTGAGAGCCCATTTAGAAGGAAACCCATTGGAACTATGTAACTTCCTGACTGTGTGATTGTGCTTTTATTGTGTTACTAGAGCTTAATGTAGCAACAAGAAAACCGAATGCCTTTGAAAATTTTGTAATATCACTTCCTAAATGTAATCTCTACCCTTTCAGAGTTGTGCATATGTGGCTCTTATCTACAGAACTCAGGAGGATGAGTATGCAGATTGGATCCCTTTAATAGAATTACTACATACACTGCTTTTCAAGACCACTGTTTTTGGTTTTCATATTTTCCAGATTTTAGCATTAATGTATTTTCTTGTCTGTATCTCCATTGTGTTCAACTGACACGCCCATGTTTGTTTGCAGCCTTCTTTGGGGCCACACTTAACAGTTTCATTCACGTGCTGATGTATTCCTATTATGGCCTTTCTGCTATCCCAGCCATGCGACCTTATCTTTGGTGGAAGAAATACATTACTCAAGGGCAGTTGGTAAGTGTCATTTTCCTCAGATACCCGGAAACGTGTGAGCAAAGACCAAATTTCCAGCATTGCTATATTTTGTCTTGTGCATGGTTTTTGATGGATATCTGTCAATAGCGGAGAGCTGATGTTGAAGTTGTCATTTGCACTGGAATACAAAGTCTGCAGTTTTTTTTATTTTGTGCAAATATTTAAATGTAGCTTTCTTCCTCCTCCTCCATGCCTGATTTCCTTGCTGGTATGCCACACAGCACACTTTCCAATTGGTAACTAATATGATTTTGTATGGTCTTTACAACTTTTGGATGGTGAGCAAATGTTAATTATCATTGTACTGGCCTGTGATAAGATGGCAGTGCCATAACTTAGAAAATGTCTGTGGGAAAGGGGGAAAATGGAGGGTTCTGTCAGTGCGTTACAAAAATCCTGAAAAGGAACGTAGTGAGGAGGAAAAAAAATCAGTCAGGCTCAGCAGGGTTCATGGGTAGAAAAGTATTTGGACCCTATCCAGGGTAAGGGAGAATTGTGACATGAGGAACTCTTTGATTCCCAAAATTGAGAAGTGAGTTGGTGAAGTTGGATATGATCTTTCAGGGAAGAGAATGTAAAGTGGTGGTCGTGGAGCCTGGACTTTACTGGAATGTGTAGATTACTTTTTGTTAATTATTGAGAAAGCTCAGTGAAGGGCCAAAGTCCACAGTGTAGGACACCAAGAAGGTTGAAGAAAGTAGGAGAGATGATGCTTTCCTTTTAAAAGTCTGTAGATCGTAGGAGGGTCTGATGACAAAGCGGGGTGATGAGGTTAGCATTTAGAATGACATATTTGGAGTTTAGGTGAAACAAGAGGAATGTCCAGAGGAGCAATAATCATATCAATATTGGTAAAATAGAGAGACAGCTACAATGGAGAGAAGAAGATTGGAGGTGAGAGAAAGATTGCTTATCCAACGACAAACTTTATCTTGTATTGTGTCCAGAAGTATGAGAGAGGTGATAAAAGAACCTTCCCAGATATAGATGTATTCAAGTCTTGGGGTTTATGGAGACTTGAGATTTAGCGAAGAGGAAAGAAGTGTTTGGCAAAAAAGGGAAACGAAATTTCTTTGAAAAAAAATATTGAAGAGATTGAAAGTTCAATTCCAAATCAGTGAAGATTGTGAACCTGAGCATGTCGATCGATGAATGACTAAGGGTGGGGCCATCAAAGACGAGAAGTGAAGGACTTGCAAAAGTAAATGTGTCTTTTGAAGAATTGAAAGAAAACAAGATTTTCATTGCTCTACCAAAGAGCATGGAGGAGATCAACATGGAGGGATTCTGCTGTTGCACCATGAAAAGGATGAAGGCTTTGTGCACTGTGGACATGCAGTCTGAAGAAAGCTGATAAATGTAGAGTGGAATCATCAGTAGAGGTAGAGATAGGCTTGGATGATGAGCGGGAGAAGATCTTCTGCAGAGAAAAAGAGCAGAATGGGCAAGAGCACAGAGCCCCAGGGAACCCCTGAGTTAATGCAGAAAGAGACAAATGACGAGACAACTGCAGTGCAAATAAGGATATGAAAGGAAACCGGATAGCCATGAGCATAACTTAAGAAGTCCACATTGTCAGATTGCAAATAGTGTAAATGAGTGGTTAAAGAGGTGGTATGGAGGGAAAAGGTTTAACTTCATTAATGATCGAGATCCTTTTGGGGTAAGGTTTTTGTAATAAAGATTGAAATAAATAAACAAATGCAAGAAAACTAGCGAAATGCATTAAACATAATGAAGAAAGATTTAAAGAAGGTACAAATGGGTAAGGATGGTCACGTGGAAGAAATACATATTGGAGCCTGGAAAGAAAGACCTAATGTAAAGCAGGGTAAAGTAAATTACAGTCAAGCAAGCAGATGGATGACGAAGGATTTTGCGTTGAGAATAACAGCGAGGCTAACAGCACCCACTGTTAATATGGAGTAAATCGGACAGCAACTTCCGCAGTACGCACACGTGCAATAAAACACGGAAATCTGGAAGTTGCAGTCTGAGTTACCCTGCTCCTCCATAGGCTGTGCTATAACAGTACCTCGCCGATAGACTTTGCATCGAAATCAATGTAAGGGCATGAAGCTGCGGTATTTACCCACTAAACTCGCCAGAAAAAGTAAGGGCTGGTGCATTCAGGTGTAAGTGAATTTTTAGCAACGCGATAAGTCATAATTACTGCCAAACAACCTTTTTGGCCCTGAAAATTTAAAATTTTACAAGTTTGGAGTCTCATTCCTTCAGAGTTTAATTAGTGTAGGAATTAAAAACATTTTTTTAACTTTTTCTGACTTTCTCTTTTAACGCTCTCTCTCTCTTAAACCTACCTTTCTTTCCTAATCTTTATTTCACTTTTTGTACATGATGTAAATCTAATTTATAATTCCTGGCTTATACTTCCTGGTTTAGACTCTGCGTGTCTCAGTGAGGATACTTCAATCTGATTGGTTGAAGAGCCGCACTGTTCTTTCCCAGCTCACACAGGCCACAAATCCCCTGTAGAGGGCGCCGCGCTAGATCAGATGCTCGATGGCCGCACGTCTTCGCTCAAAAGCCCGCAAAAAGTCTGTGGGCAGCTGCCAGCATAGTGAACGGCGAGTGCCGTTCTTTTGCCGCTGACCGCAAAATCCGGGCCACTAGTATTGTTTCAAACCAGATATTATTTGAGGGCAACTTGAGGTGGGAAGAGAAAGAGTCAAAGTAAGCAGTTTTTATACCAATTGTTGGAATAAATAAAATGGTGGGACTAAAGTATTCAACGTGAAGTAAGATTTGGATATAATTGGAATTTTAGATATATGGTTCAAATTTCCAAAAGAGTGACACACTGCAGAATATGAGATGCTTTAAGGAAGGCAGAAACAGTGGGGGTGGGGAAGCGATGAGGGGGTAATTTTTAACTTCTCCACCTGGGGGTAGTCTGCTGGAATGGTTCGCTTGCCCGTTGTAGAACCTGCCTGATTTTCATCTCATTCAAATCCACGGGCCAGCGATCTGCTCCGAGAGATTACCGCCCAGGCAGAGAAGTGGAAAATTACCCCAAAAGTTTCACCTTATTTCAGAAGGATGTGAATTTTGAAAAGGATCTACTTATTGAAGTGGGATAAATTAGAGTTAAAATTGGGGATGGTGGGGGGGTGGGGCGAGAGATGTCCTATGGTTGCTATGTTCCTAGAAGTAAAGGGAATTAAGGGTTACGGGGAGCGGGCAGGAATTTGGACATGAGTCTAGGTTCGGATCGGTCATGGCCCTGTGGGTAGCGGAGCGGGCCCAGGGGCCGTGTAGCCTGATCCTGCTCCTATTTCGTGTGTCTAATTCTGTTCGATTCAGGAGATGGTTCTGTGATAGTGGATTGGCGGTTAGGATCAGATCAGCCATGATCTTATTGAATGGCGGAGCAGGCTCGAGGGGCCGATTGGCCTACTCCTGCTCCTATTTCTTATGGTCTTATCATAAGCATAGCGGGAACATGTTCTCTGATTGCTATTTCCAGCAAATTGTTCTAAAAGAATGCATTTTCAATTTAACTAGAAATAGTGATCAAAGAAAATCTTCCACCCATTTTGTCCAGGATTGTGGCGCAAACGGGTGGCGGTAAGTCGCTCAATTTCTGGGCCAAAGTAAAATACCAGATACGTTGATAACACACTGTAGCCTGGGAATTCTCCCTTCCTCTCATGACCAAGTATGGGCAGTAGATAAAGTGATATTGCATTGTATGGTTCAGTGAAAGATCTAATATCGGATATTTAAACAAGAAATACATTGGGAATCTAGATCTGTGTTAAAGTAGGAATTTGAATTGTAGCAAGTTGGGCTTAATGTAGATACTCAAAAACAGATAAAATTGCAGTTTGACATTTGGTGTATGAAAATAGTGGAAGAAGTTGTCAACAGTGCTAACAAGCAGCGCTTACTCACCAATAACCTACGAGCAGAACTTTGCCGGAAGTGCAGTGGAAACCCCGTTTACACATGTGCTCCAATAAAATTCCCCCCCCCCCCGCCCCCACCAAGAACTCCAGCTTTAATTATCACGCTGAACCCCCAATATTGCACATGCACATCCATTATTGTCAAATTCATAGAAGGGACCAAAACCTCTGTATTAATGTGGCAAGTTGAAAAAATAAATTAAAATTGCCCTGTCAGTTCACTAGTTTTAGGATGATACTCCGTATCTGGTATTTTACTTTGGCCCAGAAATTGAGCGACTTACCGCCACCCGTTTGCGCCACAATCCTGGACAAAATGGCGGCCACTGCTCTTAGTGCCTGCCTCTGGCATGGGACTTGGCGGCTGCCATTTTGGTTAGGGTCTTAGCGCTGCTGAAAGCAACGCTGGCCCTGGAGATGCAAATATGGAGAGCGTGATGTCACACGCCGACTTAACGTCATGCTCTGCGAACTTGGACCTTTGTGCTCAGGTTAGCGCTGGGTCCTAAGCTCGCTCTGAAAAGCGAACGTGCAGCAGACTAACAGAGACGCTGTCAGCACTTCTTAAAGGAACACACACATCTTTCAGGTAAGTTTGCATTTAAGCTTTTGGACTAGATTTTTTATATTTTACTGAAGTAGTGGCTTGGTGCAATACATGGTAAAAGTTTTTAAAGTGTGCAGGGAGTACTGCTGGATGCTTGCAAGGCCACGAATGGTAAAGGATGGCCTCTGAGAAGACACAAAATGCTGGAAATGCTCAGCAGGTCAGGCAGCATCTGTGGAGAGAGAAACAGAGTTAACGTTTCAGGTCGAGATGCTGCCTGGCCTGCTGAGTATTGCCAGCATTTTATGCTTTTATTTCAGATTTACGGTATCCGTTCGCAGAGGGAAGAGGAAGACACAGAAGAGGAAGACACAGAAGAGGAGGAAGTAGAAAAGGAGAAATCAGAAGAGGAGGGAGCAGAAGGAAAGATGCAAACCAGACAGCCCCTTTCTGGCCGGGATATCCGGGATGGAATCATCCTCCTGTGGTACCAGTGACCACACCCCCAATTTCCCTTTCAACATTTGCCCCACACCTTACCATCCCTCTGTTACTGACCATCACAATGTCCTCTTGGCCACAATGATGAAATAAAAGCCACCACAAAGCAAACTTTCCAATCCAACTTTATACATCAATCCATCCAATATGACATCAAGAAATCAACTAATCACTCTTATGCATTCCCTTAGTGACTGTCTTGTGTGTGCCTTTGCCTATCCTACTAATGTCACGCAGTGCTACCTCAGTGGCTGCAGTATGGCTGGTGGAAGGCTGCTGACTTTCAGTGGGGGACACTGCAAATGGCCTTGCTGGTCAACCTTGAGGAACTGGTGGCTGGGAGTGTGAAATCGAGTGACGGTGTTTCTTCTTCTTCACTCTCCTCTCTCTTTGGTCAACCACTGGCTGGCCAGGCTGCATTTCTTGTGTGTGTGAAATGAGAAAGGCACAATGGTGGAGTTGTGCTGAGGGGAGGGCGGGAAAGCAAGAGGTGCAAGTGAGAAGGAGGATAACATATGAGGATACCAGCATCTTGTATCCTTTCAGCCCTGCCGCTGGCCAAGGGCTCAGCCATACCCCTGCCAAGAATGGCCAGCACCGTCTCCTCCAAGGGGGTGAGATGAAGCCAGGAATGGGAGGTGTGCCTCATGTTTGGTACAGATTGTTGGTTGGTGAGTTATTGGGGGGTGGGGAGTCATACATTAAGAAGTGTGTGAAGCTAGTGATGCAGTTGGCAGGAGACGGCTCTTGAAGATGCATTCACTGGCCTGAGGTCATGAAGCTTCTTTGGGCACTGGAGCCTAGTTGTGGGGGAGACACTGCTGGCAGCGACGGCCTCGATGATCTGGTCCCACATCTTTCTGGTGGGCCTCCTGACCCCTGTGGGTGGAGGGCCTCTCTTGCAGTGTTGACCCCTGCACAAAGCTGGAGTGTTGCGTCCGAGACCCTGGGTGCCCCTTCCCTGGATTGCTGAGTCATTTGTGTTAGTGCTGAAGCACTTTTCCCATTTTTTTTAGGTGTGGAAGGGAATTCAGCTTTAAGAGTTGAAGGCTCCGATTTGGGAATTCTTTTTAATGTTAATTTTTTTTCAGACGGCAGTTGAGTTAAAAACTGCCTATTTTTACATGATTTTAATTTTTTTAATTTTAGAAGGCAGTTCCCCTTTAATGAAATGACAGCCTTGCTTTAAGAGAAGGCTGTTCGTGCTGTAATGATGCTACGGCCACGCTACATTGGGTCTCCTGCCGGGACTACCGCCACGAAAGTGGCCTTTCATGATAAGTTTAGCGCTGGGCTAATGTTAACTAGCCACCAGCACCAATACCCCGGTCCTGCCAGCGCCATCAATTTTGGCGGCCACTATCACAGGCCCGCAGTGGCACTGGCAGGTTTTTAGTGATCTCGAATTTCTAGGCCTTTGTCTTTGCTTATAAGTTGTTCAGATACAGATCCTAAATTTTTCCAATGTTTTCAGCTCCAGTTTGTTCTGACGATAATTCAGACTAGTTTTGGTGTTTTTTGGCCGTGTGGATTCCCAAGTGGCTGGCTGTATTTCCAGATTGGCTACATGATCTCTCTGATTATCCTCTTTTCTAATTTTTATATTCAGGTAAGTGATAGCATTAGGCAGCTGTTTAAATAATCTGCTCTCATTGCTTCGTTTTTGTGCATTCTGTATAACATATACCATTTAGTACTTTCAATTTTATTTGAAAATCCCTGTGTAGGGTATGCGTATGGAAGCACTGCTTTGATGATTTGTGAATATGTGTATTTTTTTTTTAATCGAAGCGGCCTATTATCTAGATGCTTGACAGATATTGGGCTATTTTGGGGGACATAGTCTGCAGTTTTCCTCCACTGTGTCTCCCACCATTACCACATTCTAATCTGCACCAACTGAGAAATAAGTTGCTAGTCAGTTCTATTTCTTCCAACTTATCACCTTAATTAGTGTAAATAAGCCACTTGGCAAAATCACCAAATAATTAAGGATAAGGAAAGCTATTTGACCCATTGTAGAGAGGCCCTGAAGTCTCCATTGCAGCATCCAATTGTTTCTGAAATGATTCCAGGGTTTCCGCCCCTAATACTCAACGCATGGAATAGACTCCTGAAGTGATCAGTCTTTGTGTCAAGAAGAACACTCTGATATCGATCCTAAATTTGCCTTTTACTAGTTTGAACCTGTGCTTCCTTGTGCTACTCTCACAATGTAATTTAAAGTAATTTTCTGGATTTACCTTTTCCATTCTGTTAACCGTTATATAAATACCTCTGTAAGATCAACTCTCAGGCACATTCTTTTTGATGTTGAAAAGCCCAAGTTGCTCCAATCTTTTCTCATAACTCCGATATTTGACGCTAGAGATCAAACTTTATGGCTATTTCCTGCAGTGCTTCCAACCATTGAAGAACATCCTGATATCAGTCCTTTGTGTCTTGGTGCACATTGTGCTCAAGCTATGGTCTGACGAACGCACGGTGCGGTTTGAGCATGGCTTCCTCTGACTGCTGTTCTGGCTATAAACATTCCATTGGTTTTGCTGTTTGCTGCTCTGCATCGATTGAACATTTTGAGCATGAAGTCTACTAAACAACTTTAGCTTTAACATCGTTCAGGGAGCACTTGTGCCGACCATTATTCTTTCTTATGAGCAGTACTTTACAGTTGTTTGCATTAAACTCCATCGGCCATTGTTCTCTCCACTTAAATATTTTGTGCAACGTATTTATTTAATTTCTGATCATAGAATTGAACCATAGAAATTTACAGCACAGAAGGAGGCCATTCAGCCAATCGTGTCTGTGCCGGCCGAAAAAGAGCAATCCAGCCTAATCCCACTTTCCAGCTCTTGGTCTGTAGCCTTGCAGGTTACGGCACTTCAAGTGCATATCCAAGTACTTTTTAAAATGCGATGAGGGTTCCGACCCCCACCACCCTCTGGGTGAAAAAAGCTCTCCTGAACTCGACTCTAATCCTTCTACCAATTACTTTAAATCTATACCCCCTGGTTATTGACACCTCTGCTAGGGGAAATAGGTCCTTCCTATCCACTCTATCTAGGCCCCTCATGATTTTATACACCTTAATCAAGTCTCCCCTCAGCCTCCTCCTTTCCAAAGAAAACTACCCCAGCCTATCCAATCTTTCCTCATAGCTCCTTTGGTTCCACTGCCCTTCCTACTTTGGTATCATCTGCAAATTTGACCAATTTGTATTGGGTTTACGAATCTAAATCAGTGTTGTAAATTAGAGACTGTAGTAATCCCAGTACTGAGCCCTGGGGCACTGCACTTAGTACTCCCCTTCCACCCTGACATTAACAACAAGTACTTGTTTTCTGCTCTTACACCAATTCCTTAACCATTCCAAAGATTTACCCTGAATCTTCACAGCCTTGAGCTTAACTAACGGCCTTTCATCCAGAACGTTGTCAAAGGCTGACATGAATCAACTGAGTGGCCTGCGGGTGGCGCTGTCCAGGGAGAGTATAAATACTCGGGCACGGGCCCAGCTTGCGCAGGACATTCTTAACAGGAACTAGTGAAGGACACAACTAGACCTCCATGTTGTAAAACAGTTGGTTAAAGCTTTGTTTAACGCTTAGGCCAAGTGCCTAGTAGTTTTCTTACGTCAAAGGCTTTTTTGGAAGTCGCGGGACATCATGTCCTAGGCAATGTTCCCTCTCATTTTTCTTTTGGTGCGCGGTACCTTTAAATTTGCTGCACGGCCGTATCTTTTCCAGCGACAGCAGCTGGCGAGCGGCCTGCGCGGAACCTCCTGATTGGTGTGCGACTGCGCACCTTAGGGGGAGCATTGGTCAGGGGGCTTCTCAGCCCACTTGGGATGGCACTTCATCAGAAAAGTCAGAGAGGTGGGTAATGCAGAATCTTCCCCTTCAGAATCCATCCAAGAGAATTTCCCCCCACTTCACGCAGGCAGTAAACAGCAGAAAATGGCAGCAAGACTTGCTGCAGAAACACAATGGCTTCAAAGCTTCATGTCAAATCATTTTGGAAATTGCAGTATTTACTTGTAGGCAATGTTCTCGTTAAGCCACGCGGCTGCGCAGCTACCTGGAGGTCCTGCGCAGGCCGCTTGCCGGCTTCACAATGGAAAAACTGCGCACGCGTGGAAATTTGATTGGGCCGCACAGCCTCTTAAAGGGGCCGCGCAGCCAAAAAAACAATTGGAGGGAACATTGCTTCTAGGTCCTAAAAAATAAATGTCTACCATACAGGCCCATTGATATGGCAAATGATTGGTTAAAAAGTCACACAAGTACAGGTCATGATTATTAAAAACACACTGGCCCTGAACTTCTGTGGGAGGTCTTCCAGCGTAACTCTGAAAGCCCAAAAAAACGCAGCGTAGCCCAGTTATGCTGGTCCCTTTCGCTTTTTTGGCAGTTAAGCTGGTGTCACGGCAGGAGAGCAGAAGGTCCCCTGAACAATTTCACAGCCATAACGGCATGCAATGTGTAGCCTGGCAGAGAATCACTGCCATGAAAATAAAGAAGTTGTATTTTTACTTAGTGCCTTACCACATCCCAGGTAATCTCAGAGGATGTCACATCCACATTGTGAGGAAAGGTTCCAAATTACCAGGTCTGTTTTCAGACCTAGGTCGGGGAAAAAATGCCCTTCTTTCTCTTTTTTTTAATATAGTTTAGGCACTTTGAAGTGGAGGTCTTGAGGGAGAGGGGCGCTCTCATAGTTTTTATATAGATAGCGAGTCAGGCCCACTTGCTTGCTACCCCGACTTACCCATAAAATACACACAAGCAGGATTAACTGCTGTGGTATAATATTTGTGCTCCTACTATTTCCTGCTTATTCACTTGCTGTCCAAGTGAGAGAGAGTTAGGCCCCGATTTTAACTGCTTGGCGAAAACCAGGCGGTGGTGGCGGGGCAGTTAAAATAAGGCGAGTCACTTACCCTCTCTGATCCCTCTGCCTTCCCGCCCTGTCCAGATCTTAACCTTCCTCTTTTGAGCCGGCAAGCGGGACACCCGGAGGAAGAAAGCGGGATCCGTCTTTAATTATGCAGATTGGGTCCGATTAGGTCACCAGGACCCGATCTGCAATTTCAGTTGAAGGTCTGAACGGGAGGGGAGGGGTCAGTGACAGCTTCCCCGTAAGGCAACCCTGTAGGGAGCCAGTTCCAGGGCCAGAAGAGGTCCAGGAGGTAAGTTTTAAAGTGTTATTTTAGGTTTACTTGTGGGCCAGGAGGGGCAGGAGTGGTCCTTGGGCCTCCCTTGCTACCCCCTCCCGATCATGCCCAGAACCTTCCCGCCTCCACTGACTGCTGGGGACCGTTCCCACGGTGGCCTGCCGCCAGGTGCCCACCCTCGCCCGCTGGCCAGGTAGTCAATCTGGCCGGGTGTCGGGCAGAACTTTGCAGAGATTTATTTAAATGAGGCACTGCTATTAAGCACCCTTCCCTGGTAAACTCGAGGCCTTAGATTCACTACGGAATACTTTACTTACCCATGGTCCTGAGCCTGTATATATAGATATATATATATAACTATATACCACTATATAAAATACAAGAAACCGGGGGAGGGACAGAGTTGTTCTTTGTGTGTTACTGGATTGCATACAAATACACCTTTATCCAAGGCTTTAAGAAGAATTGCCTGTATACAAGATACTCATTCATTAGAATTGCCTACAAGTGGGCTCACTGTGCTATGCTCTGCAAAAGAACCCACATTCATTTCTTTTCTCTTTTGTGTTCGGACAATTTCAGACCTACAAGAAAAAGAGCGCTTTCAAAAGGAAAGATTGTCTAAATGGTTCTACAATAGCTGCGAATGGACACACAAATGGCCTCTCTACACAGATGGACCACTATTCAGCAAAGAAAACCCACTAAGATTCCAGGGCTAGAACTGCGTTTTGTCAGCACACTAAGATTTTTGTGATGTTCTAAGGCAATTTCAAAAGTTACCAATGTGTTAACTATGTCCAGTCCTGCGTTATCTAGCCATATAGGGTAGGAATTTGGAACTGAATATTGTTGTGATCAATAGGGAAAATAAATTTAGAGAAACTTCCTTATACAAAAAAGTTCCTAAGTCTTAGCAAGGTAGGGAAAATCATATCAGCCCTATATAGTTTTAAAAATGTTAGATTATTTTCTGAACGAGTGCAATGGACCCCAGTGTGAATCAGGTAAAATGTGGTTGATTTTAGTTTACAACACTGTTGTTGCCTTACTGCTTATTTGTGTGTTAGGTACTGTCTTGTATTCACTTTAATCTTAAACCATATTTATATGTTTCAACTGAAATGTAATTTGGCACAGGGTGTTGACCCACATGCCTTAGCTCTTATCTAAAGTTGCAATGCTGCATAATTTTATGTTTTAAATGTTTCAAGAATCCTATACCTCTTTCTTGATTATAAATACTTGGCTTGCTGGTTTTAATAAAATAGGATATGGTTGTGTTGGAACCACAGTGTAGAAGCAGATGATTGAGTGCGTCATAGATGTGTTTCACATAGTCAATTCCTCTAGTGCAAATGACTATCCAACAATAACAGCCTGCTCAGCCTATCCATCCTCTTCCTTCTACTGATTATGTCCAGTTTGACTGGTCAATAATGGTCAACAATCATACACAAATCTTCTGTTTCCACTTTTGCTAGCGGGCGCAGTTCCAAATTAGTCCCTCTTCATCCTGTGTACCTTGTACTTGCCCAAAAACTCCAATCGCTCTTCTCAGGAATTTCCATAATTGTTGTTTGTCAAAGGCTTGATGCATTGAGATAGTCTGCTCTGTTACCACAGACTTTAAGCTGTAGTTTATCAGGTACCTGGACCGCCTACATTTGAGGAGGAGCTGAAAGCCGTGGCCCTATGCGGTGTTGAGGTAAAATCAGAAAATGCTGGAAATACACAGTAGCCCAGTGGGGATCTGAAAGAGAAAGGACAGTTACTGTTTCAGGTGCTGACTGACCTTTGTATCTTCAACATTTTCCGTCTTTTATTTCAGATTTCCAGCATTCATGGTTTTTTTTTAAACCTGTGCGGTTGAGTTAAGCCGGCACACACATCTGCTTATGTTACAGGGGTACTCACCTATTTTGAAGTGTTGGTTGGGTGCCTATTTGTGGCGCACAATATGAAAAAAAAAGGATATGAGGTAACTTAGTCTGTTGTTACCTGTCTTGTGTGAGTGAGGTGAATTAAATAATTGTCCCATAGTTGCTATGGCCAGGTTATGCAGAGTACACATAGTGCTGGTCCCATTACTTCCAAAATGCAAATCATTACTGCGCATATGCAGATGCTTATGTGGTGCATTGTGTATGTGCGGCGGCACTGCTAGTTTATGAGGGAGCCAAGCCCCCGAAAGTGTGACCCGGCTGCACACGCGTTGAAATTATTTGCTGGCGTGAGTCCTTCAGCCTTTGTGTGGGGGTGGAACTTACATTGGTAAGTAGATAGGGAGCTTTCAGCGCAGGGCAGCATCTTGATGTGCATTGGATTCCGGGGCAGCCCAACGGCTTTTTAATTTAATGTTGCGGGTGGGTGGAGAAGAGGAAAGTGTTCTACACTTGCCGGAGGTGGACTCTGCTCCAAGTGTAGCAGCCCATACTTGTAGCACACGTTGGAAAGCTGACTTTGCCGTCTAAACGATTTTATTTTATAATTGCAGTGAGAATTGGTATTTATTAAGATAACTTAATGTTTCGATGAGGTATCCAGTGATTTTAAAGTATAACTGTTATGCAGCAGTGTCGCATTAAATAACTCGTGCAGTTACACGTATGCCTTAAAAATAAATTGCAGGGTCCAAAGCTTTGCTGCAGGGTTACCCGATGTGTTGGTGAACTCTGTGCAAAGAAAGAAAAAGTCCATGCAGTTTCTAATTTGCATTAATCAGCAGTGTGATGACCTTAATTCTCTTCCATATTTGAATTAAATGTTTGTTAATAACTAGCAAGTCTCAAATGCTTTAACATTACATTAACAGGTACTGCGATATACTTTTAAACAAATGGCATATTGTCCTTTATTACTAATGAGACAGTGTCATACCTAATGAAATATTATCCCTAACTATTATTTAAAAAAAATCCCTGCTCTCTTTAAGTGGACACATCATTTTTGGTGGTGTTGTAAACTGTGAGTAATTCAGTGACTCTACCTGCGACTATCTCACTGTAATTACTGCTCTTTGGCCAACCCATACAGAGAATGCATTTGATTGATGGGGAGCATCATCCAGTTTCCTTATCCCTCCCCATGGAGCAGGGTTTACATACCCCACCTAAGGTATGCCAGTATGTAAACATCAGTTAAGACTGGAAGTTGCACCTTGTCAGTTAATACCTAAAATGAAGCACGACAGCTACGATTCTGCGTACGTTAATAGTGGACTTGAAAATTCAGTCAAAAAAGACACAAAGAACCCAATATGCATTAATGAAGCTGCAATCTTTTTTTAAATAAAGTTGAGTTTGTAGAAAGGTATAATCAACATTCTACCTGAATTTTAATCATTTGGATATAAGGTACTGAAACTGTACTTGAAAATCCCAATATTTATCCCTCAATCAACATCACTGAAACAGGTTATCTGGTCATTATCACATTGCTGTCTGTGGGAGCTTGCTGTGCGCAAATTGGCTGCCGCGTTTCCTACATTACAACAGTGACTACACTTCAAAAAGTACTTAATTGACTGTGAAGTGCTTTGGGACGTCCGGTGGTCATGAAAGGCGCTATAGAAATGCAAGTCTTTCTTTTCTTCATAGTCAATCACTTTGTGGAAAAATCCTGAAAAGCACTCGCTTGATCAGGTGACAATACCTTTCACTGGCCTTACAGCAGGAGAGTAGCCAATGCACATTTTCCAACTCCACTTTTAAAGTTTATAATGGGAGCAAAATGTTTGAATATAATTATCAAAGTTAGACTTGCAAAACAACCAGGTTCTCCTACAAATGTAGGGTTTGTGATTGTTTTAACTGCTGCAAAACCAAGAGCAGAATCCCGACTGTGAATGTTTACACAGTGCAGTGCTGAACGAGAAAGCACGGACTAACAAATTGAAACAGGAAATATCAAAGAACAGTCTTTAGCTGAGCCAGAATATGTGACCATAGTGGAGACTTGCTAGAACTACTGAAGCATTGTCTTTTTTCAGTTTTAGTGGAGAGTAAATGCCAAGGGTTCTTCAAAATGTTACATTGGTTTCCCTAACTTCTCTCAAAACAAAAGTGAACACTTGGTTTGTGGGATTTAATCGAAGGCTACAGATTCTAAGCAAAGCTGTTCTGATCGTCTTAATTAAGTGTGACAAACTGTATCCTTTTTTCTCATACAGGCACTGAATTTTTCAGTTAATGCTGCTCTCAAATGTCAAATCACATTTTTTTTGTTAAACTTTAATCATGAGTGTGCTGGTTTAACCTGTGTCTGAGTAACTTGTACATTCATCAGTTGTAACATCTGCAGATGGACTCGAAATACACAGAATTAAAATCTTTACTAAACTTATACCGTTGTCCTAGTCTATTTATAATTCAGCGATATGCATAACACACATTCAAGGACAGTTTACTCCCACTTAAATGTGACTCTGTTATCACATACTGGCCTCTTATCGTACTGCTGCTGATAGCGGTCCTGACTTCAGTGAAAGTGCTGTACAATAAATAAGGTTCTTCCAGAGACATAGAAACATAGAAGATAGGAGCAGGAGTAGGCCATTCGGCCCTTCGAGCCTGCTCCGCCATTCAATGAGATCATGGCTGATCATCCAAATTCAGTACCCTGTCCCTGCCTTCTCCCCATATCCCTTGATCCCTTTAGCCTTAAGAAATATATCCAACTCTTTCTTGAATATATTTAATGAACTGGCCTCCACCGCCCTCTGTGGCAGAGAATTCCACAGGTTCACCACTCTCTGGGTGAAGAAATTCCTCCTCATTACAGTCCTAAATGGCTTACCCCTTATCCTTAGACTATGACCCCTGGTTCTGGACTCCCCGGTCATCAGAAACATCCTTCCTGCATCTAGTCTGTCCAGGCCTGACAAAATTTTATAGGTTAAGATGAGATGCCCTCTCAATCTTCTAAACTCCAGTGAGTATAAGCCCAATCGACATAATCTCTCCTCATACGTCATTCCTGCCATCCCAGGTATCAGCCTGGTGAATCTTCGCTGCACTCCTTCCATGGCAAGAACGTCCTTCCTCAGGTAAGACCAAAACGGCACACAATATTCAAGGTGCGGTCTCACCAAGGCCCTGTACAACTGTAGCAAGACATCCTTGTTCCTGTACTCGAACCCTCTTGCTACGAAGGCCAACATACCATTTGCCTTCTTAACCGCCTGCTGCACCTGCATGCTTACCTTCAGCGACTGGTGCACAAGAACACCCAGGTCTCTTTGCACTTCCCCTTCTCCCAATCTATTGCCATTCAAATAATAATCTGCCTTCCTGTTTTTGCCACCAAAGTGGATAACCTCACATTTATCCACATTATAGTGCATTTGCCATGTTTCTGCCAAATCACCCAACCTGTCCAAATCATACTGGAGTTTCACGACATCCTCCTCACAGCATACCCTCCCACCCAGCTTTGTGTCGTCTGCAAATTTGGAGATATTACATCCAATTCCCTCGTCCAGATCATTAATATATATTGTGAACAGCTGGGGTCCTAGGACCGATCCCTGCGGTACCCCACTAGTCACCGCCTGCCACCTGGAAAACGACCTGTTTATTCCAACTCTTTGCTTTCTGTCCGCCAACCAGTTCTCTATCCATGTCAATACCTTGCCCCCAATCCCATGTGCCTTAATTTTGCACGCTAATCTCTTATGCGGGACCTTATTGAAAGCCTTCTGAAAGTCCAAATACACCACATCCACTGGTTCTCCTTAATCTATTTTACCAGTTACATCCTCAAAAAATTCCAGTAGATTAGTCAAGCATGATTTACCTTTTGTAAATCCATGTTGACTTTGTCCGATCCTGTCACTGCTTTCCAAGTGCTCTGCTATTACATCTTTTATAATGGACTCTAGCATTTTCCCCACTACTGATGTCAGGCTTACCGGTCTATAATTCCCCGCTTTTTCTCTACCACCCTTTTTGAATAGTGGGGTAACATTAGCTACCCTCCAATCCATGGGTACTGTTCCAGAGTCTATCGAGTTCTGGAAGATGACCAGCAATGCATCTACTATTTCTAGGGCAACTTCCTTAAGTACCCTGGGATGTAGATTATCAGGCCCTGGGGATTTATCGGCCTTCAGTTCCATCAATTTTCCTAACGCCATTTCCGTACAAATACTGATTTCTTTCAGTTCCACCCTTTCATCAGACCCTATGTTCCCTGGCATCTCTCGGAGGTTATTTGTGTCCTCCTTTGTGAAGACAGAACCAAAATATGTATTTAGTTGGCCTGCCATTTCTTTGTTCCCCATTATAAATTCCCCTGATTCTGACTGCAAGGGACCTACGCTTGACTTCACCAATCTTTTTCTCTTCAGATATCTATAAAAGCTTTTACAGTCAGTTTTTATGTTCCCTGAAAGCTTACTCTCATATTCTATTTTCCCTTTCTTAATTAATCCCTTTGTCCTCCTTTGTTGAATCCTAAACTGTTCCCAATCCTCAGGATTATTGCTTTATCTGGCCAATTTATATGTCCTCTCCTTGGATCTTATGCTATCCCTAATTTCCCTTGTTAGCCACAGTTGAGTCACCTTTTTTGTTTTATTTTAATGAACAAATTCTGTAGCTCATCCAGTCGGTCTTTGAATGTTTGCCATTGCCTATCCACCGTCAACCCTTTGAGTGCCATTCTCCAATCAATCCGACCCAACTCGCTCCTCAGACCATTGTAGTTTCCTTTATTTAAATTGAGGACCCTAGTCTCTGAGTCAACTACTTCATTCTCCATCTTAATGAAGAATTCGATCGTATTATGATCGCTCTGACCCAAGGGGCCTCGTACAACAAGATTGCTAATTAATCCTTTCTCGTTACATAATATCCAGTCTAAGATGGCCTGATCTCTGGTTGGTTCCTCGACATATTCGTCCAGGAAACCATCCCGTAAACACTCCAGGAATTCCTCCTCCACAGTATTGTTACTTATTTGGTTGGCCCAATCTATATGTAGATTAAAGTCACCCATGATGACTGCTGTGCCCTTATTGAACGCTTCTTTAATTTCCCTTTTAATGCCATCCCAACCTCCGCCTTACTGTTTGGAGGTCTATATACCACCCCCACTAATGTTTTTTTCCCCTTAGTATTTCTCAATTCTACCCATACAGATTCCACATCATCAGAGCTAATATCCTTCATTACAATTGTGTTAATCCCTTCTTTAACCAGTAAATCTACCCCACCTCCCTTTCCTTTTTGCCTATCTTTCCTGAATATCGAATACCCCTGGATGTTGAGTTCCCAGTCTTGGCCATCTTTGAGCCACGTTTCTGTAATCCCAACCAAATCATATTCGTTTACCTCTATTTGCGCAGCCAATTCATCCACCTTATTACAAATGCTCCTCGCATTAAGACACAAAGGCCTAGAAACTCAGTATAGCCACGTTTGGGGCGCTAAAGTCGGGCGGCCGCTAAAGTTTGCGCCCGGCGCAAAGTCGCGCCACCTTCGCCGATATTCAGTCGCATCGCCCCAAGAGGTTGCTGCTGCGCTAAAACAGGCGATGCACGACTATCTTTAGGCGCTAAGCCGGCGGTGCTGAGCAATACCCCCGAGGCCAGGCGCAGCGCAGGTGCGGCGAGTTGTTGATTGACGGCAGACACTCTGGCGCCGGTCAGCTCTTAAAGGGGGAGGGTGGATTTGTTTGCCTGCCACGCCCTGCACACTGCAGCCCTCAACCTAGGCCTGACCACTTCTGCTTCATCTGCACAACGCCCAGGGCTATGGAGAAGGCCAGGGAGAGAGCACAGCGCTTCAGCGACGGTGACCTGAGGGTGCTGGTTGGCGGAGTGGAGCGCAAGCGGCATGTTCTGTTCCCAGAAGGTGGCAGGAGGCCGCTGCCCAGCGCCTACCGGAAAGCCTGGAGGGAGGTCTCAAACAGGGTGACTTCCAACACCGTGGTTGCCAGGACTCCTGTGCAATGCCGGAAAAAGTTCAACGACCTCACTCGGGTTGTCAGGGTGAGTACCCTTTCCAGTGTCTTCCTCATCCCTGCATGTGCACCTCAGTTTATGGGCAAAGGGACCTGAAAGCCCTAATGGCCAGCCCTCATCCAGCAGCTATGGGACTGTCATGAAAATCACTTGCACATTCAGCACTTTACACACTGTACAAGCTATTCGACCATGGGAGGCATTGCAGACAAGATCAGGGCTTCACACTGTCAGGGCCAGTCCACCATGGGAGGCATTGCAGACAAGATCAGGGCTTCACACTGTGCAAGCTATTCGACCATGGGAGGCAGTGCAGACAAGATCAGGGCTTCACACTGTACTTAGAGGCCGTCCTTTCTCTTGCAGGCCAAGGTGGCACACAACCGGCGGAAACTAAGTGAGGCCGGGGGAGGCCGTCCTGACGTCAAAGAGCTCTCCGACCTCGACCAGCATGTGGAGCGCATTATGGCAGGCCGGCTGATTGGCCCCGTCGCCAGTGGAGATGCCGACCCTGTTCTGGGCACCAATGGTAAGGGCATCACCTTTTTGACCTCTCTCTTTCCACTTGCGCCTCAGATCAGCATCCTTTGCCACTGTCCGACCAATGCAGTGCATGGCAGCACTCATGCCTCCCTCGCTGCCGCCCTGTCCTCACTCTAAAGCTACTCTTGTGCCTTCCTGCTTTCAGATGGTGAATCGCCAGGTGAGGAGGCGGGCCCTCAAGCTGCCACTGTCAGCACTTCCGAATTAGAGGAGGAGGAAGAGGAAGCCGGCCCATCAGTGCCACCCTCAGCCGTGCCAGCCCATGGCGATGAAGGGGACACGTCTTCCCTGGAGGGGAGCCGGGGGGAAGGGTCGGAGGAGAGTGAAGCTCCGGGGCCCAGCGGCCTGCAGCAACACGGGAGGGGTGGGGAAGCTCGGCGGACTTCTCCGCAGAGGGTGAGTGCGGCCTCCAGTCCTGCGACGGTGAGCGCAGAGGAGGTGCGGCTCCTGGAGGAAATGGCCGTCCAGGCTGAGCGCAGGCACACTGAGCTCATGGCTGCAGTGGTAAGGATGCCTGACTCCATTGAGTCTCTGTCAAGGAGTGTGCAGCAATTTGGAGCAGCACAGGCCAGGAGTCTACAGGACTTTGCGGCAGCACAGGCAGCTTCGAGCCAAGTGCTCAGTCGTGCCGTCCATTCACTGGCTGTTGTCATGCGGACACAGACCAGGGCCACACGGGCACTAACTGCTGCCACCCTCGCTGGATCAGCCAGGCATCGCCAGGGCACTCGCCGCACAGCAGCAGCCCAGCAGTCTGTTCTTCAGCTGTTTGCTGCGCATGCTGCAGTGCTGGCCCGTGCGAGTGCCAATGCATCAGGCGACCAGGGAGCACCTGCGATCTGTCGGGTTGGCACCATTCCTGCAGCCGACACTGCCACTCCGCCATTGCAGCTGCCACGAGCCGCTGGACAGACTGCTGCCGCCCAAGCAGAGTTGGAGCAGTCAGCAGCCGGCCCCTCCAGGGCCAGAGCTGGTGCAGGCCGACCCCCAAGGGCATCTGCCGTCTCGCCATCTGACCCTCAGCAGCCTTCCCCCAGCCTTGCTGCAGCCACTGGGCTCCCATTGAGGAGGAGCTGCAGGGCGGGCAGGGGCCAGGCAAGGATGTGAAAGGCATCGCCCTCGCAGGGCAAAAAGTAGAAGGTCTGCACAAATGCTTTGTGTTTGTTGAAAGGCCGAGACTGGTGTAGTTGTGTTTTTGTAAGGCCGAGACTGGTGTAGTTGTGTTTTTGTAAGGCCGAGACTGGTGTCTTTCTTTGTTTTTGTAAGGCCGAGACTGTTAGTTTTGTGTTTTTGGAGGGGGCTTCTCAACATGAGGTTGTAATGTGGGAAGGGCAGAGGTTTGCAATAAATTAATGTTCTTAAATCGCACTGTGCATGGTTTTTTCTGCAAGTCCTGGTTGCCCTGCTCGGCTGAGGGCTTGTGGAGCGGCTACATTCATCTGCTGACATTGGCACAAGCCATTCCCTGAGAGGGGGCCTAGAACCGACGTTCAATAAGCCAGCGACGGGCGGCCCTTGCACTTTCTGCCTCCCTCCTGTGCTGGTCCTCCTCCTCCTCCTCCTCCTCTTCCTCCTCAGGTGGTCCTCCAATCTCTGGTGGCAGTGGCTGAGTCCTGCGGATAGCCAGGTTGTGCAGCATGCAGCACACGACCACGAAATGGGAGACTCGCTCCGGCAAATATTGTAGGGCTCCACCGGAACGATCCAGACAGTGGAACCGTTGCTTCAGGACGCCGATTGTTTGCTCAATGATGTTCCTGGTCGCTTGATGGCTGTCGTTGTATCCCTCTTCAGCAGGGGTGCTGGGCGCACGGAGTGGGGTCATCAGCCAGGTACACAAAGGATAGCCTTTGTCCCCGAGAAACCATCCTCGTGGGTGAGGCTGGGCCTGGAACATGTCTGCCACAGAAGTCTGGTGCAGGATGAAGGCATCGTGGCTGCTGCCTGGAAAGCGGACATTGACAGCTAGGATGAGCTGCCTGTGGTCACACACCAGCTGGACGTTGAGCGAATGGTAGCCCTTCCGGTTGCGGTAATCCTCGGAATTCTCCAGAGGTGCCCGCAAAGCCACATGCGTGCAGTCAATGGCGCCCTGCACCATGGGGAAGCCCGCGAATGCTGCAAAGCCCATTGCACGCTGTTGCTGCTTGGCACGGGCCATGGAGAAGGAGATGAACTGACGTCTCCTTTTGAAAAGGGCATTGGTCACCTGGCGGATGCTGCAATGCACGGCGAATTGGGAGATGTTGGAAATGTCCCCAGTAGCGGATTGGAAGGAGCCGGTGGCATAGAAGTTGAGAGCCACCGTCACCTTCACTGCCGCCGACAGAGATGTCCTGCTCCTCAGATGTGGCTGCAGATCACCGCCAAGCAGGTGGCAGATCTCTGTGACCACCTCCCTTCGGAATCGCAGCCTCCGAACACACTGCGCGTCAGACATGTTCAGATAGGAGAACTGCTGGCGGTATACCCTGGGTGGGTAAGGCCTCCATTCCCGACGCCTGTTGCCCCCTCTGCGTCTAGCCAGGGCTGCCACTCTCTCACGGCGTCTGTGAGCCCTTTGGATGCAATGGAGAAGGCCAGTGTTTGCACCCATTGCAGCCCCCATTATATGTTAGCAAACAATGATATGTCAATGAAGGCAAAGACAAGTGGAAAGCTGTGGCCTGAAGCCACAAGTACCTGTCCAAGTGTTGAGCCAAAGCAGAAAGCTCTCTACCTTGGTCTCTCTGCAAAGATCCGTCTCTCAAGAAGGAGTGCTGCGAAATGGCAGCCTTTTCTAGTGCAGGAGGAGTGCCCTTTAATTTGCGCCCCCCGCATCGACTGAGAACCGTTCCCCTCTACCAGTCGCTAGGGGCGCCAGGCGCACAATAGGGCGTCACGACTGAATTTCCGGTTTGGGGCGCACAAAGGGCGTTGCATGAGGAAATGACGTCAGGATCTGCGCGCGCAGCTGAGCGGCGCAAAGACTTTGCGCCGCCGCTAAATCGTGAGTGAAGTTGGGGAGAGGCGCAGATCACGCTGCGCCTGGCCGCTAGCCACCTAGCGCCCAACATCTACTCCTCCTAAGGCGCTACCGGCTGGCGCAAGCAACTGAATTTCTAGGCCAAAGCCTTCAGGCTTGTTTTTTTAACACTCTTAGACCTATTAGAATTATTATTTACTGTGGCCACGTTTGATTTAAACTGTTGATTTCTCTGACTGCCACTTTTGTTTTTCTCCTTCCTATCTTTTGCTTTTATCCTTGTTTCCCTTCCCTCTGTCTCCCTGATCAGGTTCCCAACCCCCTGCCATTTTAGTTTAAACCCTCCCCCACAGCACTAGCAAACACTCCCCCTAGGACATTAGTTCCAGCCCTGCCCAGATGCAGACCGACCGGTTTGAACTGGTCCCACCTCCCCCAGAACCGGTTCCAATGTCCCAGGAACTTGAATCCCTCCCCCTGGCACCATTCCTCTAGCCACGTATTCATCTGAAGTATCCTTCTATTTCTACTCTGACTAGCATGTGGCACTGGTAGCAATCCTGAGATTACTACCTTTGAGGTCCTGTTTTTTAATTTATCTCCTAACTCCCTATATTCCGCTTTTAGGACCTCATCCCGCTTTTTACCTATATCGTTGGTGCCTATATGCACCATGACAACTGGCTGTTCACCCTCCCCTTCCAAGGTGTTCTGCAGCCGCTCGGAGACATCCTTGACCCTTGCACCAGGGAGGCAACACACCATCCTGGAGTCTCGTTTGCGGCCGCAGAAACGCTTATCTATTCCCCTTACAATAGAATCCTCTAATACTATAGCTCTACCCCTCTTTTTCCTCCCATTCTATGGCAAATTGGACTAGATTCTGCCAGTGGTGCAGAGCCTTGATGGTGTCAGATACAGGACAGAAAAAGTTCAGTTGTCCTCTAAAAGCCAGCAGCTACCCTTTACGAGCTGCTGCCTGGCTGTATTTTCACCCCTCAACCAATAGCATTTATGACCAGTTACCCTGCACACGTTTCCAACATGTAGAGAGCCTATTTAAATGTAGGGGAGGAACAGGACTGAGAAAAATCCGCGAGGCCAGCACCCCCTGCTGCTAGCATGCTGCACCTGCAGCACGAACGAGCACAGCCTCAATTTTGCCAGTCTTGCAAAATGGGAGCTTTCTATGTGCCACGCCACCTGCTGGCTTGGCCACCTCCCAGTAAGTTTGAGAGACAATCACTAACTTGGGAATACATATTTGCATCCAGTTATCCTGATGGATTTTGGGTGATGACCTGTTTCCCTTCACAATATTTCTGCATTTTACTACCCAACACGAGCTAGACTCCAGGGTCCAGACTCTCAGTATCGTTCCTCTCAGCTGTTCTTTCTGTCTGTCTTCTTTTTAAGGTACTTCCACTCCTTCCTATTTCTTCAGAGTCCTGTGCCATTCATCAGTTCTGGTCAACCTGTTCCCAGAGTATTTCCAATGTTGACCTGAAAGCAGGAGGAGTGCCAAAGAGTCATGGAGTGACTTTTCCTTTTTAGGCTCCCTCACTCCACATAGAGAAGAGCTTGGCCAATGCTTGACACTGCGACACTTGCTGAAATGAAGGAACTTAGCAAGTGGAATGTGGCAGTCCCAAGCCCACATCCTTCCTATTGCGGCGCAGTGTTTTGGAGCTTCAATGCATTGTACTGTCATGCTGCGTTTTAGTTTCTTTAAAATTACAGTATTTGCTAAATTTCAGTACTCTTCCATAAGGACAGGAGTAGGTCATTCAGCCCCTCAAGCATGTCCTGCCATTAGATCATGGCTGATCGGTATCTTAACTCCATCTGCCCGCCTTGGTTCCGTAACCCTTAATACCCTTCCCAATTCTCAATCAACTATGTAATACTTCACTAACGCTACTTATTTCAAAGGTCTACACTGCTGTCCCATGTCTGAATTTAGAACTACAGGAGTACACTTTCCGAGTAAGCAGGTGACAGTGAGGTACCTCGGCCACCTCCAGTTCATGTTGGGTACATGAAACAAGAAACAGCATTTAGTCAATCAGTCTCCTTCCTTCCACTGGCCATGTGCAATGATCTCTATAAATTACTCAACCCAATATCATCTAATGAAAGGTTTTGAAAAGTTTGTCTCTGACCCTACCCCAATAATAAGGGCAAAACAAATGAAACTCCAAAATACCTATCTGACTTTCTCACTATTTTTAAAAAATCACAGGCAATACACTTGCAATTTTCTGATATGTGCTGACAGCAGAAAATTACCCAGTATTATTTAATTTACTTGCAATTAAGTAGTGTCATATCACATCAAAGTATGTTTCTGGCCCAACGAGGAAGGAGACATTGCTGGATCTGGTTCTGGGGAATGAGGTGGGTCAGGTGGATTAAGTTTCAGTAGGGGAACATTTAGGCAACAGTGATCATAGTATCATAAGGTTTAGATTAGATATGAAAAAGGACGAAGAGCAATCTAGAGTCAAAATTCTTAATTGGAGGAGGGCAATTTCAGTGGGTTGAGAGCAGACCTGGCCTGGGTAAATTGGAATCAAAGATTGGCAGGCAACAGTGTAATTGAACAATGGGCTGCCTTTAAAGAGGAGATGGTTCGGGTACAGTCGAGGTACATTCCCACGAGGGGGAAAGGTAGGGCAACCAAAGCCAGAGCTCCCTGGATGATGAAAGAGATAGAGAGAAAGATAAAGCAGAAAAAAGGGGCGTATGACAGATGTTAGGTTGAGAATACAAGTGAGAACCAGGCTGAATACAAAAAGTTCAGAGGGGAAGTGAAAAAGGAAATAAGAGGGGCAAAGAGAGAGTATGAGAATAGACTGGCAGCTAACATAAAAGGGAATCCAAAAGTCTTCTATAGGCATTTAAGTAGCAAACAGGTAGTAAGAGGAGGGGTGGGGCTGATTAGGGATCAAAAAGGAGACCTACGCATGGAGGTAGAGGGCATAGCTGAGGTACTAAATGAGTACTTTGCATCTGTCTTTACCAAGGAAGAAGATGCTGCCAAAGTCATAGTGAAAGAAGAGATATTAGATGGGATAAAAATTGATAAACGGGAGGTACTAGAAAGGATTGCTGTACTTAAAGTAGATAAGTCACCAGGGCCAAATGGGAGGCAGCTAAGGATGCTGAGGGAAGTAAAGGTGGAAATTGCGGAGGTATTGGCCATAATCTTCCAATCCTTCTTAGATACGGGGATGGTGCCAGAGGACTAGAGAATTGCAAATGTTACACCCTTGTTCAAAAAAGGGTGTAAGGATAAACCCAGCAACTGCAGGCCAGTCAGCTTAACCTCGGTGATGGGGAAACTTTTAGAAACGATAATCTGGGACAAAATTAACAGTCACTTGGACAAGTGTGGATTAATTAAGGGAAGGCAGTACGAATTTGATAAAGGCAAATGGTGATTAATTAACTTCATTGAATTTTTTGATGAGGTAACAGAGAGGGTTGATGAGGGCAATGCGGTTGATGTGGTGTACAGCGACTTCCAAAAGGTGTTTGATAAAGTGCCACATAATAGGTTTGCCAGCAAAGTTGAAGCCCATGGTATAAAAGGGACAGTGGCAGCATGGATACAAAATTGGCTAAATGACAGGAAACAGAGAGTAGTGGTGAATGGTTGTTTTTCGGACTGGAGTAAGGTACACAGTGGTGTTCCCCAGGGGTTGGTACTAGGACCACTGCTTTTCTTGATATATATTAATGATTTGGACTTAGGTGTACAGGGCACAATTTCAAAATTTGCGGATGACACAAAACTTGGAAGTATGGTGAACAGTGAGGTGGGTAGGGATAGACTTCAAGAGGACATGGACAGGCTGGTGGAATGGGTGGACACGTGACAGATGAAGTTTACGCAGAAAAATGAGGAGAAGAACGAGGAGAGGCAATATAAACTAAAGGATACAATTCTAAAGGAGGTGCATGAACAGAGAGACCTGGAGGTAGATGTGCAAAAAACATTGAAGGTGGCAGGGCAGGTTGAGAAAGCTATTAAAAAAGCATATGGGATCCTGGGCTTCATAAATAGAGGCTTGTACAAAAGCAAGGAAGTGATGATGAACCTTTATAAAACACTGGCTCAGCCACAACTGGAGTATTGTGTCCAATTCAGGGCACTGCACTTTAGGAAGGATGTGAAGGCTTTAGAGAGGGTGCAGAAAAGATTTACAAGAATGGTTCCAGGGATGAGGGACTTCAGTTACATGGATAGACTGGAGAAGCTGGGGTTGTTCTTCTTAGGTGTCAGCTGTGGCTCAGTTGATAGCACACTTGCCTCTGAGTCCAAAAGTTGTGGGTTCAAGTGTCCACTCCAGGGACTTGAGCACATAAAGCTAGGCTGACACTCCAGTACCGTACTGAGGGAGTGCTGCACTGTCGGAGGTGCCGTCTTTTGGATGAGACGTTAAACTGAGGCCCTGTCTGCTCTCTCAGGTGGACGTAAAAGATCCCATGGCACTATTTCGAAGAAGAACAGGGGAGTTATCCCCGGTGTCCTGGCCAATATTTATCCCTCAACCAACATAACAAAAACAGATTATCTGGTCATTATCACATTGCTGTTTGTGGGAGCATGCTGTGTGCAAATTGGTTGCTGCGTTTCCCACATTACAACAGTGGCTCCACTTCAAAAGTACTTCAGTGACTGTAAAGTGCTTTGAGACATCCGGTGGTCTTTCTTTAGAGCAGAGAAGATTGAGAGGAGATTTGATAGAGGTGTTCAAGAGGAGGTGGAGGCAGATTCAATCGTGGCTTTCAAAAGGGAATTAGATAAGCACCTGAAGGAAAAAAAATTGCAGAGCTACGGGGAAAGGGAGGGGGTGTTGGGACTAGCTGAAGTGCTCTTGCAGAGAGCCGGCACGGGCTCGACAGGCCGAATGGCCTCCTACTGTGCTGTAACGATGCTACAATTCCCCGAAAGTACCGCAAAGCACTCCACCCAATCAAGCTGATTTTAACTGGCTGAAATCGGTGTTAAAAGGCAGGTACTGGCCACAAAATGGGTTTGATAGACTTACAGCACCGTTAACGCTGACCCTCTGGCCGCCACGATTTTGAAAGGAGCCTTCCCTTGGGTGGCTGGAGCTGTCATCTGTTTCAGGCAGTAGTCATCTTGATTATTCCAATCAGGGTCCTATGACAAGTTAGGACCCTGATTTAAATTTTATGGGGCACACAGAGCAGCATTTATCCTGGAGTTGAGCGACCTACAAAAGCAGTCCTTAAAGGGCCCCAAAACCTTTTCAACTTTCTATTTTTGTGGAGCCAGAAGGAGCAGGAGTGGCCCTCCCAGTTCCACAAAAATACTGCTGGGCCTAGCTCGGCTCCCCCTACCTCGCCTCCCCACCTACCCAGGACTTATCCGTGGGCCAGCTTGGAGTAGGAGCCAGCCAAGATTCCTCAGGCCCCAAAACCGACGAGCTGCCCGTTTGGTGCCCGCAGCTCGCCATTGAAATGAGGCCTGGGCCTCAAAATGGCTCCGGCCTCTTCACTCCCAGAACGGGCGGCCAGCTCCCTCGGTCAGCCAGCCAAAAGTTGAAGTCTCCCCGAATGAAGTGCTTTTGCAGCGACTGTTGTTATGTAGGCAATAAAGCAGCCATTCTGCACCAGCAGCGTCCTTCAAACAGCAATGAGCTGAAAAGCCAGTTAATCTATCTTTATGGTGTTAAAACCTTACGAAAGGAAAATAAATGTTCTCGACTGGCTGTTTTGATTGGCCTATATCCACGGTCTCAGTGGCTCAAGACCATCGTGTTTCACATAGTATTTGATTATCTCTATCTGTAATTATCCTTACAACCCTTAATCCTCTTCCTAACCAGCTATTCATTTAGCTCTTTTCTAAAGGTTATAATTGACACAACATTAACAGCTTTAGTTGGCAGTTTATTGTGTATATTCACTGCTTGCGGAGAAAAATGACACTGGTTAATTTAATGTTAATTTTATGCTCATCTTCTCTAGTTCTGTGCTCACAGCCTACATTTTCTCTGCAGCCCAGAAACCGAGAATATGGCTGCTCACGATATTATTATTTGTAATAAAAACGAGTTGGCCCAGAACTTCCGAATGAGGCCTTTTTTTGGGGGTGGAGCTTGGGCAGAGCAGATCGTCCGCTCACCGACCAGCTGTGCCACTGGCCTGTGGCCACTGTACATCAGGCAGATGCCCAATCCATTAATGCCAGATTTGGGGTGCCTGGCTCAGGAAAGCTGCTGGTGAGGCAGGAGGGGAAAGCTGGTTGTAGCATTAGTGGGTCGGCCTGTAGACTTCCAAATAAATATTTGGTCCGTTTATCCGGATTCCGTACCGCAGCACCGTGCTGTGCATCCATCGTCTGTGGAGCTCTTGCATGTCCATGGCAACATGGCGCTGAAATTGATTTCACTGGTAAAGGAAGTCAGACGGAGTGTAAAACGGGCTGCCGATTCGCTATCGCCCATTTTGCGCTGCTGCACAATCTCCACCCGCATTTCTCTACCAGTGTTTAATGGGCCATTTAGTTCATCAGGGTGACATTTTCATTTCATGATCTTTCGATGAGAAATTGCCCAATTAGAATTGAATTTTTATGCTAAAGCCTCAACTGAGAGCAAGTGAAGTGAAATCAAGGCCCGAAGTTGAAATTCCAGTTGTGGGGAGCAGCACAATTCCAGCTGTGGGGCTACAATGTCGGGCGGAAATCAGAGCCACTTGGTTGACCTCAATTATAATGTCCCCAGTGCTCTGAGGGCTTCTTAAGACTGCCCTTATTACGACACTATTGAATTTTTGGGGGTGTTTACGGGCCTTCCTGGGTTACCCGAGGAATTGTACCCAGCTTGTCCCAGCAGAGCAGAGGGATCAGTTACCTTTATAAAGCTGACCCTATGCTCCCTGATAAATCTTTTTTAACAACTACTCTTTGGCCTGTTGCAGGCCTGGTGCTCCCCCTTTCAGAGGGACAGGGATCTGCTCCGACTTCTGCCTCTTCAGCAGGGCAGATGCCTCTGATCCGTAGCTACACGCATGGGTGTCCGGATCGAATATTTAAAAAAAACCTGACCCGGGGATTTGAGGCAGGCACCACTGCGAGCTGGAATCCCACCCGGTTCCACGCGGGCTGGAATCCCACCCGGTTCCACAGCGAGCTGGAATCTCATCCGGGTCCACAGAGGGCAGGAATCTCCCTGGATCCACAGTGGGCTGGAATCCCCCTGGACCTACAGCGGGCAGGAATCCACCCAGATCCACAGCGAGCTGGAATCCCACTCAGATCCACAGCGGGCTGGAATCCCACCCAGATCCACAGCGAGCTGGAATCCCACCCGGATCCACAGCGGGCTGGAATCCCACCTGGATCCACAGAGGGCAGGAATCCACCTGGATCCACAGAGGGCAGGAATCCCACTCGGATCCACAGTGGGCAGGAATCCACCCTGATCCACAGTGGGCAGGAATCCACCTGGATCCACAGAGGGCAGGAATCCCACTCGGATCCACAGAGGGCAGGAATCCCACCTGGACCCACAGTGGGCAGGAATCCACTCGGATCCACAGTGGGCAGGAATCCACCCGGATCCACAGAGCGCAGGAATCCCACTCGGATCCACAGAGGGCAGGAATCCCACTCGGATCCACAGAGGGCAGGAATCACACTCGGATCCACAGCGGGCAGGAATCCACCTGGATCCACAGTGGGCAGGAATCCCCCTGGATCCACAATGGGCAGGAATCCACTCGGATCCACAGAGGGCAGGAATCCCCCCGGATCCACAGGGGGCAGGAATCCACCCGGATCCACAGAGGGCAGGAATCCACCCGGATCCACAGAGGGCAGGAATCCCCCCGGATCCACAGTGGGCAGGAATCCCCCCAGATCCACAGAGGGCAGGAATCCACTCGGATCCACAGAGGGCAGGAATCCCCCCGGATCCACAGTGGGCAGGAATCCCACTCGGATCCACAGAGGGCAGGAATCCCCCCGGATCCACAGCGGGCTGGAATCCCCCCCGGATCCACAGTGGGCAGAATCCCCCCGGATCCACAGTGGGAAGGAATCCCCCCCGGATCCACAGACGGCAGGAATCCCCCCGGATCCACAGGGGGCAGGAATCCCCCCCGGATCCACAGTGGGCAGGAATCCACCCGGATCCACAGAGGGCAGGAATCCCCCCGGATCCACAGGGGGCAGGAATCCCCCCGGATCCACAGAGGGCAGGAATCCCCCCGGATCCACAGGGGGCAGGAATCCCCCCGGATCCACAGTGGGCAGGAATCCCCCCGGATCCACAGCGGGCTGGAATCCCCCCCGGATCCACAGCGGGCTGGAATCCCCCCCGGATCCACAGCGGGCTGGAATCCCCCCCGGATCCACAGCGGGCTGGAATCCCCCCCGGATCCACAGCGGGCTGGAATCCCCCCCGGATCCACAGCGAGCTGGAATCCCACCTGGATCCACAGCGGGCAGGAATCCCCCCGGATCCACAGGGGGCAGGAATCCCCCCGGATCCACAGTGGGCAGGAATCCCCCTGGATCCACAGAGGGCAGGAATCCACCCGGCTCCACAGTGGGCAGGAATCCACCCGGATCCACAGCGGGCTGGAATCCCCCCCGGATCCACAGTGGCCAGGAATCCCCCCCGGATCCACAGGGGGCAGGAATCCCCCCCCCGGATCCACAGTGGGCAGGAATCCCACCCGGATCCACAGCGGGCTGGAATCCCACCCGGAACCACAGGGGGCAGGAATCTCCCCGGATCCACAGTGGGCTGGAATCCCACCCGGATCCACAGGGGGCAGGAATCCCCCCGGATCCACAGGGGGCAGGAATCTCCCCGACCCACAGTGGGCAGGAATCCCACCCGGATCCACAGTGGGCTGGAATCCCACCCGGAACCACAGGGGGCAGGAATCTCCCCGGATCCACAGGGGGCAGGAATCTCCCCGGATCCACAGCGGGCTGGAATCCCACCCGGAACCACAGGGGGCAGGAATCTCCCCGGATCCACAGCGGGCTGGAATCCCACCCGGAACCACAGGGGGCAGGAATCTCCCCGGATCCACAGCGGGCTGGAATCCCACCCGGAACCACAGGGGGTTGAAATCTCCCCGATCCACAGCGGGCTGGAATCCCACCCGGAACCACAGGGGGCAGGAATCTCCCCGATCCACAGCGGGCTGGAATCCCACCCGGAACCACAGGGGGCAGGAATCTCCCCGGATCCACAGTGGGCTGGAATCCCACCCGGAACCACAGGGGGCAGGAATCTCCCCGATCCACAGTGGGCTGGAATCCCACTCGGAACAACAGGGGGCAGGAATCTCCCCGATCCACAGTGGGCTGGAATCCCACCCGGAAGCACAGGGGGCAGGAATCTCCCCGGACCCACAGTGGGCTGGAATCCCACCCGGAACCACAGGGGGCAGGAATCTCCCCGATCCACAGTGGGCTGGAATCCCACCCGGAACCACAGGGGGCAGGAATCTCCCCGATCCACAGTGGGCTGGAATCCCACCCGGAACCACAGGGGGCAGGAATCTCCCCGGACCCACAGTGGGCTGGAATCCCACCCGGATCCACAGCGGGCTGGAATCCCACCCGGAACCACAGGGGGCAGGAATCTCCCCGGACCCACAGTGGGCTGGAATCCCACCCGGAACCACAGGGGGCAGGAATCTCCCCGATCCACAGTGGGCTGGAATCCCACCCGGAACCACAGGGGGCAGGAATCTCCCCGAGCCACAGTGGGCTGGAATCCCACCCAGATGCACAGTGGGCTGGAATCCCACCCGGAACCACAGGGGGCAGGAATCTCCCCGATCCACAGTGGGCTGAAATCCCACCCGGAACCACAGTGGGCAGGAATCTCCCCGATCCACAGTGGGCTGGAATCCCACCCGGAACCACAGGGGGCAGGAATCTCCCCGGACCCACAGTGGGCTGGAATCCCACCCGGAACCACAGGGGGCAGGAATCTCCCCGGACCCACAGTGGGCTGGAATCCCATCCGGAACCACAGGGGGCAGGAATCTCCCCGATCCACAGTGGGCTGGAATCCCACCCGGAACCACAGGGGGCAGGAATCTCCCCGATCCACAGTGGGCTGGAATCCCACCCGGAACCACAGGGGGCAGGAATCTCCCCGGACCCACAGTGGGCTGGAATCCCACCCGGAACCACAGGGGGCAGGAATCCCACCCAGATCCACAGCGGGTACAACTTAAAAACAGAACTACTCTGAATTCCACACAGCAAGTATTCAGTTATTTATTAAAAGATGGAAATTTGTTTCTCAGCCTCAAAAGGGAACAGAAAGGTTCGAGGTCAAAGTAAAGCACAGGTGAACTCTCGAACTGCAAAGTGGTGAGGATTAAAAAGCCTCTTTTAGTTTAGTGACAGAAGAATGAGAACCACTTTTTTGTAATGACACTCTTTCCGTGCTGTGCAGCACGTATTTTCTTTCCTGCGTTTTGGACAGGAAGGACCTCAGGCCTGGTGCAGCTGCAGTTCCAGCCAGATTTGTCACTGCTTCTCCCTGCAGCCCTGCTTAAACTTTTCTGCACTAAGAGTGTCCTTTGTTTTGTGAATCCGTTCGCTTGACAGCCTTGGCTTTATCTCCAGTGCATGCGAAACATTGTTTTAATGTGGTTTGAAACAGATCATTTTCTAGTTCTTCTTCCTAATCCTGTGCAGTGGTTCCCAGTCGGTTTCTCTGGTATAATACTTCCCACTTCCTCTTTTTAATTTTTATGCATTACATTTTGTCAGTTTAGTGGTAGAATGGTGTAACTTTATCAAAAATAACCTGTCGTCAAAGCTTTGGTCTGGTTTAAAATACACCGTTACACTTCGCCATTGATTATCCTCTGTAATTAGCTTTCAGTTTGAAGGCTGGAACTGTGGGACTTCCGCCTTCAGTAAATTTTTATTCATGTGAATGGCCACATTTTTCATGAAAGTAACTTTTTATTGGTTCTTATCAGACATTGTCCCTTTGTCAGACACCTGGTCCAAGATCTGTTGAAATAATGTACACCATTTCTTCTTTTATTTTTCGCTTCGGTGTCATTTACAGTTTACATTCACATACATACTTTATGAACCTTTGTAGGGCTGATTTTCCTCTGGTGAGCATCTGGAGAACGCTCAATCCCTGAGCACAAAGGAGAAGAAAAAGGGGAGGAGAGTCCGTAGACCTGAGATGGTAGGCCTCTGCCCCCTTTACATTGCCAGAGAACTTCTGGGGGTTTTCCTGAGGGAATGGCGAGCGCTCACACCTACAACTGGTGCAAGCATTGAAATATTGGCCCAGTAATTCCGGTCCCAACGCGTGAGTACGGACGGGGTACTCACGCGTGGGCCCGTTGGAAATGCCGGATTTCAGCATGCACAGCGCATGTGCGGAAAACCAGCATTTCCTCTGCTCTGAACCAAGGGGTTAAGAGGCGGTTCCCTAGCGACGTTTGAGGCAGCGCGTACGCGTTCAACTTTGTTTTTTTTGACAGGTTTGTCCGTGCGTGAAGGCCTCCACTTTTTACGAATGTAAAAAGCAGACGTAAGGACTTAGTTTTATAAGGTAAGTGGTCTAATAATTAAAGTTAGAACATTTTTTCCACAGGTTTATTATTTTTAAAGAATTTACAGTAAGGTAAGTATTTTTGGACCCGATTTCTTGAAAAAAAAATTTTGGCAGAAATTTGAACAATTGCTTAAAATAGTTTTTTAAAAGTTATTAATAGTTAATTTAATTATTGGAATTTTTTAAAACTTTTATTTAAAGTTTAAGTAGTGTTTTGGGCGCCCGGACTTTTCATGAGTTTGACAGGTCTTATGTCTAACTCATGAATGGACTTTTGTGAACTCCCATTGGTTGCCCAGTGCTCACGTGATCCCAGCCGGCTCATCGCACTAAGTACGCCACTGGATCACGCACGCACAGCGCGCCGGGAGCTGAACCGGGCCACAGACCGGAAATCCACGCAGGCCCAGTCTTCAAATGTCAGCGCGATATGTAAGTGTAGCCCCCGACCCGAATTTCTGGGCCAATATGGCAATTAGGCAGGGGTGACATCATCACGCCTCACACATCATTTTCCTGAGGCTCCGCTTGGTCGACCCCCAGTGTAGCGTCGCCCACTAGTAGTGGGCCTTATTCCTTGTGCCCAGCCAGCTCAGATCCTCCAACATGAGTACAGACTGGATGCAAACTATTGGCCCCAGCCAGAAAGTAAGTTCTTTCTTTCCACATGGCCAACAGGACATACTTAGACACACCCAGCCTTCTGGCTGCTTTCAGACTTGTAGCGCAGGGAGAGATGTGGGAGCCAGTCCTGTGCCCTCTTACAAACATGAACACACACACACACGTACACACACAAGCGCACATGCACACACGCACAAACATGTGTACAGGCGTGCAAACACTCACGCACACATACAGACACAAACACGCGGACATACGCACAAACACACATACACACTAGGGTTGCCAACTCTGGCTGAATGTATTCCTGGAGACTTCATCGCAAGACTTCCCTTCTCCAACGGCCCTGTACAGCCAAACAGCTTTATTTCCCATTTCCAATATTTCTATAACTAATAACAGAAGTGTTCAAAAATAATGAAAAAAACAATCATTTTATTGTAATGCTGCTATGCTTTTTCTCCTGGGTTGTGTCCAGGAGTTTACTCTTCAATTCCAGGAAACTTCAGGGAAGTCCTGGAGGATTGGCAAATAACCCCTTATTTAAGGAGGGATATACTTGCATTGGAGGCAGTTCAGAGAAGGTTCACGAGGTTGATTCCTGGGATGAAGGGGTTGTCTTATGATGAAGGGTTGAGCAGGTTGAGCCTATACTCATTGGAGTTTAGAAGAATGAGAGGTGATCTTATTGAAACATAAGATTCTGAGGGGGTTGGACAGGGTAGATGCTGAGAGGACATTCCCCCTCGTCAGGGAATCTAGAACGAGGGGGCATAGTCTCAGAATAAGGGGTCGCCCATTTAAGACGGAGATGAGGAGAAATTTCTTCTCTCAGAGGGTCGTGAATCTTTGGAATTCTTTACCCCAGAGTCAGCTGAGTCATTGAATATATTCAAGGCTGAGATAGACAGATTTTTGAGCAACAGGGGAGTCAAGGGTTATGGGGAGTGGGCAGGAAAGTGGAGTTGAGGCCAAAATCGAATCGGCAATGATCTCATTAAATGGCGGAGCAGGCTCGAGGGGCCGAATGACCTGCTCCTGCTCCTATTTCTTATGTTCTAACCTGAATACACACACACATATTTACACACCCACAAATATTTACACACCCATGCATATTTACACACCCACAGGTATTTACACACCCACAGGTATTTACACACCCACAGGTATTTACACACCCACAAATATTTACACACCCACAGGTATTTACACACCCACAGGTATTTACACACCCACAGGTATTTACACACCCACAGGTATTTACACACCCACACACGCACATGATGTAGGGCGGGTGGAAGGCAGCTCAGGAGCAGAAACAAACCGGCAACAATTTGGAAGTGAGTGAGTCACTGAGCGTTCAAGAGGTTCCTGCTTTTCAGGTTCCCACATGAACAGCTGTGCTCCAAAAGTGGACAATTGGGCACACAGCATATGTGAGACCTTTGGGTTTTGAGGTTTCACAGAAAAATAAACTGAATTGCAGAATCTAATTCCACAGTGCAACAAAAATTCCTGAAATCCAATGTAATATAAAGGGATTTAACTTATTTGGTTGTCTTGAAGCAGACACCTTGGTTAGAGGCCTTTACCCTGGACTGTTTTTCAATTGTATGCTGTTTTTTGAGGCTGTGTCAGCTGTTTTGAAGCTGTTATCAGCTTCTCATTTGCAACTTGGTGTATATGCAGTTATCTGGTAGGGAGTGGTGAAATTTCTGGAACTTGTATGGGGTGCAGTGTGTTCTGTGTATGACCTGGAGTTGGCCCTCGTGCTTTTTGTGATGCAGAGTGACACTGAAGATCTGCCTCTGTATCAATATTGGCATAACTTTATATCCATAGTCAGTACAGGACGTCCCTTACTGTTCCCTCTGACTTGGAGGTGTTTGTATTTTTTTTAATTCATTGATGGGATGTGGGCGTCGCTGGCTGGCTAGGCCCGCATTTAGTGCCCATCCCTAATTGCCCTTGAGAAGATGGTGGTGAGCCGCCTTCTTGAACCGCTGCAGTCCATATGGTGTAGGTACACCCACAATGCTGTTAGGAAGGGAGTTCCAGGATTTTGGCCCAGCGACAGTGAAGGAACGGCGATACAGGTCCAAGTCAGGATGGTGTGTGGCTTGGAGGGGAACTTGTAGGTGGTGATGTTCCCATGCGTCTGCTGCCCTTGTCCTTCTAAGTGGTAGAGGTCGCGGGTTTGGAAGGTGCTGTTGAAGGAGCTTTGGCGAGTTGCTGCAGTGCATCTTGTAGATGGTACACACTGCAGCCACAGTGCGCCGGTGGTGGAGGGAGTGAATGTTGAAGGTGGTGGATGGAGTGCCAATCAAGCGGGCTGCTTTATCCTGAATGGTGTCGAGCTTCTTGAGTGTTGTCAGAGCTGCACTCATCCAGGCAAGTGGAGAGTATTCCATCACACTCCTGACTTGTGCCTTGTAGATGGTGGAAAGACTTTGGGGAGTCAGGAGGTGAGACACTCGCCGCAGAATTCCCAGCCTCTGGCCTGCTCTTGTAGCCACAGTATTTATATGGCTGGTCCAGTTCAGTTTCTGATCAATGGTAACCCCCAGGATGTTGATAGTGGGGGATTCAGCGATGGTAATGCCATTGAATGTCAAGGGGAGATGGTTAGAGTCTCGCTTGTTGGAGATGGTCATTGCCTGGCACTTGTGTGGTGCGAATGTTACTTGCCACTTGTCAGCCCAAGTCTGAATGTTGTCCAGGTCTTGCTGCATATGGATACGGACTGCGTCAGTATCTGACGAGTCTCGAATGGTGCTGAACAGTGTGCAATAATAAGCGAACATCCCCACTTCTGACCTTATGATGGAGGGAAGGTCATTGATGAAACAGCTGAAGATGGTTGGGCCTAGGACACTGCCCTGAGGAACTCCTGCAGTGATGTCATGTGATTGAGATGAATGACCTCCAATAACCACAGCCAATTTCCTTTGTGCTAGGTATGATTCCAACCAATGGAGAGTTTTCCCCTTGATTCCCATTGACTTCAGTTTTGCTGGGGCTCCTTGATGCCACACTCGATCAAATGCTGCCTTGATGTCAAGGGCAGTCACTCTCACCTCACCTCTTGAGTTCAGCTCTTTTGTCCATGTTTGGACCAAGGCTGTAATGAGGTCAGGAGCTGAGTGGCCCTGGCAGAGCCCAAACTGGGCATCAGTTAGCAGGTTATTGCTGAGTAAGTGCCGCTTGATAGCACTGTCGACGACACCTTCCATCACTTTGCTGATGATTGAGAGTAGACTGATGGGACGGTAATTGGCCGGGTCGGATTTGTCCTGCTTTTTGTAGACAGGGCATACTTGGGCAATTTTCCACATTGCCGGGTAGATGCCAGTGTTGTAGCTGTACTGGAACAGCTTGGCTAGGGGCGCAGCTAGTTCTGGAGCACAAGTCTTCAGTACTATTGCCGGAATGTTGTCAGGGCCCATAGCCTTTGCAGTATCCAGTGTCTTCAGCCGTTTCTTGACATCACGTGGAGTGAATTGAATGGGCTGAAGACTGGCATCTGTGATGCTGGGGACCTCAGGAGAAGGCCGAGATGGATCATCCACTCGGCACTTCTGGCTGAAGATAGTTGCAAATGCTTCAGCCTTGTCTTTTGCACTCACGTGCTGGGCTCCACCATCATTGAGGATGGGGATATTTTTGGAGCCTCCTCCTCCTGTTAACTGTTTAATTGTCTACCACCACTCACGACTGGATGTGGCAGGACTGCAGAGCTTTGATTTGATCCGATGGTTGTGAGATCGCTTAGCTCTGTCTATCGCATGTTGCTTCCGTTGTTTGGCATGCAAGTTGTCCTGTGTTGTAGCCTCACCAGGTTGACACCTCATTTTTCGGTATGCCTGGTGCTGTTCCCGGCATGCTCTCCTGCACTCTTCGTTAAACCAGGGTTGATCTCCCGGCTTGATGGTAATGGTAGAGTGAGGGATATGCCGGGCCATGAGGTTACAGATTGTGGTTGAATACAATTCTGCTGCTGCCCCACAGCGCCTCATGGATGCCCAGTTTTGAGTTGCCAGATCTGTTCAAAATCTGTCCCATTTAGCACGGTGGTAGTGCCACACAACACGGTGGTGGGTATCCTCAACATGAAGACGGGACTTCATCTCCACAAGGACTGTGCGGTGGTCACTTCCACCAATGCTGTCATGGACAGATGCATCTGCAACAGGTAGATTGGTGAGAACGAGATTAAGTAGGTTTTTCCCTCTTGTTGGTTCCCTCACCACCTGTCGCAGACCCAGTCTGGCAGCTATGTCCTTTAGGACTCGGCCAGTTGTGGTGCTACCGAGCCACTCTTGGTGATGGACATTGAAGAGTCCCACCCAGAGGACATTTTGTGCCCTTGCTACTCT
This sequence comes from Somniosus microcephalus, assembly GCF_052327205.1. NCBI lineage: Eukaryota > Metazoa > Chordata > Chondrichthyes > Squaliformes > Somniosidae > Somniosus > Somniosus microcephalus. The sequence continues at coordinate 33,034,572 of NC_140995.1, read as the reverse complement.
CAGTACTTCTTCCAATTGGTGTTCAATATGAAGGAGTACTGATTCATCAGCTGAGGGAGGGCAGTAGGTGGTAATTAGCAGGAGGTTTCCTTGCCCATGTTTGACTTGATGCCATGAGACCTCATGGGGTCCTGAGTCAATGTTGAGGACTCCCACGGCTACTCCCTCCCGACTGTATACCACGGTGCCACCACCTCTGGTGGGTCTGTCCTGCCGGTGGGACAGGACATACCCAGGGATGGTGATGGTGGTGTCTGGGACATTGGTTGTAAGGTATGATTCGGTAATTACGACTATGTCAGGTTGTTGCTTGACTAGTCTGTGGGACAGCTCTCCCAATTTTGGCACAAGCCCCCAGATGTTAGTAAGGAGGACTTTGCAGGGTCGACCGTTGTCGTTTCCGGTGCCGAGTGGTCTGTCCGGTTTTATTCTTATTGTTTTTCGTAGCGGTTGTTTACAACTGAGTGGCTTGCTAGGCCATTTCAGAGGGCATTAAGAGTCAACCACATTGTTGTGGGTCTGGAGTCACATGTAGGCCAGACCAGGTAAGGACGGCAGATTTCCTTTCCCTAAAGGGCATTAGTGAACCAGATGGGTTTTTGCAACAATCGACAATGGTATCATGGTCGCCATTACTAAGACTAACATTTAATTCCAGAATTGAATTGAATTTAAATTCCACCAGCTGCCGTGGTGGGATTTGAACCCATATCCTCAGAGCATTTGACTGAGCCTCTGGTTTACTAGTCTAGTGACAGAACCACTACGCCACCGTCTCCCCTTGTATGATTAACAGTGGCATTCACCAGAATGATACCGGGGCTAAAAGGGTTTAAATTATGAGGACAGGTTGCATAGACTAGGCTTGAATTCCCTTGAATATGGACAAAGAGAAACTATTTCCCCTGGTGGCGGGAGCCCAGAATTAGAGGGCATAACCTTAAAATTAGAGCTTAGCTGTTCAGGGGTGATGTCAGGAAGCACTTCTTCACACAAAGGGTAGTGGAAATCTGGAACTCTCTCCTGCAAAAAGCTGTTGAGGCTGGGAGGGTCAATTGAAAATTTCAAAACTGAGATTGATAGATTTTTGTTAGGCAAGGGTTTTAAGGATTATGGAACCAAGGCGGATACATGGAGTTAAGATACAGATCATCCATGATCTCATTGACTGGCTGAACAAGCTCGAGGGGCTGACTGGTCTCCTCCTGTTCCTATGTAGTTTAATTGAAATGGCTGATCAATAAAGAACACAATTTTAAGCCCTGAAGTCTTTTCTTATTTGTTACCAACATTACTTAATGACAAATGCCCCATGATCAGAATTGGAAGTAATTAGCTCTGAATCTACCAGAATATTTGAAAAAAAAAAGGAGATACAGAAGGAAAGAATCAGAAAATCCAGCTGCTTACGTCCCCATGTGCTCTTCAGCTAGTCCACCTTGTGTGGTAGTGCAAAATGAGTGGGACTGCATTGGCCACCTGTTATACTCCCCATTGACTTCAATAGAGCTGGATATTAAGCGGGGCGTATAATGGGCGGCCCGTGTGATACTGCCTGTTTAGCATTCCCACCCAATTCGAAATTCACCCCCAATTGCTCTAAACTGGTCAGATACATTAACTCTTATTCCCTCTCTCCACAGATGCTGCCTGACCTGCTGAGTATTTCCACCATTTTCTGCTTTAATTTCAGATTTCCAGCATCCGCAGTATTTTGCTTTGGTCAGATACCATTTTTGTTTGGCTGTATCTTGCTCTATGAAACTGTAAACAGCCATAACAGTCAAGACACAAATTGAATTGTTAGTCGTTGGACATGCAGCCACCGTACAGCTCTGTGAATCTGTTATTCAAAATGTGCCATTTTCAGCACAAGTTGTCTGTTGGAAAAGCTTTGGGAGAATTTGGAACATTGATGAGAATACATCATAGCTGTTAAGCAACCAAAACATGTCAGAACTGCTATGCTAATGACCAGAAAGGACAGAGAATATTTGCTGGTTTTTAGTTTTTTCTCAGCAGCAAAGAACAATTTTGTGTTGGAAAAATGAACAAATGCCATATATATTCAACGGTCAAGGTCGAATCCTGATCAAGCAAAGATGGTATGTAGTGAATCTCCACACCTAAACCTCTGGAGCCCCAGACTTCGATAATTATTGGGACACAGATCAATGGCACGAGGACGAAGCCTTCACAAGAACCAAAACAGAAAATGAAAACTTGCTCCGACATATGTAAAGCTAGTAAATCGACAGCAACGCAGATGATGCGGTTTCAATTGGCTAGTCGAACTAAAGGTACTGAGAATCTGCAACTCGTACCAGATTTCAGAAGAGCAAACTTCACCAAAATGGCAGATGATTTGAGAAGTGTAAATTGGCTAACCCTACTGGGTGGTGATGAGTCGGATGTAGAATACAAATGGAAAGTTTTTAAGAACAAGATTAAAAAAATGTGCAAAACAAATATGTACCCAAAGTCAAAGGAAGTAAAGTGTGGTAAGAAAAAGCCAAGGTGGCTGACTGGTTATGTGCAAAGACAAATAAGATGCAAACAGAGATGTTTCTATTGTAGGAGTCTACGTACTCCTAGCAAAAAATACTGAACTCGGAGAGGTTCAACAGAAAAGGTTTAATTGTTGAGGCTGCATGCTGAACACAAAATGGAGTCAGAGACTACACAAAGTACGACTGCCTTTCATCAGTGCACAGCTTCGACTGCTCCTCCCCTGCTCTGGGCTTAACTATGTTGCTGATCGAGTTTCTTAAAGGTGTGATCCTTCTTAAAGGCATGACGCCTGATTTATAGTCTACGGACCGGAAAGCAGATTGTGTCCTTTCTGTGATCGGTACGCCACACTATAAATTAAAGACATTTAATACTCAACTAAACAGAGCTGAGTACAAGGAACAACTAAAGAAAACGCAGGCTGCTATTAGATCAGCAATAAGGCTGATGGAAAAAAGGATCGTAGACAACTGTGGAAGCAATGGGAAAAGCTTTTTCAGTTATGTGAAGAGTCAGAGAACTGTCAAAGACTGTATTGGGCCATTGAAGAATGTTCAAGGACAGGTTACAAAGGACTTCAATGGTTATGGCAGAAATATTAAATGAATACTTTGCGTCGGTCTTCACCATTGGAGATGATGCTCAACTAATAGAATTTAATAAGGTTACTAACAAAACTAGTAATATTAACATAGATGAACATATTGTTTTAGAAAGAATTAAGAACTTGAAAAGAGATAGAGCAGCCGGGCCAGATGATATCTAGCCGGGGGTCCTCAGGGAGATGGGACACGTGCTGTGTGAGCACCTAGCCTGTATTTTTAATAGCTCACTGCACTCTGGAATGGTTCCTATAGACTGGAAAGAGGCTAATATAGTTCCCATCTTTAAAAAAGGTGATAAGACAGACCCGTGTAATTATAGGCCTATTAGTTTAACATCAGTAATAGGTAAGATGCTTGAAGGAATCATTAGGGATGCAATACATGAATGCTTGGATAGAGAGGGACAGATTAAGGACACCCAACATGGCTTCATAAAAAGGTCGTGTTTTACAAATCTAATTGTATTTTTGAAGAAGTTACAAAGTTGGTGGATGAAGGAAGTCCAGTCGACATTGTCCATTTAGATATCCAAATAGCTTTGATAAGGTACCGCACAAGAGGCTTCTCTATAACATCAAAGCCTCTGGTATTAGTGGTAATATATTGAGCTGAACTGAGAACTGGCTGGCAGGACGTAGGCAAAAAGTAGTTATAGATGGATTTGGATCTGTTTGGAGACCAGTCACCAGTGGTGTCCCGCAGGGATCGGTGTTGGGACCGTGGCACTTTACTATTTTTATTATTGATCTGAATGTAGGTGTTGGGGGCACAATTTGCAAATTTGCAGATGATACCAAGATCTGTGTGAGCATTAGGACTGTAGATGATGCTCATCTGCTTCAGGCAGATCTTAATGTGTTGGGAGATTGGGCTCATGATTGGAAAATTATGTATAACTTAGATAAGTGCAGTGTTATGATGTGGGCAGGGCAAATGCTCAATATCCATACACCCTTCAGGAAAAGGAAGGTGGAGATAGAAAGAGATTTGGGCATTCTGGTGCATACATCTTTAAAGGCACATGAACAATGCCGTGAACCGATAGCTAGAGCAAATAGGGTGTTGGGGTATATCCATAGGACAATTGAGTACAAGACTAGGCACACTGTTTTGTCCTTGTACAAGACCTTGGTCAGGCCTCACTTGGAATACTGTGTCCAGTTTTGGTCTCCTCACATGGTGGGTGATATTGAGGCTTTGGAGAGGGTGCAGAGGAGGGCCACTAGATTAATTCCCAGTCTAAAGCATCTTAGTTATCAAGATAGGCTAAAAGAGTTGGGACTCTGCACTTTAGAGAAGCGTAGATTTAGAGGAGATCTGTTTGAGGTTTGATGTGGAGATGCTGGTGTTGGACTGGGGTGGACAAATGTGAGAAGCCACACAACACCAGGTTATAGTCCAACAGCTTTATTTGAAATCACAAGCTTTCGGAGCGCTGCTCCTTCGTCTGACGAAGGAGCAGCGCTCCAAAAGCTTGTGATTTCAAATAAAGCTGTTGGACTATAACCTGGTGTTGATTGAGGTTTATAAGATAATGAAGGGAATATTTTGTATTCCAGTTCACAATTTATTTCAATTAAATAGGTTAGGCAGGACCGGGGTCACAAATTTAAGTTGTATAAGGCTAGATCTAGGTTAAATATCAGGAGGTGATTCTTTTCCCAGAGAATAGTGGTCCTCTGGAACAGGCTGCTGGCTAATGCGGTGGACGCTGATTCGCTAAATTCCTTCAAGCAAGAGCTGGACCTGTTTCTGGCTGGGGCAGAGATCACCTCCTTCAGAAGATTCGTACTGCAGGGAATTCAGGGCTGGAGTGATCTCCTGGGCTAGTTTCAATCGCCTAGATGGGTCGGAGAGGAATTTCCCAGATTTGTTTCCCCAAATTGGCCAGGGTTTTTATCTGTCTTTTTGCCTCTCCCAGGAGATCACATGGTTTTGGGTGGGGTGGAGAGTGTAGATATTGTGATACACAAGGTATCGTAATTTTGTGGGACAGGCTCGATGGACCAGAGGGCCTTTACCTGTCTGTCATTGTTCATATGTTCAGAACTCTTCCTCCACTGCCCACAGTTGGTTTTCACCTGGTGATTCACACTTCACAAGTGAGCAAGAGCAGATGATGATGGCAGGGACAGCAGTGGAGAGACTGCGCCGGAGGGCGCAGCCCTCTCCAAGCCCTGCTCAGCTGGACACAGATGTTGTACCCCATGATTTAATGGATAGCACTCCCACCTGTGAATCATGAAGACTCCAGAGACTTGAACACAAAAATCTAGGCTGACACTCCAGTGCAGTACTGAGTGAGTGCTGCACTGTCGGAGGTGCTGTCTTTTGGATGAGACGTTAAACCGAGGCCCTGTCTGCTCTCTCAGGTGGACGTAAAAGATCCCATGGCACTATTTTGAAGAACAGCAGGGGAGTTATCCCCGGTGCCCTGGCCAATATTTATCCCTCAATCAACATAAGAAAAACAGATTATCTGGTCAGTATCACATTGCTGTTTGAGGGAGCTTGCTGTGTGCAAATTGGCTGCCGCGTTTCCTACATTACAACAGTGGCTATACTCCAAAAGTACTTAATTGGCTGTAAAGCACTTTGGGACATCTGGTAATCGTTAAAGGTGCTATATAAATGCAAGTCTTTCTTTATTACCAGAAGTTAAAATACAACTCCATATAAGAAACATTTAAATGAAACCCCGCTTTATCAATTTCCTTACAAACGTACAATTTTTATTCCATTAAATGAAACTTTTAATTAGAAATCATTTCCATTCAGCACCAGCTTGAGGCTGTCAGCGCTCGCCGTTATTACAGGGTAGAACTGACAGCAACTTCCGGAGTCCGCACATGTGCAGTTAAATGTGGAAATCTGGAAGGTGCTGTCAGTGATACCCTGCTCCTCCACAGGCTGCGCTGTTGGAGTCTTTGCTGATGGAATCTGCACAGAAATAACTGTAATGGCGTGAACTTTGGGTAATTACCCACTAGCCTTTCGCTATATAAATACAAGGGCCTAGAAATTCAGTTGCGTTCGCCAGCCGTTAGCGCCATAAGAGGGGTAGATTTCGAGCGCTAGGCACTTAGCGCCCGGGTGCAGACCGATCTGCGCCTACGCCCAACTTCAGTTGACATTTAGCGCCGGCGCAAAGTGTTTACGCGCGCTCAGCTGCGCGCGCAGCTTATGACGTCATTTCGTCGTGCAACGCCGTTTGTGCGCCCCAAACCGGAACTTCAGTGGCGCCCGCCCAATGTGGGCGTGGCGCTGTTAAGAACTGTGAAGTGGAACGCAGCAGAGGCCCTGTGGGCCTCGGGGAGCGCTAATTAAAGGGCACTTAGACTGAACTATAACGGCCAGCCATTTTGCTGCAATGACTTTAGTGCTACGGATTTCTGGACAGAGACCAAGGAAGAGACCTTACTGAATTGGGCCAACATAGGAGAGGTATTTTTGGCTTCTGGCCAGAGCTTGCAAATTTGTCTCATTGTGATTTCACTGTTTGCAAGTATATTATGGGGGCTGCATGGGGTTCCAACCCTCAGTTCCAGCATTATGTGCGAAGGGCTCGCAGACGCTGTGTGAGAGGGGCAGCCATGCCTAGACGCAGAGGGGCCATCAGGCGTCGGCAACGTAGGCCTTACCCACTCAGGGAATACCGCCAGCAGGTGTCCTATCTCACCATGACTGCCGCGCATTGTGTTAAGAGGCTGCGCTTCAGAAGGGAGGTGGTTGCAGAGATCTGCCAGCTGCTTCACAGAGATCTGCGTCCACAGCTGATGTGCAGGACGTCTCTGTCGGTGGAAGTGAAGGTCACGGTGGCTCTGAACTTTTATGCAAGCGGCTCCTTCCAAGCCGCTGCTGGGGACATAGCGAACATCTCCCAGTTCGCCGTGCATCGCTGCATCCGGCAGGTCACCGATGCCCTTTTTGCAAGGAGACACCAATTCATCTCCTTCCCCATGACCCTAGAGAGGCAGGAGCAGCGTGCAGTCGGATTTGCGAGGATCGCCGACTTCCCCATGGTGCAGGGCGCCATTGACTGCACGCATGTGGCTATGCGGGCACCTATCGACAATGCCGAGGATTACCGCAACCGGAAGGGCTACCATTCCCTCAATGTACAGCTGGTGTGTGACCACAGGCAGCGCATCCTAGCTGTCAATGCCCGCTTTCCAGGAAGCAGCCACGATGCATTTATCCTGCGCCAGACTACTGTGGCTGACATGTTCCAGGCACAGCCTCCCCCAAGAGGATGGCTTATCGGGGACAAAGGCTATCCTTTGTGTACATGGCTCATGACCCCGCGCCGCGCGCCCAGGACCCCTGCTGAGGAGGCATACAACGAAAGCCATCAAGCCACAAGGAACATCATAGAGCAAACAATTGGCGTCCTCAAGCAACGGTTCCGCTGCCTGGATCGTTCCGGCGGATCTCTACAGTATTCGCCGGATAGAGTCTCCCAGTTCGTCATCGTTTGCTGCATGCTGCACAACCTGGCTATCCGCAGGACTCAGGCACTGCCACCTCACGTTGGACCACCACCTCAGGAGGACGAGCAGGAGGACCATGAGGAGGAGGAGTACCAGCCCAGGAGGGAGCCACAAGGTCCAAGGGCCGTCCGTCGGCGGCTTATTGAACGACACTTCTAGGCCCCTGTCAGGGAATGGCTTGTGGCAATGAACGCACCTGAATGCAGCCGCTCCGCAAGCCCTCAGCCGGTTAACGCAACAACCACTTGAAACATCACACATGGACAAGCTGAATAAATAAAAAGCTTTATTGAACAAACTCAGGGACCTTCCCACATGAAACCCAAAAACAGACAAGACCCCCAAAAAACAGTCAAAAACATATCTCACTCCCACAACCTGGGGAGGAATACCAAAACTTGTCCATCCAAATGGCCTTCATCCTCGGCCTTGCCAAGACAAACCCCCCCATAGAGAACACAAACACCCCCATATAAAAAAACATTTGCCTTCATCTTCGGCCTTACCAAAATAACCCCCCCCCATAGAGAACACAAACACCCCCATATAAAAAAACATTTGGCAACACACTCTACTTTGTGTGCCGAGAGGGCGAGTCCTTGTCCAGGCTTTTCCGGCCCCTGGCCGACCTGCTGCTCCGCCTCAACCTGGGCCCTGTGGGTGCTGCAAGGCTGGGGGAAGGCTGCTGAGGGGCACAATGCGTGACGACAGATGCCCTTGGGGGTCGGCCTAGACGAGCTCCGGCCCTGGAGGGGCCGGCTGCTGACTGCTGCAGCTATGGCTGGGCAGCATCAGTCTCTCCAGCAGCTCGTCGCAGCTTTGCTGGGGGAGTGGCAGTGGCGGCTGCAGCAATGGGGGCAAGCTGGCTGATGCCAGGCACTCGCTGGTCGCCAGAGACACTGGCAGTCGGCCGGGCTGGCACTGCAGCAAGCGCAGCAATCTGGTGAAGCCCAGACCGCTGTGCTGCAGCAGCGCGGCGGGTGCCCTGGCGATGCGTGCGTGACACAGTGAGTGTGGCAGCAGTGAGTGCCCGTACTGCCCTGGTCTGTGCCTGCATCAGACCAGCCAGTGACTGCACGGCACCACTCATCAACTCTGCACTCGCTGCCTGTGCTGCCCTGAAATCGGCCCGACTCGCGTCCTGTGATGCCCTGAATTCTTCGTGACCCCTGGCCTGTGCTGCCCCGAATTGTTCGTGACCCCTGGCCTGTGCTGCCGCGAGTTCTTCTAAACCCCTGGCCTGTGAGGCCCCGAAATCGGCCACACTATGAGCCAGGGACTCAATGGCCTCAGGCAACCGTGCCACAACCCCCATGAACTCGGTGTGCCGACGATCCGAGTCCGCGGACATTTGATCAAGGAGGCGCACCTCCTGGGCGAGGACCGTCTCCGGACTGGAGGCCGGGCTCTCCCTCTGGGGAGAAGGCCGCCGAGCTGCCCGACCCTTCCCGCGTGGCTGGACGCCACTGGGCCCAGCAACTGCACTCCCCTGCAACACTTCCCCCCTCTGGGGAGAAGGCAGCCGTGCTGCCCGACCCTTCCCGCGTGGCTGGACGCCACTGGGCACAGGAGCTACACCCCCCTGCAACACTTCCCCCTGGCTCTCCTCCAGGCAAGACGTGTCCCCTCCATTGCCATCCCCTGGTGCGGATGAGGGTTCCCCCGATGTGCCGCCTTCCTCTTGCTCCTCGTCGTCCTCCTCTTCCGAGGGACTGACACTCGCAGCCTCAGGGACCTCCTCCTCACCAGCTGAAAGCAGGAAGGCACAAGAGTAGCTTTAGAGTGAGGACAGGGCGTCAGCGAGGGAGGCATGAGTGGTGGCATTATGCGCATTGGTTGGACAGTGGCAAAGGATGTAGATCTGAAGCGCAAGGGGAACGAGAGAGGTCCAAACGCTCATGTCCTTACCATTGGGGCCCAGCACAGGGTCGGCATCTCCAATTGCAACGGGGCCAATCACCCGGGCACCCATGAGTTGACCCACGCGCTCCTCCAGGTCACTGAGCTCCTGGAACTGGGCACGGCCTCCCCCGGTGACAGTCCGGCTCTTCAGATTCTGGGCCAGCTTGGCCTGCAAGAGAAAGGATGGCCTCTAAGTACAGTGTGGTGCCCTGTTGTTGTGTGCACTGCCTCCCATGGTGGAATAGCTTGGCCAGTGTGGTGCCCTGTTGTTGTGTGCACTGCCTCCCATGGTGGAATAGCTTGGCCAGTGTGGTGCCCTGTTGTTGTGTGCACTGCCTCCCATGGTGGAATAGCTTGGCCAGTGTGGTGCCCTATTGTTGTGTGCACTGCCTCCCATGGTGGAATAGCTTGGCCAGTGTGGTGCCCTGTTGTTGTGTGCACTGCCTCCCATGGTCGAATAGCTTGGCCAGTGTGGTGCCCTGTTGTGGTGTGCACTGCCTCCCATGGTGGAATAGCTTGGCCAGTGTGTAAAGTGCAGAAAGTGCTATTGATGTTCATGCCAGTGCCATAGCTGCTGGAGGAGGGCTGGCCATTAGGCCTTTGAGGTCCCTTTGCCCATAATGTGAGGTGCACATGCAAGGATGAGGAGGACAATGGAAAGGGTACTCACCCTGACCAACCGAGTGAGGTCGTTAAACCTTTTCCGGCATTGGTCACCAGTCCTGGGGACATCGCTGTTGGCTGTGACCCTCTGGGCGATTTCCCTCCAGGCTCTCCTGTACAGCCTCTTGGGAGCCTTCTTGCCACTGTCCGGGCACAAGATATCTCTTCTCTTCTCCAAACCCCTAAGCAGCACCTTCAAATCATGGGCAGAGAAGCGCTGCGCTCGCTCACGGGCCCTCTGCATCGTTGCTGGCGCTATTTCTCTCCAGCAGCAGTGTTTAGGCCTAGCTGGAGGGCTGCAGTATCCAGGGCGTGGCAGCAGACCAAGTCGACCCTTCCCCCCTTTAAGAGCTGGCCGGCGCCAGGGTGTCTGCTGTCAATCAAAACATGACCGCACCTGCGCTGCGCCCAGCCTCGGCGGTATCACTCTGCACCGCCGGCTTAGCGCCTAAAGATAGGGGTGCAATGCCAGTTTTAGCGCTCGAGCAAACTCCTTGGCCAAAGCTACTGAATATCGGCGAAGTGGCCTCCACTTTCTGGCGGGCGCAAACTTTAGCGCCCGCCCGACTTTACCGCCCCAAAAGTGGCTATACTGAATTTCTAGGCCAAGTTGTTGTAAAGACAGATGAAAAGATTAGGGCTTGTTCAATCAGGAGTAACTGAGCTTTTAACATTGTAATAAACGATAACTACTGCTGAACAACCTCACTGGCCCTGAAAAATTAATTTTACAAGTGTGGAGTCTCATTCCCTCAGAAGAAAATTAATGTTGCAGATTAAAAAAAAAATTACAATACATTTTTTCTGTTTTTCTCTTTTATGTCTCTCCATTAGTCCCATGTGTATGTCCCAATTTTTTAATTTGCTATCCATACAATGATTTAAATGTAATTAATATTTCTTGTTCTTTTAATTCCTGCTTTGCAGTCTGCGTGTCTCAGTGAGGATTCTTTAATCTGATTGCTTGAAGAGTCTCGTGTGCTCACAGATCCACCATTGAGGGTGCCGTGCTGGATCAGACACCCAAAAACTTGAAATCTCCACTGACAGGGCTGCAAAAAGTCTCTGGGCAACTGTAAACAAAAGCTGTTCCTTCACTGCTTGCAGCAAAATCCGTGCGATTATTTACCCAGATGTTTTCCTTCTGCAGGACTCATTGTTGTCCTTGCACCCATATCATTGATTACAATCTCCCTGAAACTTGGGAGCCACAATGCAATGGCATGTCTTCATTTCTGGACAATCACCCACGTTTTTAGTCAGCTACAGGAAACTTTTTTTTATTCGGCACCGACGGGACCGACGTGGTGCCGGTTCATCAAAAATTCCGGATAACCAAAAGCTATAGTAAAAGATACGGAGCTGAGAGCTTCGTATAAAGCAACAAACCCTGTTGCTTAGCAACAGGTTCAGAACAATGACCACAACTTCCAAGCGTCTCTGTAGCTTAGCAACAGCTGCAGCCACACCCTTGCACAGCAACAGATCGAGGAAGGCAAGTAATAAAACTTACCTGAACCTACTCCTGAATTTTGCCGGTTAACCGAGATCTCCGGTTATTTAGGTGCCGGTAAATCGAAAGTTTCCTGTACAATTAATTTAGTTATTTGGTTTGCTGGAATATTTTGTTATTAAACAGAATAAGTAGTGTTTGTAACAGTCCAAACAGCTTCTGGGGCCTAAAGCAGCCCCTGAATCCTATGCCAATTTGGCTATACTTGGCCGAGTCTTCACACTGATAAAAAATTTCCTCTCTGCTAAACTGGCAGTAAACATTTAGGGAGTCATAGGTTTTGAATCTTTATCACTTCATTTAGCTTTGTAATGGTATAAGTGTCCCCATAAACATTTCCTCTCTCTGGCAATAAAACCTATGGTGGGTCAAAGGTCTTGAGTCTCCAGCATTCCATTTAACTTTACAATGGTAACGGAGTGTAGTGACTTTTGTTGGGTAAATTAATCATTGCAAAACTGAAAATGAAAACCTGTTGCAACTAGCAACAGAGTGTAGATTTGTTTTATTTTATTTTTTTTAACAGTTTTAATCAGCTAGTGTTGGATTACTCAGTTTGTAGCTATCTTGTTATGCAGTTATATCTCATTTGTCAAAATGATAAAACCATCACTGCAATACTTTGTTTGTTTTTGTCTTATGAATAATTACATAGCTTCCCAGCATTCAATGTGCAAACAATTGTTCTCTTTTAGTTTTTGAGATGACGTGATCATCGAAATTAAAATTAAACGTATGTGACAAAATTAGTAAATGAAAAACACATTTGTATAAAATAATATAACCCACCTCAACATAAAAAAGGTTAGTATTTAGAGGGATTATATAAACGCTCGGCTAATTTCTTACTGTAGCTGGTCTGAAGCGAGTTGGTTATCAATGATTGAAAACCCTATACTTATGATGTTCCTTCCTACTGCTGAACTTGATTGCTCCCTTTTCTTAAAACAGACGGTATTGTCCTAGTTCTGACACCATTAAGGAAATGTTTTGATCTTATTTATTTGAAATGTTTGCACTGTTTCTAATTTCCTTATGTATAATAGACACAAACATGGCAGAAAGCCAATCATGAGTTGCAATGTTCACTCTTAATTCAAAGTGCAGCATCTGTTCTCATCAGCCCTGTGCCACGGTCTGGCAGGAAGATCTCTGATAGTCTCATGCTACTGTACTCAGGTCGCCTGTGTATGGGAGAGGAAGCTGGGCCGCTGCTTAACTCAGCCTGGGCCAGAAGAAGGCCTGCGATAGGATATCACACATTACATGATAGACATGCTCCATGTTCTCCAAAATGGGGTTTGGAGAAGGAATCCACAATTGGCTCACACTGCTCTACACCTTAGCAGATTTAAACAACGGGTTGAAATCGGAAACCTTTCTGATCAGATCTAGAGTCAGGCAGGGCTGTCCGCTCTCTGTCACGTTTGTGTTGTGAGTTTCTGAGCTTGAGGAGCGGCTGGAATCACTGCAGTGTATCCGGGAGTCTGAGAGTTTCCTCGAATGTACGTTCCAGGAGGTGGTCATCCCACAGCTACAGAAGGCACAGGAGGTGAGGGAATGGGTGACTACCAGGGTAGGAGGAAGACACAGGCAGTGCAAGAATTCCCCAAGCCACTAACACTCGCTAACCAGTTTCAGTTTTGAATACCGGGGAGGATGACGACTCCTTTGAGGAATGCAGTAAGAATCAAACCCCGGCACCATGGGAAATTTGACTGTACGTAGTGGAAAAAGTAAGCGTAGAAATGCAGTAATCATAGGGGATTTGATAGTTAGGGGCACAGACAAGCATTCCTGTAACCGCAAACGTGATTCCTGAATGGTATGTTGCCTCCCTGGTGCCAGGGTAAAGGATATTGTTCAAGAAAGGGTGCAAGAACAATCCTAGTAACTACAGACCAGTCAGTTTAACATCAGTGGTGGTTAAAGTTTTAGAAACCATAATCAAGGAAAAAATTACCGGGCAGTTGGAGAGGTTTAAGCTAATTAAGGAGAGCCAACACGGATTTGTAAAAGGCAGATCATGTTTGACTAAACGAATTGAATTTTTTGATGAAGTAACGGGGACGATTGATGAAAGGAATGCAATGGATGTTGTCTACATGGATTTTCAGAAGGCATTTGACAAAGTACCACATAGAAGGCTGGTTAACAAAATTGAGGCTCATGGAATAGGTGGGTCAGTGGCAGCTTGGATAAGGAATTGGCTTAAGGATAGAAAACAGCGAGTTGTGGTAAATGGCAGTTTCTCAGACTGGAGGATGGTAGACAATGGTGTTCCCCAAGGGTCAGTGCTGGGACCACTGCCTTTTTTGATATATATATTAATGACCTGAATATTGGAATACAGAGTAGAATTTCTAAATTTGCTGATGACACCAAACTTGGGGGTGTGACATACAGTGATGATGATATCAATCAACTGCAACAGGACATAGATAGGCTAGCAGAATGGGCAGACAAGTGGCAGATGGAATTTAATACAGAGAAGTGTGAGGTGATGCAGTTCGGCAGAAGGAACAGAGAGAGGCAATATACACTTAATGGCTCAGTTTTAAAGAGTGTGCAGGACAGAGGGACCTGGGAGTTAATGTGCATAGGTCCCTGAAGGTGGCAGGATATATTGAGAGAGTGGTTAGCAAAGCATATGGGATCTTGGGCTTCATAAATAGAGATATTGAGTACAAAAGCAGAGAAGTTATGCTGTACCTTTATAAAGCGCTGGTTAGGTCACAACTGGAGTATTGCATCCAGTTCTGGTCACCTCACTTTAGGAAGGATGTGAAGGCCCTTGAGAGGGTGCAGAGGAGATTTACCAGAATGGTTCTAAGGATGGGAGATCTTAGCTATGAGGACAGGTTGGAGAAGCTGGATTTGTTTTCATCAGAGCAAAGGAAGTTGAGGGGTGATTTGATAGAGGTGTACAAGATTATGACGGGTTTGGATAGGCTAGACGGGGAAAGGCTGTTCCCACTAGTTGATGGTACAAGGACCGGAGAAGCAGCGGACCTGCGAGGGAGCAGCCCAAGGCGGGAGAGGTACTTAAGGAGCAGTCAGAGGCACCGAGGCCCACAGCCCCGAGACCGGAGAAGCAGCGGACCTGCGCGGGAGCAGCCCGAGGCGGGAGAGGTACTTAAGGAGCAGTCAGAGGCACCGAGGCCCACAGCCCCGAGACCGGAGAAGCAGCGGACCTGCGCGGGAGCAGCCCGAGGCGGGAGAGGTACTTAAGGAGCAGTCAGAGGCACCGAGGCCCACAGCCCCGAGACCGGAGAAGCAGCGGACCTGCGCGGGAGCAGCCCGAGGCGGGAGAGGTACTTAAGGAGCAGTCAGAGGCACCGAGGCCCACAGCCCCGAGACCGGAGAAGCAGCGGACCTGCGCGGGAGCAGCCCGAGGCGGGAGAGGTACTTAAGGAGCAGCCAGAGGCACCGAGGCCCACAGCCCCGAGACCGGAGAAGCAGCGGACCTGCGCGGGAGCATCCCGAGGCGGGAGAGGTACTTAAGGAGCAGTCAGAGGCACCGAGGCATACCAATCCAGGTTCCGGGAGAGAGGTAAAAAGTAGTCCAAGTGTGACGTCAGCAGGAAGCAGGTAAGTGATTAGTTGGTGAGTATTTCTCTCTTTTCAATACAAGCTTGAATTCTGTGGTGTTAAATTTCTAGGGTCTCTGTGGTGTAGTGGGGACAGTTGGTAAATAAAGCGCCCTAGAGTATACCTGTAACTGGGGTATTGAATACATTTTTAAATTAATTAAAGGAGTAAGTCATGGCAGGAGAGTTCAGACCCGTGTTCTGCTCCTCTTGCTCCATGTGGGAAGTCAGGGACACTGCCAGTGTCCCTGACGACCATGTGTGCGGGAAATGCATCCAGCTGCAGCTACTTGTAGACCGCATTGCGGCGCTCGAGCTGCGGGTGGATGAATTTTGGAGCATGCGCAATGCTGAGAGGGTCGTGGATAGCACGTTTAGCGAGTTGTTCACGCCTCAGGGTAGGGCTGCACAGGCAGAAAGAAAGTGGGTGATCATCAGGCGGAGCAACAGAGGCAGGCAGGAAGTGCAGGGAACCCCTGCGGACATCCCCCTTTCAAACAGGTATACCAAGTTGGATACTGTTGAGGGGGATGACTCACCAGGGGAAGGCAGCAGCAGCCAGCTTCCTGGCACCAGGGACGCTTCTGCTGCTCAGGAGTGGGAGAGCAATAGTGGTAGGGGATTCTATCGTAAGGGGAACAGATAGGCGTTTCTGTGGCCGCAAACGTGACTCCAGGATGGTTTGTTGCCTCCCTGGGGCCAGGGTCATGGATGTCACTGAGCGGCTACAGGGCATTCTTAAGGGGGAGGGTGAGCAGGCAGAGGTCGTGGTCCACATTGGGACCAACGACATAGGTAGGAAGGGGGATGAGGTCCTGCATCAAGAATTTAGGGAGCTAGGTAACAGATTAAAGGGCAGGACCTCAAAGGTTGTAATCTCTGGATTACTCCCAGTGCCACGTGCTAGTGAGTATAGGAATAGGAGGATAGTGCAGATGAATGCGTGGCTAAAGAGTTGGTGTAGGAGGGAGGGTTTTAGTTCCCTGGATCACTGGGCCTGCTTCTGGGAAAGGTGGGACTTGTACAAGTCGGACGGGTTGCACCTGAACCAGAGCGGGACAAATATCCTTGCGGGGAGGTTTGCTAGCACTGTTGGGGGGGGTTTAAACTAACTTGGCAGGGGGATGGGATACAGAGGGGAGCTGAAATAGGGGGTGATGTGCTGCCAATTATAGAGAAAAAAACAAGTCAGCTTGGTAGACAGGGCAAATATATAAGGGCAAGGCTGGATGGCATCTATTTTAATGCAAGGAGTCTTGCAAATAAGGTGGATGAACTGAAGGTGTTGATAAACACATGGGAGTATGATATTGTTGCTATCACGGAGACATGGTTGAGGGAGGGGCAAGACTGGCAGCTCAATATTCCGGGGTACAGAATCTTCAGGCGAGACAGAGGGGGAGGTAAAAGAGGAGGGGGTGTCGCAATATTAATTAAGGAGTCAATTACTGCAGTAAGGAGGGATGATATATTAGCAGGTTCCTCTAATGAGGCCATATGGGTGGAGCTTAAAAACAAAAAGGGGGCAAGCACTTTGCTGGGAGTGTACTATAGGCCTCCAAACAGTCAGGGGGAGATAGAGGAACAGATATGTAGGCAAATCTCAGAGAAATGTGCAAATAATAGGGTAATAATAATGGGGGATTTCAACTTCCCCAATATTAACTGGGATAGTCAAAGTGTGAAAGGCTCAGAGGGTGTAGAATTCTTAAAGTGCATCCAGGAGAGCTTTTTGAGCCAGCATGTAGAAGGTCCTACAAGAGAGGGGGCGGTACTGGACCTAATTCTAGGGAATGTGGCCGGCCAAGTGGAAAAAGTGCTAGTAGGTGAGCACTTTGGTGACAGTGACCATAATATGGTGAGATTTAAGGTGGTCATGGAAAAGGACAGGGATGGGCCGGAAATAAAGGTTCTAAATTGGGGAAAGGCCGATTTTTAATAGGATAAGGCAGGATCTGGCCAAAATGGACTGGGATCAGCTACTTGTAGGAAAATCCGCATCGGAGCAATGGGAGGCTTTCAGAAGGGAGATTGAGATCATACAATGGCAACATGTTCCCGTAAAGGTCAAGGGTGGTTCAAAAAACCACAGGGAACCTTGGATGTCAGGGGATATACGAGAATGGATTAGGAAAAAAAGGAGGGCTTTTGGCAGATACAAAAGGCTAAAGATGGAGGAAGCCCTAGAGGAGTACAAAAAGTGCAGGGGGATACTTAAAAAAGAAATTAGGAGATCAAGGAGGGGCCATGAAATAACACTGGCGAGCAAAATAAAGGAAAATCCTAAGATGTTTTATAAGTATATTAAGGGTAAGAGGATAACTAGGGAAAAAATAGGGCCCATTAGGGACAAAAGTGGCAATGTGTGTGTGGAGCTGGAAGATGTAGGAGGGGTTCTAAATGAATTTTTTGCATCTATTTTCACTATGGAGGAGGACGATGTAGACATAGAAATAGGGCGGGGGGGACTGTGATATGCTTGAACATATTAACATCGAGAGGGAGGAGGTATTGGCGGTTTTAGCAGGCCTAAAAATGGATAAATCCCCAGGCCCGGATGAAATGTATCCCAGGCTGCTGTGTGAGGCAAAGGAAGAGATTGCGGGGGCTCTAACACATATATTCAGGACCTCTCTGGCTACAGGGGATGTGCCAGAGGACTGGAGAACCGCTAATGTAGTACCATTATTCAAGAAGGGAAGTAGGGAAAAACCGGGGAACTACAGGCCAGTGAGCCTAACATCAGTGGTAGGAAAATTATTGGAAAAATTCTGAGGGACAAAATTAGTCTCCACTTGGAGAGACAAGGATTAATCAGGGATAGTCAACATGGCTTTGTCAAGGGAAGATCATGTCTGACTAATTTGATTGAATTTTTTGAGGGGGTGACTAGGTGTGTGGATGAGGGTAACGCAGTGGATGTGGTATACATGGATTTCAGTAAGGCCTTCGATAAAGTCCCGCACAGGAGACTGGTCAAGAAGGTAAGAGCCCATGGAATCCAGGGTGCCTTGGCACATTGGATACAAAACTGGCTTAGTGGCAGAAGGCAGAGGGTGATTGTCGAAGGTTGTTTTTGTGACTGGAAGCCTGTGGCCAGTGGGGTGCCACAGGGATCGGTGCTGGGTCCCTTGCTGTTTGTGGTCTACATTAATGACTTGGGTATGAATGTAAAAGGTATGATCAGTAAGTTCGCGGATGATACAAAAATTGGTAGGGTGGTAAATAGCGAGGAGGGTAGCCTCAGTCTGCAGGACGATATAGATGGGTTGGTCAGATGGGCGGAACAGTGGCAAATGGAATTTAACCCGGAAAAGTGCGAGGTGATGCACTTTGGGGGGACTAACAAGGCAAGGGAATACACAATGAATGGTAAGACCCTAGGCAAGACGGAGGGGCAGAGGGATCTAGGTGTGCAAATACACAGATCCCTGAAGGCGGCGGAACAGGTGGATAAGGTGGTAAAAAAGGCATATGGGATACTTGCCTTCATTAGCCGAGGCATAGAATATAAGAGCAAGGAGGTTATGATGGAGCTGTATAAAACACTGGTTAGGCCACAACTGGAATACTGTGTGCAGTTCTGGTCGCCACACTACAGGAAGGATGTGATCGCTTTGGAGAGGGTGCAGAGGAGATTCACCAGGATGTTACCAGGGCTGGAGCGCTTCAGCTATGAAGAAAGACTGGGCAGATTGGGTTTGTTTTCCTTGGAGCAGAGGAGGCTGAGGGGGGACATGATTGAGGTGTACAAAATTATGAGGGGCATAGATAGGATGGATACTGAGGAGCTTTTTCCCTTAGTAGAAGGGTCAATAACTAGGGGGCATAGATTCAAGGTAAAGGGCGGGAGGTTTAGAGGGGATTTGAGAAAGAACTTTTTCACCCAGAGGGTGGTTGGAGTCTGGAACTCACTGCCTGAAAGGGTTGTGTAGGCAGGAACCCTCACAACATTTAAGAAGCATTTGGATGAGCACTTGAAATGCCATAACATACAAGGCTACGGACCAAATGCTGGAATATGGGATTAGATTAGACAGGGCTTGATGGCCGGCACGGACACAATGGGCCGAAGGGCCTCTATCCGTGCTGTATTACTCTATGACTCTATGACTAGGGGACACAGATTTAAGGTTTCGGGCAAGAGATACAGGGGGGATGTGAAGAAAAAAAATTTTATGCAGCGAGAGGTGAGGACCTGGAACTCGCTGCCGACAGAAGTGGAGACACTCAATGTTTTCAAGGGGAGACTGGATAGGCACTTGAGTGAAATAAACTTGCAGGGTTACGGGGATAGAGCGTAGGAGTGGGACTGACTGGATTGCTCTACGGAGAGCCGGCACGGACTCGATGGGCTGAATGGCCTCCTTCTGTGCTGTTATTACTCTATGACTCTATGGCCACAATTTTATCGATAGGAGCAGGAGTAGACCAACCGGCCCCTCGAGCCTGCTCCGCCATTCAATAAGATCATGGCTGATCCAATCTTGGCCTCAACACCACTTTCCCGCTCTCTCCCCATACCCCTCGACTCCCCTGTAGTTCAAATGTCTGTCAATCTCAGCCTTGAATATATTCAATGACTCCGCCTCCACAGCGCTCTGGGGTAGAGAATTCCAAGGATTCACGACCCTCAGAGAGAAGAAATTCCTCCTCATCTCCGTCTTAAATGGGCGACCCCTTATTCCGAAACTATGCCCCCTAGTTCTAGATACCCCCACGAGGGGAAACATCCTCTCAGCATCCACCCTGTCAATCCCCCTCAGAATCTTATATGTTTCAATCAGATCATCTCTCATTCTTCTAAACTCATCAATGAGTATATACCCAACCTGCTCAACCTTTCATCATACGTCAACCCCTTCATCCCAGGAATCAACCGAGTGAACCTTCTCTGCACTGCCTCCAATGCAAGTATATCCTTCCTTAAATATGGAGACCAAAACTGTACGCAGTACTCCAGGTGCGGTCTCACCAGCAACCTGTAAAGTTGCATCAAAACTTCCCTACTTTTATACTCTATCCCTGTTGCAATAAAGGCCAACATTCCATTAGCCTTCCTAATTACTTGCTGTACCTGCATGTTAACTTTTTGTGTTTCATGTACTAGGACCCCCAGATCCCTTTGTACCGCAGCATTTTGTAGTCTCACGCCATTTAAATAATAATTTGCTTTTTCATTCTTCCTTCCAAAGTGAATAACCTCACATTTTCCCACATTATACTCCATTTGCCAAATGTTTGCCCACTCACTTAGCCTGTCTATATCCCTTTGCAGGCTCTTTGTGTCCTCCTCACAACTTGCTAACCCACCTGTCTTTGTATCATCACCAAATTTGGCTACAGTACACTCGGTCCCTTCATCCAAGTCATTAATATAGATTGTAAATAGACGAGGCCCCAGCACTGATCCCTGTGGCACCCCACTAGTTACAGTTTGCCAACCTGAAAATGACCCATTTATCCCGACTCTGTTTTCTGTTAGTTAGCCAATCCCCTATACATGCCAATATATTACCCCCAACCCCGTGCACGCTTATCTTGTACAGTAACCTTTTATATGGCACCTTATCGAATGCCTTCTGGAAATCCAAATACACTACATCTACTGCTTCCCCTTTATCCACCCTGTTTGTTACACCCTCAAAAAACTCTAGCAAATTTGTCAAACAAGATTTCCCTTTCATAAAACAACGTTGACTCTGCTTGATAGTCTTATCATTTTCTAAATGTCCTGCTATTACCTCCTTAATAATGGATTCCAGCATTTTCCCAATGACAGATGTTAGGCTAACTGGCCTATAGTTTCCTGCTTTCTGTCTCCCTCCTTTCTTGAATAGTGGTGTTACATTTGTGGTATTCCAATCTGCTGGGACCACTCCAGAATCCAGGGAATTTTGGTAGATTACAACCAATGCATCCACTATCTCTGCAGCCACTTCTTTTAAGACCCGAGGATGCAGGCCATCAGGTCCAGGGGACTTGTCGGCCTTTAACCCCATTAGTTTGCCCAGTACTTTTTCTCTAGTGATAGAGATTGTTTTAAGTTCCTCCCTCCCTATAGCCCCTTGATTATCTATTATTATTGGGATGTTTTTAGTGTCTTCTACCATGAAGACCGATCCAAAATAATTGTTTATAGAGTCCCTGCCATTTCTCTATTTCCCATTATTAATTCCCCAGTCTCATCCTCTAAGGGACCAACGTTTACTTTAGCTACTCTCTTCCTTTTTATGTACCTGTAGAAGCTCTTACTGTCTGTTTTTATATTGATTGGAGGCGGGTTGACAGCGGGTTTCCTGCCCTCTGTCAATCTTTGCGATTTTGCCAGGTGTCCCGCCTCCAAACCCGCCCACTGAGTGCTGGCAAAATTCCAGCCATCGACTGGGGCAGGTATGGCAGCTCAACATTCCTGGTTACAGGATTTTCAGATGGGATAGAGAGGGAGGTAAAAAGGGATTGGGGGGGGGTCACGGTATTGATTAAAGAAACTATTACAGCTGTGAGGAGGGATGATATGTTGGAGGGATCATCAAATGAGGCCATATGGGTCGAATTGAAAAACAAAAAAGGAGCGATCACACTGTTGGGAGTGTACTATAGACCCCCAAACAGTGAGAGGGAGATAGAAGAGCAAATATGTAGACAAATTTCTGAGAAATGCAAAAACTATAGGGCAGTAATAGTAGGGGATTTCAACTACCCCAATATTAACTGGGATAAAATTAGTGTGAAGGGTATAGAGGGTGCAGAATTCCTAAAATGCATCCAGGAGAACTTTTTTAGCCAGTATGTAGCAAGCCCAACAAAGGAGGGGGCAATTCTGGACTTCGTTTTAGGGAATGAAACTGGGCAGGTAGAAGGCGTATCAGTGGGGGAGCATTTTGGTGCTCGTGACCATAATTCAGTTCGATTTAAGGTAGTTATGGAAAAGGACAAGGATAGACCAGGAATAAAAATTCTAAATTGGGGAAAAGCAAATTTTGCTAAGCTCAGAGGGGATTTAGCCATAGTGGGCTGGAAACAGCTACTTGAAGGTAAATCAGTGTCAGAGCAGTGGGAGGCATTCAAGGAGGAGATCCGGAGGGTTCAGACCAAATATGTGCCCTTAAAGAAAAAAGGTGGGATTAATAAATCTAGAGCCAACTAGATGTCTAGGGACATACAGGGTAGGATAAAGAAAAAAAGGGAGGCGTATGACAGTTACCAAAGGCTAAATACTACAGAATGTTTAGAGGAGTACAGAAAGTGCAGGGGTGCAATTAAAAAGGATATTAGGAAAGCAAAGAGAGCATGAAAAATTCTTGGCAAGTAAAATCAAGGAAAACCCAAAGATATTTTATAAATATATTAAGAGTAAGAGGATAACTAAAAAAAGGTAGGGCCTATTAGAGATCATGAGGGTAATCTGTGTCTGGAGGCAGGAGATGTCGGTAGGGTTCTTAATGAATACTTTGTGTCTGTTTTCACAAAGGAGAGGGGCGAAGCAGACATTGCTATCAGGGAGGAGGAGTGTGAAATATTAGATGAAATAAACATTGTGAGAGAGGAAGTATTAAGGGGTTTAGCAGCTTTAAAAGTGGATTATTCCCAGGCCCGGATGAAATGTATCCCAGGCTGTTAAGCGAAGCAAAAGAGGAAATAGCAGAGGCCCTGACCATCATTTTCCAATCCTCTCTGGCTTCAGGTGTGGTGCCGGAGGATGGCTAATGTTGTTTAAAAAGGGAGAAAAGGATAGACCGAGTAATTACAGGCCAGTCCGCCTAACCTCGATGGTGGGAAAATTATTGGAAAGAATTCTGAAGGACAGGATAAATCTTCATTTAGAAAGACACGGATTAATCAAGGATAGTCAGCACGGATTTGTTAAGGGAAGGTCGTGTCTGACAAACTTGATTGAATTTTTTGAGGAGGTAACAAGGAGGGTAGATCAGGGTAGTGTGTTTGATGTAGTGTATATGGACTTTAGCAAGGCTTTTGATAAGGTTCCACATGGCAAACTGGTCATGAAGTTAAAAGCCCATGGGATCCAGGGCAAAGTGCCTGGATCCAAAACTGGCTCGGAGGCAGGAAGCAGAGGGTAATGGTTGATGGGTGTTTTTGTGACTGGAAGGTTGTTTCCAGTGGGGTTCCGCAGGGCTCAGTACTAGGTCCCTTGCTTTTTGTGGTATATATCAATGATCTAGACTTGAATATAGGGGGTATGATTAAAAAGTTTGCAGATGATACTAAAATCGGCTGTGTGGTTGATACTGAAGAAGGAAGCTGTAGACTGCAGGAAGATATCAATAAATTGGTCAGGTGGGCAGAACAGTGGCAAATGGAATTCAATCCAGAGAAGTGTGAGGTAATGCATTTGGGGAGGGCTAACAAGGAAAGGTAATACACATTAATTGGTAGGACACTGAGTAGTGTAGAGGAATAAAGGGACCTTGGAGTGCATGTCCACAGATCCCTGAAGGTAGCAGGACAGGTAGATAAGGTGGTTAAGAAGGCATACAGAATGCTTGCCTTTATTAGCCGTGGCATAGAATACAAGAGCAGGGGGGGTTATGCTTCAACTGTATAAAACACTAGCTAGGCCTCAGTTAGAGTACTGCGTGCAGTTCTGGTCACCACATTACAGGAAAGATGTGATTGCACTAGAGAGGGTACAGAGGAGATTTACAAGGATGTTGCTGGGAGTAGAGAATCTTAGCTATGAGGAAAGATTGGATAGGCTGGGGTTGATTTCCTTGGAACAGAGGAGGCTGATGGGAGACCTTATTGAGGTGTATAAAATTATGAGGGGCCTAGATAAAGTGGATAGAAAGGACCTATTTCCCTTAGCAGAGGGGTCAACAAGCAGGGGGCACAGATTTAAAATAATTGCTGGAAGGTTTAGAGGGGATTTGAGGGGAAATTTCTTCACCCAGAGGGTTGTGGGGGTCTGGAACTCACTGCCTGAAAGAGTGGTAGAGGCAGAAACCCTAACCACATTTAAAAAGTACTTGGATGTGCACTTGGGATGCTGTAACCTGCAAGGCTACGGAACAAGAGCTGGGAAGCGGGATTAGGCTGGATAGCTCTTTGTTGGCCGGTGCGGACACGATGGGCCGAAATGGCCTCCTTCCGTGCTGTAACTTTCTATGATTCTTTGACTGTATATCACCAAATGGGTGCAGGGCATTCTGCGAGGGGAAGGGGAATAGCCAGAAGCCGTGGTCCATGTTGGAACCAATGACATAGGCAGAAAAGTGTTGAGGTCCTTCAGGCAGAGTTTCAGGAGCTAGGAAAAAGATTACAAATCAGGAATTCAAAGGTAGTAATCTCAGGATTACTCCCAGTGCCACGTGCTAGTGAGTACAGAAACAGGAAAATAGTGCATGTAAATGTGTGGCTGTAGAAATGGTGCAGAAGGGAGGGTTTCAGATTCTTGGGGCGTTGGGAACGGGTCTGAGGGAAGGGGCACCTGTACAAGATGGATGGGCTGGACCTGAACAAGGCCGGGGCCAATGTTCTCGCTGAGAGGTTAACTAGTAATGTTGGTGGGGTTTAAACTAATTTGCCAGGGGGAGGAGAACCAGAAAATAGCAGAAAAGAGCAGAAATGAGATCAGACGACAGAGATATAAACAGCAGTAAAATTAGAAATATCCTAAAAATTGCAGAGACCAGATTGAGGAAAATAGCAAAAGTGATGAAGGAGGTATTAAACTGTATGTACGCCAATGTCCATAGTGTAACAAATAAGGTTGGTGAGCTGCAGGCACAAATTGCTATGGGATTATGATATGGCTGCATTAACAGAGACATGGCTCAAACAAGGCCAGGAATAGGTTACCAAGTATTCAGGAATGATAGAGAAGGAAAAAGAGGAGGGGGCGTGTCAGTAATGATTAAGGATGATGTTATAGTTCTAAATAGAAAGGATATACTAGATGGTTCTAGGACTGAATCTATTTGGCTTGAGTTGAGGAACAGAGAGGGAGCTGTTACATTGTTGGGAGTTTTTTGTTATGGAGCTCCAAACAGTGAGAAGGAGACAGATGAAAAGATTTATCGGCAAATTTCAAAGGTGTGTAACAAAAATAGAGTAGTAATATTAGGAGACTTTAATTACCCTAATATAGACTGGGAAAAACAGAGCTAAGGATAGGGAAGGAGAGGAATTTCTGATGTGTGTACAGAAAAACAATAGTTGTAATGTAGGGCAGAGTGTAAATCAGGAAATTAGAGGTGCAAGGGTAATACAGTGATCATGGGGGACTTTAATCTACATATAGACTGGGCAACCCAAATTTGCAGTAATAGTGCGGAGGACAAATTCATGGAATGTATGCAAGATAGTTTTCTGGATCAGTGTGTTGAGGAACCAACTAGGGAACAGTCTATTTTAGATCTAGTATTGTGCAATGAGAAAGGGCTAATTAATAATCTTGTAGTAAAGGAACCTTTAGGGAAGAGTGACCATAATATAATAAAATTTTCTATTGAGTTTGAAAGTGACTCAGTTAAATCCAAAACTAGGGCCTTAAATCTAAACAAAGCAAACTACGTAGGTATGAAGGGCGAGTTGGCTGCGGTAGATTGGGAAACTACATTAATAGGTATGGCAGTCTTCTTCTTAAGCAGTCCCTCGAAACCGAGGATGACTTGCTTCCACATTAAAAATGAGTTCCCAGGTGACTGATGAGTCAAATGTAGGACCTACAGTCTCTGTCACAGGTGGGGCAGACGGTGGTTGAAGGGGCGGGTGGGGTGCTTGGGTTGACGTACGTTCCTTGTGCTGCTTGTGCTTGGCTTCCGCTTGCTCCCAGCGAAGAGACTCAAGGTGTTCGGCGCCTTCCCGGATGCTTCTCCTCCACTTTGTGCGGTCTTGGGCCAGGGATTCCCAGGTGTCAGTGGGGATGTTGCACTTTTTCAAGGAGGCTTTGAGGGTGTCTTTGAAGCATTTCCTCTGCCCACCTGGGGCTCTCTTGCCGTGCTGGAGCTCCGAGTACAGCTTGTTTTGGGAGTCTCGTATCAGGCATGCGGACGATGTGACCTGTCCATCGGAGCTGATTGAGCGTGGTCAAAGCTTCGATGCTGGGGATGTTGGCTGAGCGAGAACACTGACATTGGTGCGCCTATCCTGCCAATGGATTTGCAGGATCTTGCGGAGGCAGCATTGGTGGTACCTCTCCAGTGCTTTGAGGTGCCTGCTGTACATGGTCCATGTCTCTGAGGCATACAGCAGGGCGGGTATCACTGCTGCTCTGTAGACCATGAGCTTAGTGCCAGGTTTGAGGTCCTGGTCTTCAAACACTCTCTTCCTCAGGCGACCGAAGGCTGCACTGGCACACTGAAGGCGGTGTTGTACTTCGTCATCGATGTCTGCCATTGTTGACAGTAGACTCCCGAGGTATGGAAAGTGGTCCACGTTGTCCAAGGCCTTGTTGTGGATTTTGATAATCAGGGGCCAGTACTGTGTGGTGGGGGCAGGTTGGTAGAGGACCTTTATCTTACGGATGTTTCATGTAAGGCCCATGCTCTCGTACGCTTCGGTGAAGGTATTGACGATGGTTTGGAGTTCGACCTCCGAGTGAGCACAGATGCAAGCGTCGTCTGCATACTGTAATTCGACGACAGAGGATGGGACTACCTTGGATCTGGACTGGAGGCGACGGAGGTTGAACAGTTTTCCATTTGTTCTGTAAATTAGCTCCACTCCATCGGGGAGCTTACTGAGGGTGAGATGGAGCATTGCAGCAAGGAAGATCAAGAAGAGTGTTGGTGCAATGACACAGCCTTGCTTGACCCCGGTCCATACGTGAATTGGGTCTGTGATGGAACCATTGGTCAGGATCATGGCTTGCATGTCATCGTGAAGCACAGGAGGATGGTGACAAACTTTTGAGGGATGAGCAATAGCTAGCATTTAAAGAATTAATACATAATTTACAATAAATATACATTCCTTTAAGGCACAAAAACCCCACAGGAGAAGTGGTTCAACCGTGGCTAACAAGAGAAGTTAAAGATAGTATTAGATCAAAGGAAGAGGCTTATAATGCTGCCAAAAAGGGTAGTATGCCTGAGGACTGGGAGGATTTTAGAATTCAGCAAAGGAGGACGAAGAAATTGATAAAGGGAAAATAGAATATGAGAGTAAATTAGCGAGAGACATAAAAACAGAGTATAAAAGCTTCTATAGGTATGTAAAAAGGAAAAGATTAGCGAAAGTAAATGTGGGTCCCTTACAGGCTGAGACAGGAGAAATTATAATGGGGAATAAGGAAATGGCAGAGAAAGTAAGCATATACTTTGGCCGCGATTTTGCCATAGGAGGCAGGTTGCAGTCGAGTTGGCGGGTTCCGATCCTGCTGCTGGTTTCTGCCGCTCCGTAATAACAATTTTCATTTAACTGTGCTCATTAAGCCCGCCGTGCGTGCAACCGGCCTAATCAGTGGGTGTGGGTCTGCTGCTCGCCTCTGCTGACATCTTCGATTCAGGAGCTTTTAAGGGGCCCATGTAGCCTTTGGACTTCATAAGAACATAAGAAGTAGGAGCAGGAGTAGGCCATACGGCCCCTCGGGCCTGCTCCGCCATTCAGTAGGATCATGGCTGATCCGAACTTAGACTCACGTCCACTTCCCTGCCCTCTCCCCATAACCCCTTATTCCCTTATCAGCTAGGAAACTGTCTGTCTCCATTTTAAATTTATTTAATGTCGCAATTTCCACAACTCTCTGAGGTAGCAAATTCCATAGATTCACCACCCTCTGAGTGAAGAAGTTTCTCCTCATCTCAGTTTTGAAAGAGCAGCCCCTTATTTTAAGATTATGCCCCCTAGTTCTAGTCCCACCCATCAGTGGAAACATCCTCACCGCATCCACCCGATCAAGCCCCCTCACAATTTTATATGTTTCGATAAGATCGCCTCTCATTCTTCTGAATTCCAATGAGTAGAGGCCCAACCTACTCAACCTTTCCTCATATGTCAACCCCCTCATCTCTGGAATCAACCGAGTGAACTTTCTCTGAACGGCCTCAAGAGCAAGTATATCTTTTCTTAAATATGGAAACCAAAACTGTACGCAGTATTCCAGGTGTGGCCTCACCAGTACCCTGTATAACTGCAGCATGACTTCCCTGCTTTTATACTCCATCCCCCTTGCAATAAAAGCCAAGATTCCATTGGCCTTCCTGATCACCTGCTGTACCTGCATACTAACCTTCTGTGTTTCATGCACCAGGACCCCCATATCCCTTTCTCTTGTAGCACTTTGCAGTTTCTCTCCATTTAGATAATAACTTGCTCTTTGATTTTTTCTGCCAAAGTGCATAACCTCACACTTTCCAACATTATATTCCATCTGCCAAATTTTTGCCCACTCACTTAGCCTGTCTATGTCCTTTTGCAGGTTTTTTATGTCCTCCTCACTCACTGCTTTCCCTCCCATCTTTGTATCGTCGGCAAACTTGGATACGTTGCACTCGGTCTCTTCCTCCAAATCGTTAATATAGATTGTAAAGAGTTGGGGTCCCAGCACTGACCCCTGCGGAACACCACTAGTTACTGATTGCCAACCCGAGAATGAACCATTTATCCCAACTCTCTGTTTTCTGTTAGATAGCCAATCTTCCAATTTCATTTCCTTTCTGCTGCTCCTGAAAACGGGCAATTGTAACATGACTGCTGCAAGATCAAAGGTCGCTCCTTGATTTGATGATGACTCCCTCCATGCTCTTGTGGAGGGAGTAATAGGGTGCAGTGAAGCTCTGTTCCCTCCTAATGGCCGGAGGAAGCCTCTTCAGCACTCATAGGCAGCCTGGCTGCAAATTGCTGAGGAGGTAAGCACAAGGTCCTTGTGCTAATGCACCTGGGTGTAGTGCCGAAAAAGGTTCAATGATCTGCTACGCTCAGCAAAAGTGAGTGTAACATCACACTTACCTTCATTCTGCTCCCCATCTCTTCTCATCACCAGCACTCTGCATTGTCAACCTACTCCTCCACATTCCAACTTACCCTTACTTACCTTGCACCCTTACCTATCCCTCTCTCTTTATGTACAGAATTACTTCACCATCCTACTATGCAGCCCTCACACTCGCTCTCACTGTTATGCAGTGACAACAACTAACAACGCACAGGGAGGTACCTTGGTATTGGCACTCACTCCATCTTTGTCTCCCTCTAAACTTCTATGTTATGGATTCTTTAAACTCACTCCATCAATCTCGCTGAAACTCCACTTGTCTCCCTCGTTGCAGGTAAAGAGAGCTCACAATAAGAGGGAGAGAGGGAGGACAGGAGAAGGCCCACCATCCCTGGCGACTTTAACAAATGCTGAGGAGGCTGCTCTTGACATCATCAAAGGTACAGAGGAGCTGGAAGTGGGGGACGGAGAGACGGGCACAGTAGAGCAAGCTGGTGACAAAATAGATTTGCAATCCTCTCATTTAGATTTCATGACTGACTGATATGGCATCTGATGTTCATAGGGATTGAGTTGTGATCATCTGCGCAATAGGATGTGTCTGCTACCTAAATATCACATGTCTAACTCATGCCTTTACTCCCCCACAGGACAATCGAGAGCCCCCCTCCCCACTGTCCTGGAGGAAGAGCCGGACAACTCCTCTGAGGGAGGAGCATCACCAGAAATCAGTGCACCCAGCTCCAGCATAGATACGCACACCTCGGTGGGTCCTTTGCGACATAGAGTAGTGTTGTCACCTGGTGTATCACAGCTCACAAGTGAGCATCAGCAGATGGAGACAATGACGGCAGTGGAGACTTCTTGTCGGAGGTCACAGGACGCTCCTAGCTCTGCTCAGTTGCATGTGGGCGCTGTGCCTCTGGGGCCATCCAGAAAGAGAGCGGTGCTGGAACTTCAGGAACAAGTGCAGGAGTCTCTGACAGGGTTTGTATCCACGGTAACTGCGAGTGTGCAGAGAATGGAGGTGTCCATCTCAAACATGAGCAATGCCATGGTGCACACAATGGTGAATGAAGGTGCCGCCATGGAAAGGGTGGCAACCTCCATGGAGGACATAAATCAGCCAGACTCAAATGAGCATGGTGACTCTTCTAAATAGATGGTCTGCTATGGAGGATAGATGATAACGTTTGTCATCCTGATTTTAAAAGTATGAAAGAAAAGTGATGGCAAAGATTCAAAGGTCTGGCCTATGTGTGCTCAGAAATGGAAGTTGCACAGTGAGGGATCAGGGTGCCTTTCATCTGTAATGATGGCGGAGAGAGTGATAGGAAACCACAGTTTGTTGTACAGATGATGTATGGTGTGTTAAGAAGGTCAGCCAGACATTCATTTCCATGTGCCAGCCACATGTGGTTGATGCGTAAACTTAAGCGAATCTGGCATGGATGAGTGCATCTCTTGCCACACGGCCAGCAATGTGGTCGCGTGCTGGTGGAATTGGCACATCCGCCCCCGCAAGGTGTCCCTCATCTGGCGCCTCCTCCTCCTCCTCCACCTCATCCTCCTCCTCCTCCTTCTCAGCCTCCTCTTCCGAGGAGGCTGTGTACTGAGCCACTTGTTCCTCAGGCAGTGCTAAGCCATGCTGCTGTGCGATGTTGTGCAGGGCACAGCAGACCACGATGATTCTGGACACCCTGGCTGGTGCGTACTATAGGGCTCCACCAGATCTGTCGAGGCATCAGAATCGCATTTTGAGCAAGCTGATGGTTTGCTCGATGATGCTTCTGGTGGAAATGTGGCTCACATCGTACTGCTCCACAGCTTCGTTTGATGGCCTCCTCATCAGTGTCATGAGCCACTTTTTCAGGGGCTAGCCCTTGTCTCCAAGTAGCCATCTGGAAAGTTGGGTTGGCGGATTGAACAGATGAGGCACAGTAGACTGCTGCAGGATGAATGAGTCATGGCAACTGCCAGGGAACTTGGCGCAAACATGCATAATGTTCTTCCTGAGGTTACACACCAACTGGACATTAAGTGAGTTGCGGTTGACAAATACAGCTGGGTTGCGATGGGGTGCCCTAATGGCCACATGTGTGCAGTCAACGATGCCCTTCACCCTTGGGAAGTCTGCCATATTTGCAAAGCCAACTCCATGCCCGGTTACACTTGCTTCATCCGCGGAGAAGTGGATGTAAGTGTGCAACTTTGCAAAGAGGGCATTGGTAACCTGCATGATGCAAGTGTGTGAGGCCGACTGGGAGATGCCGCTGATGTCTGCTGATGATCCCTGGAAGGACCCTGAAGCAAAGAAGTTGAGTGCGGTGGTGACTTTAACAGCCACTGGTAAGGAGTGTCCACCTGCTCCTCTTGGCTGCAGGTGTTGGTGCAGCATTGCACAGATGTCAGCGACTACCTCTCGCGAAAGTCTCAGCCTCCTTTGGCACTGCTTCTCACTCATGTTGAGGAAGCTCATCCTCGGCCTGTAAACCCTGTGTTGGGGGTATCTCCTGCGGTGAGGTGCAGCTCTGCGTTGACGCCCTCTGCCCTGTGCAGCATCAGGTGGCTGAGGAGAAGGTTAGCACTCCTGTTGTTGGCACTGCTGTTGTGCCTGGTTCTGCTGCTGCCGCAGCTGCTCTTCCTCCAATTCTGAGGACCAGGATGAGAGGGTATAAATGGTTCCCATCCCGCTGGTATATATCTCAGTTGAGGAAGAGATGTTATAAGCGCTCAGTCAATGTGGCCAGAAGGTATTCCAAGGAGGTCACAATGCATATGGATCTCAGCTTAAACACTCACAAGCTCAGTAGACCTGCAAAATGTGTTCCAAAACCTCAAAGCACAAAGTTCTGGCATCTGAAAGTCAGCCATGTTGCACGTCCGCTTTTATGCTGCAGGAGCAGCTGTCAACAATTCAGCTGCTTGCTGGACCCGACACAATCAGCTGGCGTGTTTGTCGCACAACGGGCAACACACTGAAAATGAGGGAAAATGGGAAGAGACAGTAAAAATGGGATTATCTAGGTAGTTAACAAGCTGTTAACTGCCTTCAGTGCCTCTCTCGTTATTTGGTGTCGGTCTGATCGGGACTCGCAGACCCGACACTTTGCAAAGTTGCGTGGGTGATGGCGGCGGGTTCGCAACCCGCCATCAGTCATTTGGATTTTAACTCCCGACCCGCATCCAAACTCGCTCTCTGAGCGCCGGCAAAATTGTGGCCTTTGTGTCTGTCTTCACGGAAGAAGATGCAAAAATCTTCCCGGAAATAATGGAGGACCAAGGGTCTAGTGAGAATGAGGAACTGAAAGAAATTAGCATTAGTTAAGAAGTAGGACTGTAGAAATTAATGGGACTGAATGCCGATAAATCCCCTGGACCTGATGGCCTACATCCTAGGGCTTTGAAAGAAGTGGCTATACAGATAGTGGATGCATTGGTTGTCATTTTCCAAAGTTCCATAGATTCTAGAACGGTTCCCGTGGATTGGAAGGTAACAAATGTAACCCCACTATTTAACAAAGGAGGGAGAGAGAAAACGGGGAACCAAAGACCAGTTAGCCTGACATCAGTAGTAGGGAAAATGCTAGAATCTATTATTAAGGACGTGGTAACAGGACACTTAGAAAATAATAATAGGATTGGGCAGAGTCAACACGGATTTATGAAAGGGAAATCGTGTTTGACAAATCTGTTAGAATTTTTTGAGGTTGTAACTAACAGAATAGATAAGGGGGAACCAGTGGATGTGGTGTATTTAGATTTTCAGAAGGCATTCGATAAGGTGCCACACAAGAGGTTATTAAACAAAATTAGGACTCATGGAATTGGGGGTAATATACTAACATGGATTGAGGATTGGTTAACGGACAGAAAACAGAGAGTAGGAATAAATGGGTCATTTTCGGGTTGGCCGGCTGTAACTAGTGGGGTACCTCAAGGATCACTGCTTGGGCCTCAGCTATTCACAATCTACATCAATGATTTGGACGAGGGGACCAAATGTAATATATCCAAGTTTGCTGATGATACAAAGCTGGGTGGGAGGAGAAGGCTTCAAGGGGATATAGACAGGTTAAGTGAATGGGCAAGAACGTGGCAAATGGAATATAATGTGGAGAAATGTGAAGTTATCCACTTTGGTAGGAAAAATAGAAAAGCAGAGTATTTTTTAAATGGTGAGAGATTGGGAAATGTTGGAGTTCAGAGGGACCTGGGTGTCCTTGTACATGAATCACTGAAAGTTAACATACAGGTACAGCAAGCAATTAGGAAAGCAAATGGTATGTCGGCCTTTATTACAAGAAGATTTGAGTATAAGAGTAAAGATGTCTTACTGCAATTATATAGGGCCCTGGTGAGACCACACCTGGAGTATTGTGTACAGTTTTGGTCTCCTTACCTAAGGAAGGATATACTTGCCATAGAGGGAGTGCAATGAAGGTTCACCAGACTGGTTCCTGGGATGGGTGGGGGATGGGGGGGATTGTCCTATGAGGACAGATTGAGTAGACTAGGCCTATATTTTCCAGAGTTTAGAAGAATGAGAGGTGATCTCATTGAAACATACAAAATTCTTACAGTGCTTGACAGGGTAGATGCAGGGAGGATGTTTCCCTTGGCTGGGGAGTCTAGAACCAGGGGTCACAGTCTCAGAATAAGGGGTCAGCCATTTAGGACTGAGATGAGGAGAAATTTCTTCACTCAGAGGGTGGTGAATCTTTGGAATTCTCTACAACAGAGGGCTGTGGAGGCTCAGTCGTTGAGTATATTCAGGACAGAGATCGATAGATTTTTGAATATTAAGGGAATCAAGGGATATGGGGATAGTGCAGGAAAGTGGAGATAAGGTAGAAGATCAGCCATGATCTTATTGAATGGCGGAGCAGGCTCAAAGGGCCAAATGGCCTACTCCTGCTCCTATTTCTTTTGTTCTTATATTCTATGTAAATCAACCCAATTTTCCCCCTATAACGTGTAGCTAGGGAAAATGTTGGGCCTATTAAGGACCCAAAGCAAAATCTTCATGTAGAGGCAGAGGATATGGATAAAGTATTGAATGAGTACTTTGCATCTCTTCACAAAGGAAGCAGATGAGGTGAATGTTACACTAAAAGAGGAGAGGGAAGTTATGGACAGGATAGTAATAGATAGAGAAGACGTACTAAAAAAATTAGCATTACTGAAAGTTGGTAAGTCACCTGGTCCGGATGGATTGCATCCTAGGTTGCTGCAAGAAGCAAAGATAGAAATAGCAGAGGCTTTGGTCCCAATCTTTCAATCCTCAGTGGATACAGGAATAGTGCCGTAGGACTGGAGGTTTGATAATGTTATACCACTATTCAAGAAAGGGGAGAGGGATAAACCAGGAAACCAGTCAGCCTAACATCAGTGGTGGGGAAGTTATTGGAAACCATTATCAGAAACAAAATAAACTTTCAGTTGGAAAGGCATGGGTTAATCAAGGAGAGCCAGCACGGATTTTATAAAGGCAAATCATGTCTGACTAACTTGATTGAATTCTTTGATGAGGTAACAGAGAAGGTTGATCATGGTAATGCAGTAGATGTTGTATATATGGATTTTCGGATGGCATTCGACAAAGTGCCACACTGGAGGCTTATTAAGAAGATGGAAGCCCATGGAATTAAGGGGAAAGCGGTGGTATGGATACAAAAGTAGCTCAGTGGCAGGAAGCAAAGGGTGGTGGTGGATGGATGTTTTTCAGACTGGGAGGTGGATTGTAGTGGTGTTCCCCAAAGGTCAGTTTTGGGTCCATTACTCTTTTCAATTTTTATGAATGACCCAGACTCGGATGTAGGGTGCAGCATTATAAAGTTTGTAGATGATACAAAACTTGGCAAAGTAGTAGCGAGTGATGAGGGTAGTTATAAGCTTCAGGATGATATAAAAATGGTGGTGAAATGGGCAGAAGCATGGCAGATGGAGTTCAATGAGGAGAAATGTGAATTGATGCATTTGGGAGGACTAATATGGAAAGTCAGTATACTATAAATGGCACGATTTTGAAAAGTATAGATGAGCAGAGAGAACATGGGATCCATATACATAAATCCTTAAAGGTGGCAGGGCAAGTTGATAAGATGGTTATAAAGCACATACTTGGATTTATAAATAGAGGCATAGAATATAAAAGCAAAGAGACCGTGCTAGAACTTTATAAATCACTGGTTAGGCCTCAGCTGGAGTATTGTGGACAATTCAGGGCACCACACTTCAGGAAAGATGGAAAGGCCTTAGAAAGGGTAAAGAGGAGGTTTACCAGGATGTTACCAGGGATGAGGAACTTCAGCTATGAGGAGAGGTTGGAAAAGTTAGGACTGTTCTCCTTGGAACAGAGAAAGTTAAGAGGTGACGTAATAGAGGTTTTCAAGATGATGGGAGGTTTTGATAGAGTAGAGAGAGAAAAACTATTCCCTCTGGCGAGTGAGTCAATAACCAGAGGTCGTAGATTCAAAATCATTGGCAAATGATCGAGAGGGGAGATGAGGAGAATGTTTTTCACTCAGAGAGTTGTCGGGATCTGGAACGCTCTACCTGAAAAGGTGATGGAAGTTGATTCCTGAAATAATTTTAAAAGGGAGTTGGACAGGTACTTGAAGATGAGGAACTTACAGGGTTACGGACAAAAAACGGGGGTGTGGGACTAAGCACGACTGTTCTTTCAAAGAGCCAGCACAGGCACGATGGGCCGAATGGCCTCCTTCTGTGCTGTAAGTTTCCATAAATGCATTATTCAATGATTTACTCTGAACAATATTTAATTCACGTTACTGATTTGAAAATGTCCCCAGCATCTTGAAAATCACTGAGGCCATAAAGGAGGAACATTGTCCTACAGTAATAACAACAGAAAATGCTGGAAATACTCAGCAGGCCAGGCAACAACTGTAGAAAGAGAAACAGAGTTAACGTTTCAGGTTGAAGACCTTTCGTCAGAACTGGAACAATTTTGGGGTCACGCTTGCGGACTGAACAGAGATGTTCTGCAAAGCGGTCACCCAATCTGCGTTTGGTCCCCCCATTGTAGAGGAGAGCAGTGAATACAGTATACTAAATTGTAAGAAGAACAAGTAAATCGCTGTTTCACCTGGAAGGAGTGTTTGGGGCCCTGGACAGTGGGAAGGGAGGAGGTAAAAGGGCAGGTGTTGCATCTCCTGCGCTTGCATGGGATGGTGCCATGGGAAGGGGAGTGGGTGTTGGGGGTGATAGAGGAGAAGACCAGGGGTAAGCTTTGCGGAACACCTCCGCTCAGTCTGGGAGCGTGACCCTGAGCTCCCGGTCATCTGTCATTTTAATTCTCCGCTCCACTCCCACTCTGACCTCTCTGTCCTCGGTCTCCT
The DNA here is from genome assembly GCF_052327205.1 of Somniosus microcephalus. Classification (NCBI taxonomy): domain Eukaryota; kingdom Metazoa; phylum Chordata; class Chondrichthyes; order Squaliformes; family Somniosidae; genus Somniosus; species Somniosus microcephalus. The sequence goes on along the minus strand of NC_140995.1, from coordinate 32,998,034 downwards.
ACACTGTTCTAATGAAGCTAAACGTAAGCTTGAGGAACAGCACCTCATCTTTCTATTAGGTACTTTACAGCCCTCTGTACTCAACATTGAGTTCAGCAATTTCAGACCATAACCTCTGCCCCCATTTTTTCAGATGGCAGCTGTTGATGATTCTGCTATTCCCATTTACACCTCATGTAGACTCATCTTTTGTTTCTTTACTTGTCCCATTACCATCTCCTTTCACCTTGCACCATCATCCCTTTTGTCTTTTAATCTCTCCTGCCTTCCATCCTATCACAGACCTTCCCTTTTGTTCTTTCCTCCCCTCCTCCATTTCCCTGCACTTGCTTAAAAACCTGTTCTAGCTCTAACTTTTTCCAGTTCTGATGAAGAATCATCGACCTGAAACGTTAACTCTGTTTCTCTCTCCACAAATGCTGCCTGACCTGCTGAGTATTTCCAGCATTTTCTGTTTTTATTTCAGATTTCCAGCATCCGCAGTATTTTGCTACTGTCATACAGTAACTGTACAGAATTTTCATTAACAAGATGTTATCAAATAAACATGTCAGAGGTGAAAATAACCAAGTAAAATGGTTGCATTTATAACTATTATTACATTGGTCTAAATAATAACAGTAGAAGGAAGTGCAAATGTGTTCGATGTAATGACAGTTTTCAGAGAAGCTGTGTGCCCAATTACCATGATGTGACTTTTGCTCTTGTCATTACTTTTTTATTCATTCTTGGGATATGGGCATCACTAGCAAGGCTAGCATTAACTGCCCATCCCTAGTTTCCCTTGAGAAAGTGGTGGTGAGCCTTTGTATATCTCAAAATATACAAAGGTCATGAAAGGAGCTCATGGCAATCAGCCTCGCAGCGTTATTTGTGATTGTGGTGACCTCTGCTGTTTAAAGCCTGGAACTACAATGTACAGTGTTAAAGCTGCAATACTTTCTCCCACCACCAAGTTTGCTTCATTTAAAAATTAGATAGATGTAATCCGCAACTTTGATTTACTTAGTTGTGGCTATCTTTTTTTAATTGTAAAAAGCATTAAAAAAAATCTCAGTTCTGTAAAGTCTGTGGGTTGTTTAGTTAATTAATACACAGACGACCAGAGTAACTTAAAACAGGACTTTACTATTCGAAGGTCAGGGCGAATCTGCCCAATAAATCCTGACACAACACTTATATACTGGTGTGGTCACCGTCGGTATTACAGTATACAGAAGCCAAACAAAGTAGTGCCACACCTAAAATAGTTCTCTTAAAGGTGAACGGTTACATACAATAGTTCTCTTAAAGGTAGACAGGTACATACACTACAATCCTCCCTTTTTAGCTTACAACATACTTATTCCCCATTAAACATAACATATAATCAACTTCATGTAAAACAATTCACAGATATAGTCTCTGCGGGAAACAGTTCACAGATTCAGTCTCTGCGGGAACAGTTCACAGATTCAGTCTCTGGTCTTGACTCGGTCCGAACAACATCTCTGTGGTGTAGCCGGTTCACATTTCTAGTGTGACTCATCCAATAGTCTTTCCCTTGGCTTAACAGCTTGAACTTCCGTCCTGCTGAACCAGCAGTGCTGACTTTTACAAACAGCTGGACTGCCTTGGTAATTTTTCCTACTTTCCAACTGATTTGGCCCCCTTCGTAGGGCCCACGTGCATGATCTGATAGAAGTGATAATGATTTAGATGGTTATCGTCTTCTGCTTCGTCTTTTTCTTTTCTGCTTCTTGGAGACTCTCGGGGCTCCCTTATCCGCTGCCAGCTGTAGCGCCACCATCTCCCTATGTTCCTTAGACTTTAAGTGCTTCATCCTGATTTCTGCACTTTGGGAGTTTTCATCACAAGCTGGGCAGACCAAGTCATCGTAATATTCCGTGTCACTCAACAGGTCATGGTAATATTCGGTGTCGTCCTGAGCTAGTCTAGCGAGAGGGCCTGCTACTTCTTCCTTACCCAACTGGACGTTAGCCGACTGTTGTTCCCTCCCTAGACATCTTTCCTGAAGAGACTTCTTCATGTGTTCATATTCATCCCGCTCTTCCTGGGTTTCCTGCCAATCCTTCACTAATGACCTCATTTGTGATTCCAATACTTCCCCTTCCATCGGGGATTGATTGATCGGGCTATTCAATCCTTCTACTGGAGCAGCTGTTTCAACATTCTGTAGTTCACATTGACGTGATTCAGCGTACTTTCGGCAGCCCCGTAAAATCTGTGTTGCAACCTCAACTATTCCCCAAACTTTTGAGAGCTCCGAACCCCTTCCCTTTGAAGATTGAAGCTCGTGTTCAAATGGTTCCCATTGCAGAGTCTTGTCTCTCAGCATATGAAGGAGTTGGCTGACCGTTAACTCTTCCACGGGGACCCTGTGGATCAGAGTCTTCTCCATTTCATCCACCTTTTCCTCCAATGCTTTCACCTTTTTTTCCTCTTGTACTTTGGCTTTAAGCGCTCGGAGAAGTTGTGCCTTGATGCTCTCTAGCTCATGTTCAGGGGCCATTCTTACAGTCTCTGTGTTTCTTACAGTTGCCTTTTCTTTCACTGAAAGAATTCCCAGTTGAATCTGTTCTTCAAGTTGTTGAACCTCGGTCATTGCCGCCTCATATTTGTCTTGGGTTTCCTTCAATATTTTTATGAGTTCTTGGACATCTTGACTTTCATGTTCTGCCATGTCTTTCACCTCTAATTTCTCATCTATGGATGGAACTTCTACCGATGAGTCTGTCTTGGCCTTGAGCTCATCAAGAATTTCCTGCAGCCTTTGGACTTCTTGCTCATGTTCAACCTTTAGTTGCTCATAAGCTTCCACTGAAACTAGCTTTTCGGAGGTTGCCGAGTTAACCCCCTCCAGGATTGTAGCCTGGGCCTGTTCATACTGTTCCTTCAACTTCTCAAACTCTGCTTGTAAGGAGTCGTAGAGAAGAACTGGAATAAAATCCTGGCTTCCTGAAGATTCCTCTTCATTTGCTTCTTTCTGCAAATATTCTAACTCCTGAACATCATAAGGGAGATGTGATCGGTGATTGGTCACGATGGCTCTATGGTCGCTCTCTGCTTGAGCTAGCTGCTTCTGTTGTCTTTCCAGATTCTCCCATTCGGTGTCATAGAACTTTTTCATTGTTTTCATCTCTTGTACGAGACGGTAACTCAATTGTTCTAATTGTTGTCGTAATTTGAAATAAAGTTGAGTCCGAGCTCGGTGTTCTTCCGTCATGGATATGTCCTTAAACTGAACAGACTCAGAATTCTCTGTCAAACTATGTTGTCGTTGTTCGGTGGAGATCTGTTCTGAAACTTTGTTCTTCTCTGGAGCATAAGCCTTTCTGCATGCCTTCGTTTTTCCAACCTTAGTCGGCAAGTCCATTTTAGCCTTGTCTTTCACATTTGGGTTGGTCTTATCGTCATCCGATTCAGAATCTGAGCTGATTGTCTGCACCGAGTCCTCACTCGTTATGGCTTTTAGATAGTGCCATTCCATGTCTATTTTCTTGATCCACTCCCATCCTAGAAGTGGTGGTCCTCCCTCAGGTAGTACGTATAAGTTCATTCTTGGGTGTTCTTTACCCCTATCTCTCACCTTGACTCTTATCTTTCCCATGGGGTATACTTTATGCCCCGTGTATGTCTGCAATACGAACTTGGTATCTCTTAAGGGTATATGTGAGAATAGCTGGTGGTAATCCTTTCGATTTATGACTGATAGAGCTGATCCAGTGTCCAACTCCATTTTCACTTGGACTCCAGCTATTTTTAGCATGACCCAGATAGTTTGTAGGTCAGCTTCCTTACTCACATTGTGAATTCTCAGACTACCCAGCTCCTGGCTGTTTGGGTCTGAGTCCGAATTCTGTTCGTCTGAACTCTTCTCAGCCACCTTGTGTACCTTGTTGTACTTTTCCTGTGATGGCTTCCTTTGGTTGTTGGTCTTCTTCCCTGACCGGCATACCTTAGCTATGTGACCCAGTTTGCCACATTTCCTACATTCCTGGTTCTTAAACCAGCATTGGTTCTGGTCGTGTGTTGTCTTCCCACAACGATAGCATTTTGTTGTACTCGAGGTAATTTGATCCACACTGAGTGCCGCTGTCTTTAGCTGCATTTCCGCAGTTCCCTTCACTGTGGCTTCGTGCGATGCTGCAATAAGGACAGCCCTGTCAAGTGTAAGGTCGTTCTCTTCGAGTAGTCGCTTTTGCGTTCCTTCCTTTGCCAATCCGCACACGAACTTGTCTCGCAATGCCTCTGTCAGATTCCCTCCAAACTGGCAGTATTTCGCTAGTCTACACAGTTCGACCAAGTATTCTGCGTTGCTTTCGTCTTCCCGTTGCGTTCTCGCATAGAATTTGAATCGTTCCGCCAACATCAACGGTGTGGGGTTCAAGTGATCCTTCAGAACAGCCACAATATCATCGAAAGTCTGATCCGCCGGTTTAGCTGGTGATAGTAGATGCTTCAAGAGCCCGTATGTCTTCGCGCCCATTGAGTTTAGCAAGGTTATAGCTTTGTCATCTTCTTCTATTTTATTGGCCTCACAATAGATCTCAATGCGTTCCACATACGTGGCCCAGTCTTCTACCTCGGAATTAAAATCATTGATGTTACCACGCTTAGGCATCTTCCTCTCTTCCTGATAACACCACAAATTATTTCTTTAAATTTTCTTTTATTTTTTTTTTCCAAGATGGCGGTTCCCGCGAAAATGGCGGTTTCCTGCGCTTATCTTCTCTCCCCACCCACTTCAATGGCGGTTTCCTGCTTCTGTCTTCTTCCCTGCCTAATGGCGGCTTCCCACGTTTCTTCCCTAGCGGGAGGGGTACACTTTCCCCACGGGCGACGGCCGCTGGCTTTCAGGTTCACAGCCTGCGCGTCGGCTTCAGTGCTTTCCCTTTTCTTGGCAGGGCAACCGGCGCTGGGTACACCCCGTTGACGGCGAACAGTTTCAGCCGCTGGGCTGGCTCTCGCTCAGTTCCCCTTGCTCGGGCTCTGTCTCTCTCCCGCTCGCTCGGCTCTACCGGCGCTGGGTACACCCCGTTGACGGAGAACAGTTTCAGCCGCTGGACTGGCTCTCGCTCAGTCTCCCTTGCTCAGGCTCTGTCTCTCTCCCGCTCGCTCGGCTCTACTGGCGCTGGGTACACCCCGTTGACGGAGAACAGTTTCAGCCGCTGGACTGGCTCTCACTCAGTCTCCCTTGGTCGGCTCTGCCTCTCCCGCTCGCTCGGCTCCCAATTGCGCCTCCCAGCCCTCTCGCAGTCCGGTGCTTCCCTCCCCGGCTGCGGCTGAGTTTATCTCTTCCCACGCCTACGTTCCCGGTCGCAGCGCTTCGTGGCTTCGGTCGCTGCCTGGCCTTTTTCGCCGGTCGCGGTCTAGCTGTCTCACGACGCCGTTGCGTCCCCCAGCCTGTCTGTACCGCGGCTTCCTTGCTCCACGCTGCCCCAGTCTCAGCGCCTCTGGACCCGACTTCTGTCCGGCTCCTTTCCCCCTCAACCGTGGTCGCGTGCACCGCCCTTATCCTCCGGTTATTCTTTTTACTTTCCCTTACTCACAGTCACCGTGGCCGCCTTGCTTCTCGTGCTGATCGGCTCACTCCTCACCGTGGCAGAAGGGACAGTCAGTGCCTGTTGCTGATGGAAGTCTTTGTCTCTAAATTCTTCCTCCTTTCTAGTTCTGCAGCCTCGAGTTTTCTCCCAGCAGAACGACGAGGGCGGTTGCCTCTTCTCGACGCTCGTTAACTGCTTCGGAAGTATTGTTGCCGCAGGGTACGATCGGACTCGTCGCCACTGTAAAGTCTGTGGGTTGTTTAGTTAATTAATACACAGACGACCAGAGTAACTTAAAACAGGACTTTACTATTCGAAGTTCAGGGCGAATCTGCCCAATAAATCCTGACACAACACTTATATACTGGTGTGGTCACCGTCGGTATTACAGTATACAGAAGCCAAACAAAGTAGTGCCACACCTAAAATAGTTCTCTTAAAGGTGAACGGTTACATACAATAGTTCTCTTAAAGGTAGACGGGTACATACACAACAAGTTCAATGTTTAACTGGCTGTTTTAAATAACGTAATAATTAACGCGATACGATAGCTGAAGGGATGTAACCTGTCACCCCTGATCCTCTCTAACTTTTACCGCTGCACTATAGAGAGCATCCTGACAAACTGTATCACAGTATGGTATGGCAGCTGTAGCTGCTATGACCGGAAAGCCCTGCAGCGGGTAGTCAAAACTGCCCAACGCATTACCGGCACCCGGCTACCGACCATAGAGCACATATACCAGAAACGCTGTCTACGGAGGTCACGGTCCATCATCAAAGACCCTACCCACCCCAGCCACAGTCTGTTCGCCCTCCTGCCATCTGGGAGATGCTACAGATGCATTCGCACCCGTACGACCAGATTTAGGAACAGCTTCTTTCCCAGGGCTGTCATCCTACTGAACTCCACAAATAAACTCTAAAGCCTGCACATCTGCCAATGCACTTTATTATGGTTATGTTTATGTTAATATACTACAAGCCAAATGTATGTTGAATGTTTAAATGTCTTAATCCAAATGTACACTCTCGGGAGCCGCAAGCCTACATTTCGTTGTACTGCACTTGTGCACTAACAATGACAATAAAAGTTGATTTGATTTGATTTGATTTGATTTGAAATACTGCAGATGCTGGAAATCCGAAATAACAACAGAAAATGCTGGAAAAACTCAGCAGGTCAGGCAACATCCGTGGAGAGAAATTTGAGTTGACGTTTCGGGTCGAAACCCTTTTTCAAAACGGGAAAGGAAATAAAATAGATCGAAGGCAGGGCTGCGATCGAACAAAAGAAGTAAAAGAGACATTAAGAGGTATTCAAAACCAGACGAGATGGTAATAGGACAGTGGAGACAAAAGACAGCTGAGATTAGGTGTGAAGTGTACTGGCAGGATAAGAGACAGCTGCCAGGTGGGAGAGAGAAAAAAAAGGAAAGGGGGGGGGGGAAGGAGGACCCAAAACAAAGGGGTGGAAAAAAATATAATATATAAAAAACGTAATAATTAAATTAGTTCTCAGAGTCTAATGTGAACTAAACATGTAACTAGTTAGTTTATTTTTACTTCTGTTTTAATCTCAAGTCGTTTTTAATTATTTATGTGACCAACTAATAAAGCCTAATAATGGGGAAATCATTATGAATAAAGCAATCCCTCATCACTACTGTAACAGTTCTAGCATTTGGAGTTCAGTATTTACTGTAATCCTGGCTGGTCTGATAAAATCACTGACATTGTGGTAGAATTTGACTGCTGCTGTTCAGTTTCTTTTGGTTTTGCCTTTTTAGGCAATTTTGGTAAAAGCTGATACGACCAATTTCACAGGTTTGAAACGTTCAGTAAGTTCATCCAGTGTGCAGCCATTGAACACACTTTGACAGGTTCTTCCCCAGGAAGAACATTGACCAAATAGAATCATGAAGAATCTATGTGCGAGCGTGATCTTGGGCCTGGATTTCCAGTGCCACCACCAAAGCATCACGCTCAATTACGGTGGGTCCCAGCTGCCCCTCACAGTGTGCGGTCTGGCTACCCTGAAGGTAAAGCCGCCTTCGCTATTCGCGAACCTTACTCCCAACTGCCGGCCAATAGCGACCAAAAGCAGGAGGTACAGCTGGGAGGTTTATCGCGACCGAGGTGGACAGGCTGCTGAGGGAGCGCGTCATTGAACGCAGCAACAGCCCGTGGCGCGCCCAAGTGGTAGTGGTGAGGGGTAGCGAGAAAAAACGGATGGTGATCGACTATAGCCAAACGATCAACATGTACACCCAACTAGACGCCTACCCGCTACCCCGCATATCAGAAATGGTGAACCAAATTGCCCAATACCGGGTGTTCTCCACCATCGACCTCAAGTCAGCGTACCACCAGCTCCCTATCAGACCAGAGGACCGCCCGTACACCGCCTTCGAGGCGAACGGACGCCTCTACCAATTCCTCAGAGTCCCCTTTGGGGTGACGAATGGGGTCTCGGTCTTCCAGAGGGAGATGGACCGCATGGTCGATGACCACCACTTGCAGGCAACCTTCCCCTACCTCGACAACGTCACCATCTGCGGTCACAACCAGCAGGATCACGACTCGAACCTCGAGAGGTTCCTGAAAACCGCACAAAAACTCAACCTCACTTACAACGAGGACAAGTGCGTTTTCAACACCACGCGCCTCTGCATACTAGGCAGCGTGGTGGAGAATGGGGAAATTGGACCAGACCCCGACCGATTGCGCCCCCTACGGGAGCTGCCCCTGCCCAACACTCCCAAAGCCCTGAAAAGGTGCCTGGGGTTATTTTCTTATTATTCCCAATGGGTCCCCAACTACTCCGACAAAGCCCGCCCCCTCTTGAAAGCATCCTCTTTTCCGCTCTCTGCTGAGGCCCACGCCGCCTTCAAAAGCATTAAGCAGGATATTGAGCGGGCCACGCTACAGGCAGTGGACGAGAACACTCCCTTTCAAGTGGAAAGTGATGCGTCTGACTTTGCCTTGGCGGCCACCCTCAACCAGGCGGGGCGGCCCGTAGCTTTCTTCTCGAGGGCTCTCCAAGGGCCCGAGATCAGACACTCCTCCATGGAAAAGGAGGCCCAAGCCATCGTGGAGGCAGTGCGCCACTGGCGCCACTACCTAGCCGGCAAACGCTTCACCCTACCTACCGACCAACAGTCGGTAGCGTTTATGTTTAATAATAAACAGAAGGGGAAGATTAAAAATGATAAGATTCTCAGGTGGCGGATCGAGCTCTCCACCTTCGAGTATGACATCATTTACCGGCCAGGGGCCCTTAATGAATCCCCTGATGCCCTCTCACGAGGGATGTGTGCCAGCGCCACCGGGGATCGGCTACAGACCCTCCACAACGACCTCTGCCACCCAGGGGTCACGCGGCTGTTCCACTTCATAAAGTCCCGCAACTTACCCTACTCGATTGAGGAAGTTCGGTCTCTGACCAGGAACTGCCGCACTTGCGCTGAGTGCAAGCCTCGGTTCTACCGCCCAGATAGAGCCCACTTAATCAAAGCTACACGGCCCTTTGAGCGGCTCAGCTTAGATTTCAAGGGCCCCCTCCCGTCAGTCGACCGCAATGTTTACTTCCTGAACATTGTGGACGAATACTCCCGTTTCCCATTCGCCTTCCCCTGCCCAGACATGACCAGCGCCACGGTCATTAAATGCCTCAACAGCCTGTTCTGTCTGTTCGGTATGCCGAGCTACATCCACACGGATAGGGGGGCGTCCTTCATGAGTGAAGAGCTACGCCAGTACATGCTGTCCAGGGGGATCGCCACGAGCCGTACCACCAGCTACAACCCCCAGGGTAACGGCCAGGTGGAGCGAGAGAACGGGACAGTATGGAAAGCAGTCACTCTAGCTCTAAGGACCAAGGGCCTCCCTATCTCCCGCTGGCAGGAAGTCTTCCCAGATGTGCTCCATTCGATACGGTCGCTATTGTGTACTGCCACTAATGCCACGCCTCATGAATGAATGTTTGTCTTTCCCCGGAAATCCACCTCAGGCGTATCCATGCCGTCATGGCTCTCCACCCCAGGTCCGGTATTTGTACGAAGGCATGTGAGGGGCCACAAGACGGACCCTCTCGTGGAGTCAGTGCACCTACTCCACGCCAACCCCCAATACGCGTATGTCCGGCACGCCGACGGAAGGGAGGACACCGTGTTCATAAAAGACGTCGCCCCAGCCGGTAACGACAACAACCACGACAACAACAGCAACAGCGATCACAACAACTCTTACCCACCCACTACTCTTTCATCACCCCCGGAAGAACATTGTCAGGTGTCATTAATGCACAAATGTTTGAATGCCACAGTCTGCTTACTTGTCTGCTAATTTACAACCTACAGTGAGGTTAGCAATCCAGTGGATTGTAAAGTGTAAACGTGCAAATTAAATAATTAGAGAGGTCCCACTTGCAGAGCTATCAACAATGGGCAAATCTTAGTGAGATTTTCAATTGTTATTCAATGATGAACTAAAGGCATAGCCTCAAACGAAATAATTGAGCACTCTGTATCTCCCAACAATTATGCCCAGGGCTGGGAACATTTTATAATGATGTTTAGGAAGTACTTCAAAAGTACTTCATTGGCTGTAAAGCGCTTTGGAACTATGGGCTAGAAATTTGTGTGGTTTGCGCCACACAATAGCGCCACAAGATGGCGCTTATATGCCGTTGACAGCTGATGCCGGTTCCAGCACCGCACGCCATATCGGTGCCGGTAGCGCTGCCGGTAAACTCGATCGCCAGGGACCTCGCCATCATGGAGATCGTGACGACAATGAGTGTGGAACGCTCACTGGACGTCAAATCTCCCAACTACGTTATAGCCACTTACCTTAATGGCAGCGCAGAACAACGACAGGGAGAGCTGGCATCTACCAGCAGGAAGCAGGCTGCAGCAACGATGTTTAAAGGCACCATCCCCAATCAGCTGCAACTAACATAGTTCTGCAGTTTCAGTGGCTGTTTGCTACTTCCTGCAACTGAAGCAGCTTTCTTTAGTTATTTCAAGTTTTTTTGGTGACAGGGAGTATTGATTCAAGTGCAGAAGTCACTTATTATTTGTTAAAGGTTTCTGCTCACAACACTTCCTCATAGTCATGGGGGCTGTGGGATTGCTGGATTACCTCAGGAGGCCGACAAGGCAGAGGAGGATGAGGAGGAAGAGGATGAGGAGGAGGAGAACGAGGAGGAGGAGGACGAAGAGGAGGAGGATGAGGAGGAGGCAGAGAAGGATGAGGAGGAGGAGGAACAGGAGGGAGGGCGAGGCAGAAAGACAATTGGCCTTCCGGATGGGCTGTCCATGACCGGCTCATCAGACTCCGATTCACATGAATGAAACCCCAGATCCCCGTAGCTCACCACATCCGCATCATACAATCCTTGTCTCATGGCATAGCACAGCATCCTCCTAGATGCAAAGGTGAAATGAGAGAGACCACAAAATATTCCAAACACACTTAATACATTTATCTATAAACATATCACACATATGACATGAATTTTAATAACTAATGACACTTGTGCCTGCCATAGTTTAGTAGCGGTCATTGTGTGCAAGGTGTGAGATGTGGGTGTGAGTGTTGCTAGGTAGAGATTGTTGGTGGGTGAGTGCTGGGGGTGCGGTGCATTGAGCAGTCTGTAAAGCTTGTGGTACAGATGGTGGCAGGTAGCATTTGTTGAAGCCTTCACTCATCCTGACCGCCCGTGTGAGGCCGTTAAACTTCTTCCTGCACTGGGTGTGGGCCCTGGGGACCACAGTGCTACCTGTGACGTGGTGTGCCACCTCCCTCCACATAGTCCGGCAGACTTGTGGTGAGGGGCTCCTGCCAGTTGAAGGGTACAGGAACGCCCATCTTCTCTCCACCGCTAAAACCAATGCCTCCAAAGCTTCATCCAAAAATCTCCAGGCTCTCTCCGTGGGGTGGCGATCTGCCATCAGGATTTGTAAAAAGTGCCCCTTCTCCTTGTCCTTCTTCTTATGGCTGTTGAGGCAGCTGCACACCCAACAATGCTGAAAATGAGGTGCTGCAGCATCAATGAATCTCCCCTTTAAGTAATGAAAAAAGCCGGTGGCAATCATTAGTTGAGTTTAGACTGCCCCCGATATTGGTCCATCTTTTCAGTGTAACGCCAATGAGCTTGGGTTTTTAGACAAGAATCATGACTGCAATCATTTTACTGAGGAGTGAGGACGAATTTTGCGTGCATTCTGGATGATTTTCAGGTGGCGCTACTTAACCATTTTGGGGGAAAAATTCAGTATCGCCCCTTTTGGGGCCCCATTATTGGCCGTGTGCAAAGTTTAGCGCCTGGCGCTAATTATCGCCTCCGATGGCAAACTTAGCTTTTAGCGCCCCTGGAGGTGACTGGAGCACTAAATCAGGTGCTTCACATCTGTCTTAAGGCGCAAAGGCCGAGGAGCGAGGCGCTACCTCAAAGCGCTGGCGAAGCAAGGAAGGGCAAATCAAAATGAACCTGCAAAGTGCTGCTCAGTACCCAAAACTCCTTCACACAACGTTGAATCTCTCCAGAAGCCTCTCTCTCTCTCTCTTTCAGAATGCGTGGTGCAAAAATGTCACCAACAAAAAAAGGCAGGAAGTGGTCGTCTTTAAATAACGCTCCCCCAGTCCCTTCCCGACTGCAAAACGCTCCACTCAACCTGTCGTTGCTAGCGGCAGGCAGTAAGGCAGGGGGTGCCACTCAATATCCGGTCCGGGGCGCTACCGGGGCGTTGCGCACTTGACTGACGTCACGATCTGCCGGCGCAGGAGATCGTGGCGGTAGTGTTTAGTGCCGCCGCAAAATGTCTAGTTAATTTCGCGAGTGGCACAAACATCGCCGTGCCCAGGCGCTAGTTGCTTTGCGCCCCATTAGCGCCCTCTTAAGGTGCTAACGGGAGGTGCAAACAACTGAATTTTTCCCCCTTTTAGTCTAAACACTGCCCATTTCTTGGCTATAACGAATTTCTAGCCCTATGTTTATTTTTATGAGTGACATACATCAAACTAGGTTAAACTGTCAAATTAAAAGGAGTGATTGTCATTTCAAATGAGTGGCATTTACTGGGTCTGAGTTTAATAATTTATAGAGAGTGCATGCTAAGATACACCAAAACTTCCAAAAATGAAACCATGTGATGCTTAGTGAGGAATGATGGGCCTGATGTTTTGTTCTCACCTCTTCGTATGTAACTGCTGTGTGTCATCGGAAATATTGGGGTTCACATTTGTTCCCATTCCTACATTACAGCAGTGACAACACTTCAAAAGTACTTAATTGGCTGTATTGAGGTCGCGAAAGGCGCTATATCAATGCAAGCCCTTTCCTTTTCTTTACGGGGTTCCCAATAACAAGTGCAACTGAGATGTGTTTTGAGGAAATGAAATGAGCATTTAATAGTGTAAAAGTGAGCATATAATATAAAGATATGAGGAAAGGCTGAGACGAGGTAAATGGAATAGGAGGAGACTCTAAAAGTTTGCAACTTTTCAATGACCATGTGAAACATTTTAAAATAGGTTGAATATATTTATTTTGAGTTGCTGGAGCAGTTTACCTTAATGACTGAATTAACTTTCATTAACTCAGTGGTTCTAGGTCAAGTCAATGAAATAATACTTATGAAGTCACAACTGTGAATAAGCACTACAAACAGACAACTGATACTCCCGAATAAAGAAACCTGTCTTAAAGTTTTATTTTTCCTAGTTTTCATTTATTCACTTTGTTCTTTACCTTCCTATCATTGTTTTGCAAAAAAATCCATGAACTTTCTTTTCTTCTCCTATTTTTCCTTTTAAATATTTTCTATTGATTAATAGTTTGTTTTTTCTCTCTTCCTCTTTACCTATTTCTTCTTGTTGCAAAACAAGCTGCAGGAGGACAGGGGGAAAGCACAAACTCCAAGATCGTGTAGAGCGGACAGAGGTAGAATGAAGGCAGCAGAGGATTCACTGAGATAGTTTAGGATAAAATGGATGTGGTTCCTGAGCTGTGGAATCAGAGTCTGGAATAGCAAGGTGTAGTGTATGTGCTTTAAGTCAGAACTACTTTTTACAGCTCCTGTATACTGTAGTACCGGCAGTAACCACACCGGTATATAAGCTGTGCGCATGCCTCTGTACTCCAGTCTAGAGATGACCCTCCTCCAGTAAAGACCTGTTGTTTGTTTAAGTACAGCATCCGTGTAATTCTTTATCCACTGAACCACGGATCTAACAGTGGCGACGAGTGTTGATGTGAATCTACCTGCAGCATTAAACAAAAAAAACAAAAAAATAGTCGAGTCCAGGAACACGGGCGTCGACCGCGAGCAACCGCCCAGCAGTCAGGCAGAGATCCAACTTCGCTGCGGAGGCTGTGGAGAGCCGGGCTTGGTTCCCCAGCCACAACGAGCAGTAAGAGACCGACGACAGGTCCAGAGCAGACCCTTCCCGAGCAGCGGCGGCTGGAGCCGACCGACGGCAGAGAGAGAGAGCCGGTCAGCATCGACGGGGTAAGAAAAAGGGTGAAGAGAGCAGGGCGCAGCCGGGGGTTGATCACCGAGTGGCGTCGTGGAAAAATACTGCAAAACCGGAGAGAGAGAGGGTAAGAAACAGCCAGGTCCTAGACTGAGCAGTGTCAACAAATATCAAGAGAAGAACGCGCAGAGCACAGCCAGGGATCACGGGCTGATCAGGGTCCGCGGGGCAAAGCAACGGGAGACGCCATTGAGCCGCGGAGAAGCAGGGAGAGCGCGGGTGACGCCATTGAGCCGCGGAGAAGCAGGGAGAGCGCGGGAGACGCCATTGAGCCACGGAGAAGAAGGAAGAGCGCGGGAGACGCCATTTTGCGAAGCCGCAGCGGAGAAGAAGGGCGAGCGCGGGAAGGAAGGAAAGCGCAGGAGATGCCATTTTGTGCCAGCGGAGAAGAAGGGGAAGCGCGGGAGGCGCCATTGGTGATAGTTAACGCACAACCAAGGATGCCGAAGAGTGGCAGTATCTCTACGTTCGACAATGAAGTCGAAGATTGGGCGACATATGTGGAACGTATTGAGGTGTACTGCAGGGCGAATGAAGTGCCAGATGCTAATAAAGCACTGGTTCTGTTAAATTCCATGGGTGCAAAAACTTATGGGTTACTGCGAAATCTAATAACCCCAGAGAAGCCGGTAAACAAGAATTTTGAAAGCATAGTAGAAATCCTACAGGACCACTTAAACCCCACACCGCTGCTGATAGCAGAACGATTTAAGTTCCATAAAAGGAACCAACACAAAGACGAAAGCAATGCTGAGTACCTAACGGAACTGCGCAAGCTATCGAAATACTGCCAGTTTGGAGCGGGACTAGCAGACACATTAAGGGACAAGTTTGTGTGTGGGCTACAAAGTGAAGGAACCCAGAAATGGCTTCTATCAGAAAAGGACCTTACGCTGGACAAAGCTTTCAGTATGGCAGTATCACACGAAGCAGCCGCAAGGGGCGCTGCAGAGATACAACGGAGACCGCAAGAATACGGCACCAATGAAATGACCTATGGAACAGGGAAGTGCTATCGCTGCGGCAGAACAACACATGACCAGAAAGATTGTTGGTTCAAGGACCAAGTGTGCAGACAGTGTGGGAAAGCAGGACACATAGCAAGGGTCTGCAGGTCTGGGAAGAAAACCAACAGTAAGAAATCTCCACAGGAGAAGTACAAAAAGGTACACCAGGTGATGGACAGTGGTTCAGACGAACAGAAAAGTGACACAGACTCCGGAAGCAAGGAGCTGGGTTGTCTGAAACTACATAATGTAACCGAAATAGAGGATCACCAGACTATCTGGGTTACACTCAAGATAGACGGAGTCCAAGTGGAAATGGAATTGGACACAGGGTCAGCTCTAACAGTCATAAATCAAAGAGACTACAAGCGGCTATTTTCACACATACCCTTGAAAGCTACAGAGATTGTCTTGAAGACGTATACAGGGCAAAAAGTCTACCCCAAAGGAAAAATAAGGGTGAAAGTGACATATAAAGGCCAGGAAATACCTAAAATGGATATATATGTATTGCCAAATGGAGGACCACCACTGCTAGGACGTGAGTGGATCCGGAAGATACATTTAGATTGGCATTCCATACAGGCACTGAAGGTGGAGGCCAAAAAGGATGACGACGTCACACCTGGTCGACTGTCAAAAATGCTAACTGATGCAAAAGAAGTGTTCCAGGAGGGACTAGGAACACTAAAAGGAATAACAGCAACAATTAAAATAGAGGATTATGCAAGCCCAAAGTTTCTGAAGGCCAGGTCAGTGCCTTATGCGATCAGACCAGCGGTTGAAGCAGAGCTGGAAGGGTTGGAACATTCAGGAGTGCTGTCCAAAGTGGACTGGAGCGAGTGGGCTACACCCATCGTCCCTGTAATGAAGAGGTCGTTGAGTAATACGCCTGGGGAACCAAAGAAGATCCGCATCTGTGGGGATTTTAAGGTGACAGTGAACCCAGTCCTTCACACGGTGCAATATCCGCTTCCACGAATTGAGGATATTTTCGCCTCGCTATCTGGTGGTAAACGCTTCACCAAAATTGATCTAGCCCAGGCGTATTTGCAGATGGAGGTAGAAGAAGCTTCGAAACATTACCTTACGATCAACACCCATAAAGGTCTCTATCAATACAACCGGCTGGTGTTTGGAGTAGCCTCAGCTCCGGCTATCTGGCAAAGGGCGATGGATCAGGTCCTGCAAGGGATTCCAGGGACCCAGTGTTATTTGGACGACATCTTGGTCACGGGCAAAAATGACGGTGATCAGCTCGCTAACTTGGAGAAGGTACTCGCCAGATTAAAGGAATATGGGCTACAAGCTAATCGCCACAAGTGCGAGTTTTTCCAGAAACAGATCTCGTATTGCAGCCACGTCATCGATGAAGAGGGGTTACGTAAGTCCCCTGACAAGATTGAGGCAGTAGTCAAGGCTCCAGCACCGGAAAATGTGTCACAACTGAGGTCGTTCCTCGGGCTGGTAAACTATTACCACAAGTTCTTACCAAATTTGTCTACGGTACTACACCCGCTGAACACCCTACTGCAAACAGGGGTACCATGGAAGTGGGATGACGAACGTAGACGAGCATTCCAGAAGTGTAAAGAATTGATCACATCAAAAGAGGTGTTGGCCCATTTCAACCCAGCACTACCAATTCGTTTGGCATGTGATGCATCACCCTACGGCATTGGAGCGGTGCTGTCGCACAAATTCCCAGACGGGTTGGAGAGGCCAGTGGCCTTTGCGTCTCGGTCACTAACCTCAGCCGAGTGCAACTATGCCCAGATTGACAGGGAGGCCCTCAGCCTAGTATGGGGAGTAAAAAAATTCAACCATTATCTGCATGGGCAGAAGTTCACCTTGCTGACTGACCACCAACCACTTGTCTCCATCTTTAATCCTAAGAAGGGCGTGCCAGTAATGACTGCACAGCGGTTACAAAGATGGTCCCTGTTTCTAGGGGTGAATCAATATGAAATAGAATATAAAGGCACGAAACAGCATGGGAACGCTGATGGGCTATCGCGCCTGCCACTGCCTACGGTGGAGGAAGCACCAGCAGTGGACCCTATCGAGATATTTTATTCGTCGATAATTGAACGATTGCCAGTAACAAACGCGGATATAGAGAAGGAGACCCGCAATGATCCGACGCTGTCACGGGTATATGAATTGACGGTGAGGGGATGGCCAACACATGGTGACTCACTGTTGCCAGCATGCTCATCCAGAAGAGAACAGCTGTCAGTATGCCAGGGGACAGTGATGTGTGGATCCAGAGTGGTGATTCCACCCAAGTTAAGGGAGAGAGTGCTAAAGGAGCTACATGAAGGTCATCTGGGGGGAGTGAAAATGAAAAGCCTTGCTAGGGCTTATGTGTGGTGGCTGGGAATCGATCAACAAATCGAAGACCTAACTAAGAGCTGCTTAGGATGCCAGAAGGTCCAAAATGCACCACCACATGCCCCTCTACACCCATGGGAGTGGCCCTCCTCTCCATGGCAACGGGTGCACACTGATTTCGCTGGTCCATTCATGGACTCAATGTTCTTAATAGCAGTGGATGCTCATTCAAAGTGGCCTGAGGTGATAAAGATGTCTTCAACCACTCCAGAGAAAACGATTGCAGTCCTACGGACCATATTTGCCAGAAATGGTTTGCCAGAGCAGATCTGCTCTGATAATGGACCACAGTTTGTGTCCGACGAGTTCCAAAAATTCATGAAAAGGAATGGGGTAAGGCATTACACATCCGCCCCGTATCATCCAGCCACCAATGGATTGGCTGAGAGGTTCGTACAAACCTTTAAGAAGGCGATAAAGGCCATGTGCGACGAGGAAATTCCACTACAGCATAAGATGGACAATTTCTTATTAGCCTACCGAAACGCGACACATGCAGTTACCAACCAGACCCCGGCCATGATGTTCTTTAACAGAAGGTTGAGATCTCGTCTGGATTTGCTCAGACCAAATGTGCAAAGAAATGTTGAGGACAAACAATTCCAGCACATCAACGAGAAGCCGACAAGGAGCTTCAATGTAGGGCAACCAGTCTTGGCCCGTGACTATCGAACAGAGAAGTGGCAACCCGGAATGATATGTACAAGGCAGGAGCCATTAATGTACACAGTGGATGTCGGGGAGAACATTGTGAGACGCCACGTCGATCAGATCTTAGGGTCACAGGAAGGCGTCAACCCCATGTCTCGAGTACCTGGGGATGAACCCGACATACCGGTAGCATCTACTTCAGACCCAGTAGCAGTGGAACCCGATGAACTACCCGATGAAAAGGGGTCAGAATCGCCTCTGCACCAAGAACAAGAACCTCCGGAAAGGCGCTATCCCGAAAGTGTCAGGAAGCTGCTCCAAAGACTGAATCTATAAATGGACTTTTTGTTATTGAATGTACATGTAAAAATGTAATTGTTATTTGAATATTAAGGGGGTATTATTAATCTAAAAAGGGAGGAATTGTAGTGTATGTGCTTTAAGTCAGAACTACTTTTTACAGCTCCTGTATACTGTAGTACCGGCAGTAACCACACCGGTATATAAGCTGTGCGCATGCCTCTGTACTCCAGTCTAGAGATGACCTTCCTCCAGTAAAGGCCTGTTGTTTGTTTAAGTACAGCATCCATGTAATTCTTTATCCACTGAACCACGGATCTAACACAAGGGAACCAGATAAATCCTGGGCTACATAAATACAAACTTCACATGGGCCAAAGGGCTTATGATCACCTAATACCATAAAAGCAGAGATTTAACTGCGCTCTGGAAAGGGTTTAGGCTTTGCTTGGGGTGGAATGTGCATTCAGCACACTATGGCCGCGATTTCGCCTACCGAGGCGGGCTAAGTGTGGCCGAGGTAGGTGCCGAACAATGACCCCGCTCCTGGTTCCAGTCCGTTGTGTGAGAAGGACTTTCTGTTGATTGGGCTTGTTAAACCTGCCCTTCGAGGATCCCGGCCAATTAAAAGGAAGCAGGTCTGATGACATCATTTGTTGACGCATTAGTGGGAGTTGTATACAGACCCCCAAACAGTAATGCTGAGGTTGGGAATGGCATTAAATGGGAAATTAGAGGCACAGCAGTTATCATGGGTGACATTAATCTACATATAGATTGGGCTAACCAAATTAGTAACAATACCGTGGAGGAGGAATTCCTGGAGTGTATACGGGATGGTTTCCTGGACCAATATGTCGAGGAACCAACTAGAAATCAGGCCATCTTAGACTGGGTATTATGCAACCAGAAAGGATTAATTAGCAAAATTGTTGTGCGAGGCCCCTTGCGGTGGAGCGATCATAATATGATAGAATTCTTCATTAAGATGGAGAGTGAATTATTTGACTCAGAGACTAGGGTCCTGAATTTAAATAAAGGAAACTATGAAGGTATGAGGTGCGAGTTGGCTAGGGTGGATTGAGGAACATTACTTAAAGGGCTGATGGTGGATAGGCAATGGCAAACATTTAAAGATCGCATGGATGAACTACAGAAATTGTTCATCCCTGTTTGGCATAAAAATAAAACAAAAAAGGTGACTCAACCATGGCTAACAAGGGAAATTAGGGATAGCATAAGATCCAAGGAGAGGACATACAAATTGGCCAGAAAAAGCAACAAACCTGAGGATTGGGAGCAGTTTAGGATTCAGCAAAGGAGGACAAAGGGATTAATTAAGAGAGGGAAAATAGATTATGAGAGTAAGCTTGCAGGGAACATAAAAACTGACTGTAAAAGCTTCTATAGATATGTGAAGAAAAAAAGATTGGTGAAGTCAAGCATAGGTCCCTTGCAGTCAGAATTAGGGGAATTTATAATGGAGAACAAAGAAATGGCAAACCAATTAAATACATACTTTGGTTCTGTCTTCACAAAGGAGGACACAAATAACCTCCCAGAGATGTTGGGGAACACAGGGTCTAATGAGAGGGAGGAACTGAATGAAATCAATATTTGTAGGGAAATGGTGTTAGGGAAATTGATGGGATTGAAGGCCGATAAATCCCCAGGGCCTGATAATCTACATCCTAGGGTACTTAAGGAAGTGACCCTAGAAATAGTAGATGCATTGCTGGTCATCTTCCAAAATTCTATAGACTCTGGAACAGTTCCCATGGATTGGAGGGTAGCTAATGTAACCCCACTATTCAAAAAAAGTGGTAGAGAGAAAACGGGGAATTATAGACCGGTAAGCCTGACATCGGTAGTGGGGAAAATGCTAGAGTCCATTATAAAAGATGTAATAGCAGAGCACTTGGAAAACAGTGACACGATTGGACAAAGTCAGCATGGATTTACAAAAGGTAAATTGTGCTTGACTAATCTACTGGAATTTTTTGAGGATGTAACTGGTAGAATAGATAAGGGAGAACCAGTGGATGTGGTGTATTTGGACTTTCAGAAGGCTTTCGATAAGGTCCCACATAAGAGATTAGCGTGTAAAGTTAAAGCACATGGGATTGGGGGTAAGGTACTGACTTGGATAGAGAACTGGTTGGCAGACAGGAAGCAAAGATTTGGAATAAAAGGGTCTTTCTCCGAGTGGCAGGCAGTGACTAGTGGGGTACCACAGGGATTGGTGCTAGGACCCCAGCTATTCACAATATATATTAATGATCTAGACGAGGGAACTAGATGTAATATCTCCAAGTTTGCAGATGACACAAAGCTGGGTGGGCGTGTGTGCTGTGAGGAGGATGCCGAGAAACTCCAGTATGATTTGGACAGGTTGGGTGATTGGGCAGATGCATGGCAGATGCAGTATAATGTGGATAAATGCGAGGTTATCCACTTTGGTGGCAAAAACAGGAAGGCAGATTATTATCTGAACGGCAATAGATTGGGAGAAGGGGAAGTGCAACGAGACCTGGGTGTCCTTGTGCACCATTCGCTGTAGGTAAGCATGCAGGTGCAGCAGGCGGTTAAGCAGGCAAATGGTATGTTGGCCTTCCTAGCGAGAGGATTCGAGTACAGGAGCAAGGATGTCTTACTGCAGTTGTACAGGGCCTTGGTGAGACCACACCTTGAGTATTGTGTGTAGTTTTAGTAGCCTTATCTGAGTAAGGATGTTTTTGCCATGGAGGGAGTGCAGCGAAGATTCACCAGACTGATACCTGGGATGGCAGGAATGACATAGGAGGAGAGATTGGGTCGATTGGGCTTATATTCGCTGGAGTTTAGAAGAATGAGAGGGGATCTCATTGAAACTTATAAAATTCTAACAGGAGTAGACAGATTAGATGCAGGAAGGATGTTCCCGATGGCGGGGGAGTCCAGAACCAGGGATCACAGTCTAAAGATAAGGGGTAAGCCATTTAGGACAGAGATGAGGAGGAATTTCTTCACCCAGAGAGTAGTGAACCTGTGGAATTCTCTACCACAGAAGGCAGTTGAGGCCAATTCATTGAATATATTCAAGAAGGAGTTAGATATATTTCTTAAGGCTAAAAGGATCAAGGGATATGTGGAGAAAGCAGGGACAGGGTACTGAATTTGGAGGATCAACCATGATCTCATTAAATGACGGAGCAGGCTCGAGGGGCTGAATGGCCTACTCCTGCTCCTATCTTCTATATTTCTATGTTTCGATGCTCATCTAAATGCTTCTTGAATGTTCTGAGGGTTCCTGCCTCTACCACCCTTTCAGGCAGTGAGTTCCAGATTCCAACCACCCTCTGGGTGAAAAAGTTTTTCCTCAAATCCCCTCTAAACCTCCTGCCCCTTATCTTGAAACTATGCCCCCTGGTTATTGGCCCCTCTACTAAGGGGAAAAGTTCCTTTCTATCTACCCTATCTATGCCCCTCATAATTTTATACACCTCAATCAGGTGCCCCCTCAGCCTTCTCTGCTCTAAGGAAAACAACCCCAGCCTGTCCAGTCTCTCTTCATAGCTGAAGTGCTCCAGCCCAGGTAACATCCTGGTGAATCTCCTCTGCACCCTCTCCAATGCAATTAAATCCTTCCTATAGTGTGGCGACCAGAACTGCACACAGTATTCCAGATGTGGCCTTACTAGCACTTTGTACAGCTCCATCATAACCTCCCTGTTCTTATATTCTATGCCTCGGCTAATGAAGGCAAGTATCCCATATGCCTTTTTAACCAACTTATCTACCTGTCCTGCTGGGTTCAGGGATCTATGTATATGCACACCAAGGTCCCTCTGATCCTCTGTCCTTCCTAGGGTCCTACCATTCATTGTGTATTCCCTTGCCTTGTTAGTCCTCCCAAAATGCATCACCTCACACTTTTCAGGGTTAAATTCCATTTGCCACTGTTCTGCCCATCTAAGCAACCCATCTATATCGTCCTATAGCCTGAGGCTTCCCTCCTCGCTATTTACCACTCCACCAATTTTCATGTCATCTGCGAACTTACTGATCATACCTCCTACATTCATATCTAAATCTTTAATGTACACTACAAACAGCAAAGGACCCAGCACCGATCCCTGCGGTACACCACTGGACACTGGTTTCCAGTCATAAAAACAATCTTCGACCATCACCCTCTGCCTCCTGCCACTAAGCCAATTTTGGATCCAATGTGCCAAATTGCCCTGGATCCCATGGGTTCTTACCTTCTTGACCAGTCTCCCATGCGGGGCTTTGTCAAAAGCCTTACTGAAGTCCATGTAGACTACATCAACTGCACTACCCTCATCCACACACCTAGTCACCCCCTCAAAAAATTCAATCGAATTGGTCAGACACAATCTCCCCCTGACAAAGCTATGCTGACTATCCTTGCCTTTCCAAGTGGAGACTAATTCTGTCCCTCAGAATTTTTTCCAATAATTTCCCTACCACTGATGTTAGGCTCACTGGCCTGTAATTCCCTGGTTTATCCCTACTACCCTTCTTGAATAATGGTACTCCTGCCATAACTTCGGTGGGAGATCAGCAGAATCCCCCAGGGAAACGGTGTAAATTGCAATCCTCATGGGAATTGGGGGGCCACACCTGTAAACTAGAGCTCCATAGTATACTAGAAAGACAAGAACTGTTGCCAGCTGCACCTCAATATTTTGTATCGATCCAAAATGTCCACATGGAATGCCAGTGATGAAGTTCCAGTGATACAGCTTCACCTCCTCTCGTGGAATTCTTTTCTGGACAGTGTTGTCCCCTGTCCCTTTGTCCCATGTTTGCAGAAGCCCAAGTGCAGTTGACTGACACTTGACGAACCAGGTTGAAGTATACATTAGCCTATGGAACTCTCTGGCTTGCTTTCAGGCCCCATTTACTCCATTTATACTGTGCCACCTGACATACAAAAATAAAGTTGCCCTCATATCATTTTTAATAAAGATTTTAATTTTTTTTAAATAATGATACAAATACTATTTGAAGTAAGAAATGAGATGATACTGAACCTGCCACAGTCAGAAATGGGAAGATGTAAACAGGCTCCTCAATGCCAGTTGAACCCACATCGACGAATTGAATTGAAATTGTTGGATCAGAAATAGTAATGCAATCTGCTTTAACAATCAAGTGAACGCTTGTCTCATAGTCATAAATCAAGCTATCCTCCTTTGTTTCAGATCCAGACTGGGAACAGAAATCTCATAGGAAGCGAACTGTGATTCTACTGAATGATGAAAACTAAATTGGCTTCAGTTAAAAAAAGTAATTACCTTCCTATTGCTGACCTGTGGCAGATGTTTGAAGTGTACACTAGGTGATGAAAGAGATAAGCTACTGTGATACCATAGCAGGATACAGCTGTTAAGTGTTTCATGTAAACAACTCAGGAAGGCGTTTTCAGCCATGCATAGATAGCAGTGATGCTTTAAGACCTTACTTTTGAATCGTACAGCAAGAAAATGGTCACCTGGCATCTCAAGCATTTGAACAACACTAAGCTGTCATGTTGATAAAGAATACTATTACTTTGGCTGTCATCAAGTATGAGACTTGTGCAGTTAAACCATTAATTTTATAAAGCAAATACAGATGCAGATGAGAGGTAAACTGTCCCTTGTTGTGCTGGTTACCAATGTTTTGTGATAAATGCGTTTAAAACCAGCGATTCAAAATTTCACTGGTCTGGGATTCAATACTGGCTCAGTTACGGAATGGATTAGTTCATAGAAGCAACCGTAAGTCTAATAGACTTGTGTTAAAATTATCCACCATCCCATTTAATTATGGATTTCAAAAAATACTTCTGAGGCAAATGGAAAGGGTTGACCTCTATCAGGAGTTTCTGGTACCAGTAGGCACTGGGCAGCCTTCAAGACTGAACCTTTTCTACTTGTTACATCATGTGGTGGATGCCTTTGAAATAGACAGGGGAACACTGTTGAGATGGGGGTGGGAACTAATAAGTGAGTATAAGGAAGGGACAGACATGAAAATGGGAAAATGAACAGCAGAAATTGACAGCAATGTTAAATCACAACAAAATGTAAAACAGTGTGATAAAGAAGTAGTGGTGGGAGGAAAAATCTCACATTTTTATAGCAGTTTATTGCCAATAAAATAACATTCATACTCTACTGGAACTCTCTCTTTTATTTTAAAACGTTTGATTTTTAATCTTTGTTATTACACTGAAAAGTTTAAGATCTTGGTCTCAACTTCTTGTCTTTGTACAGGGCCCAATGAGAACTGGCTAGTTTGATAACCCTAAAGTGGACACCAGAAATATCAACGGGAGGATCCCTATGACCAAAACCAACAACCAGAACTTCATTGCTTTCCTCAGTGAACAACAAGAACTTGCATTTATATAGCGCAATTAACATAGTAAAGCGCCCTAAGGCGCTTCACAGGAGCGTTACCAAACAAAATTTGACACTGAGCCACATAACGAGATATTAGGACAAGTGGCCAAAAGCTTAGTCAAAGAGGTAAGGTTTTAAGGAGCATCTTAAAGGAGGATAGCGAGGTGGAGAGGTGGAGAGGTTTAGGGAGGGAACTCCAGAGCTTAGGGCCTAGGCAGCTAAAGGCGCGGCCGCTAATGGTGAGGCGAAAGAAATTGGGGGTGCTTAGAATTGGAGGAACGCAGAGATCTCAGAGGCTTGTAGGGCTGGAGCAGGTTACAGATATACGGCGGGGCGAATCCATGGAGAAATTTGAACATGAGGATGAGAATATTAAAATCGAGGCATTGCCTGACCAGGAGTCAATGTCGGTCGCAAGCACATGGTGATGGGTGAATGGGACTTGGTGTGAGTTAGGATTCAGGTAGTAGAGTATTGGATGAGTTCAAGTTCACAGAGGGTGGAAGATGGGAGGCTGGGCAGGAGAGGATTGGAAGAGGCGAGTCTGGAAATAACAAAAGCATGGATGAGGGTTTCAGCATCAGATGGGCTGAGGCAGGGGCGGAGTAGGGCGATGTTACGCAGGTGGAAGTAAGTGGTCTTGGTGATGGTGAGGATATGGATTGGAAGCTCAGCTCAGGGTCAAATAGGACGCTGAGGTTTCGAACAGTCTCGTTCACCCTCAGACAGCGGCCAGGGAAAGGGATGGAATTGGTGGCTAGGGAACGGAGTTTGTGGCGGAGGCCGAAGACAATGGCTTTGGTATTCCCAATTTTTATTGTAGATTCTGACATGTTTTTGGATGATGTTGCCAAGGGGCAACATGTAGATGAGAAATAGGAGGGGCCCAAGGATAGAGCCTTGGGGGACTCCAGCGGTAGTGCTGCAGGAGCAGGAAGAGAAGCCATTGCAGGAGATTCTTTGGCCACGACTGGATAGGTACGAATGGAACCAGACAAGGGCAGCCCCACTCAGTTGAACAATGGAAGAGAGGCATTGGAGGAGGATGGTGTGGTCAACTGTGTCAAAGGCTGCAGACAGGTCGAGAAGGATGAGTTGCAATATTGCACAATGGTCACAGTCATATAGGATGTCCTTTGTGACTTTGATAAGGGCTATTTATGTGCTTTGGCAGGGGTAGTAACCAGATTGGAGGGGTTCAAACATGGAGTTGTGAGAATTGGGAGAGGACAACACATTCTAGGGCTTTGGAGAGGAAGGGGAGGTTGGAGATGGGGCGGTAGATGGGGAGAGGGGTTTAAGAAGACATTTGGTAGTGGAGAAGAGAAACCAGGGTTTATCTTTGCATTCCAGGATGATCGTGGGGTAGTGAACAGTTTTGGCAGAGGAGAGCAGGACCCGATGACGCTTTATGTGGTCCAGATGTGGCAAGGAATGCCTAAACCAGTTGTCTGCCATGAAGGTTCAAACCTGCGCCCCTTGGACTTAAGGGAGTGGAGATGTGGGCCGTACCAGGGGGTATGACCAGGGTGAGAGAGAGTAAGGATTTTCCTGGGGACAAGGGCATCAAAAGTGGAGGTTAGGGTATGATTGAGCAGATCAATAGCTGCAGAAATGTCGTGGTGAATGGAGGACCAAAGCCTAGACAGTTGAGGATTTGAAAGTGTTATTGTAAGTGACTTGGGGAGAGTTTTTTCCAGGGGCAGACACAGAAGGAAGTGGGGTTGGAAGGGGGAAGGAGGAGGTGAATGGAGAGTGATACAAGAAAGTGATCAGAGATGGCCTTATCTGTGACTGACACGATGAGAGTAAAGAGGCCATGTGAGATGGCAAGTTCGAATCGGTAGCCGTGAATATGGGGAGACAAGTTTATATGTAGGGAGAGTTTAAGGGAGGACAGGAGGGCGGTGAACTCAGAGGAGAGAGGGCAAGATGAGTTGAGATGGAGGTTGAAATCTCCGAGGATGAGAAGTTGCTCAACGCAGTGACTGAGGGAAGGAAAGCAGTGAAGATATCTCGCTGAGAAATTTAGCGTGGTGCTTGGGTGGGCGGAAGCGAACTGGGATTTTAAAGGAGAGGAGGGATGGGTGGAACAAGGTGAGGTGCTCAAAGGAGGAGAAGGTGCCAGAGGACTAGGGGGGCAGACCAAGGTGAGATTTGGTGTTAAGGGTCACACCACCAATGTGGCGGTTTGGATGGGGCAGGTGTTGGAAGGTATAGCCATTAAGGGGGAAGGTGTCATCACCTATCAGCCAAGTTCCCGTCAAGGCCATGATGTCGATGCAATCATCCACAATAAGATCATGGAAGGCAGGGGCTTTGTTCACAAGTGAAAGGACGTTCCAGAGAGGGGCGGTGATAGCTAATCTGCTGGCAGAGTCCACAGGGTCAGTTGTGGGTGGGGTAAATGGGACGGGAAGAAGGTAGAAAAGATTAGCCCTAGTGGGCACGCTGGGCGGGAAGGTCATTGAGAGAGTCGGATGGGGCAGTTGGGGTTGCTGCTCGTAAGGAGGCAGCGACGAGTGCCTCGATGGACCTTCGGAGGATGCCGAGAGAGGCACAGAGGGAAGCTGTAGGCTTATTCAAGAGGCAGTCAAGCCTGGGATAGTGGCAGGAAATTCAGCATCTTCTAAAAACAAAATTGGTGACTTTTTATAGTTGTCAAGATGAGGATTGCTATTGCATCAAACTCTTCCCGGTTTGGTATAACTTGCAGACGATGCGGTGTAAAGATTATCCACAGTATTTCACTAAGTCGCTCGTGCTATGCTCAATTGTTGAGTTCTTGTTTTGCGTTTATTATTTTTACCAGTGAAATTTTTCTCCTTTTACTTACACCAACCATCATCATGGATTTACTGCCAATTTATATTAAAGGCTAAGAACTATGGGCTAGAAATTCATTATAGCCAAGAAAAGGGCAGTGTTTAGACTAAAAATGGTTAAGTAGCACCAGTTGAAAGTCATCTAGGATGCAGAATTCGCCCTCACTCCTCATTAAAATGATTGCAGTCATGATTCTGGTCTAAAAACCCAAATTCATTGGCGTTACACTGAAAAGATGGACCAATATCAGGGGCAGTCTAAACTCAAGTAATGACTGCCACTGGCTTTTTTCACTATTTAAAGGGAAGATTCATTGATGCTGCAGCACCTCATTCTCAGCATTGTTGGGTGTGCAGCTGCCTCAACAACCCTAAGAAGAAGGACAACGAGAAGGAGCACTTATTTACAAATCCTGATGGCAGATTGCCACCCCAGGGAGAGAGCTCGGAGGTTTTCCGAGGAAGCTTTGGAGGCATTGATTTTAGCGGTGGAGAGAAGGTGGGCAGTCCTGTACCACCCAACTGGCAGGAGGGCCTTGCCACAAGTCTGCCGGACTATGTGGAGGGAGGTGACACACCATGTCACAGGCAGCACTGTGGTCCCCAGGACCCACACCCAGTGTAAGAAGAAGTTTAATGATCTCACATGGGGCCAGGGTGTGTGAACGCTTCAACAAATGCTACATACCACCATCTGTACCACAAGCTTCACACACTGCTCAATACACCGCACCCCCAGCACTCACCCACCAACAATCTCTACCTAGCAACACTAACACCCACATCTCACACCTTGCACACTGATACGCTTATCAATTACTTCATAAAAGGTGATGAGTCGAAGAAGAGATGATGAGTCGAAAGAAGAGATGAATAAGGCTTTTATTAGCTAAGAAGAGACCATGCTTCTTCGTGAGTGACTGAACAAGTCTGAACGAAACCCACACAGTGGTGGGTGGAGTCAGCTGAGGCATGCCTCCATACACAGCGCCACCCAGAGGTGGCAATATACAATACAGTGGTTTACCACATTCACCCCTTGTTTAATGTGAAGTCCGGCGGGGTGAAGGGTACTACAAGTTAAGTCTATCAGGAGGCCTTGTCTGACGTCCTGATCGTCGTGGTGGCGGCGGTGGTGTTACAGCATCCGACGTCGGGTCTGGTGTCTGGGTGGTTGGCGAAGATTCCTGGGGCTTTGGCATGCCGTCTGCAAGGGTTGGGTTGGGAGGGGTGGTGGGGGATAACAGTGGTAAGGGGGATAACGGTGGTAAGGGGGATAACGGTGGTAATTCAGGGGTACCCGAGGGTGCGAGATCTCGTATGGAGACCGTGTCCTCCCGCCCGTCTGGGTATGTCACCCAGGCATACTGGGGGTTGGCGTGTAGGAGGTGCACCCGCTCGACCAGGGGGTCCGTTTTATGCGTCCTCACGTGCCTCCGCAGTAGGACGGGCCCAGGAGAAGTCAACCATGCCGGTAGCGAGGTTCCCGATGTAGACTTCCGGGGGAAAACGAACATTTTCTCATGAGGGGTCGCATTAGTGGCAGTACAAAGCAGTGACCGAATGGAGTGGAGCGCTGCAGGGAGGACCTCCTGCCAGCGGGAGGTCGGAAGGCCCTTAGATTTTAGTGCTAAGAGGACTGCCTTCCAAACCGTCGCGTTCTCCCTTTCCACCTGGCCGTTCCCCCGGGGGTTGTAACTGGTGGTCCTGCTCGTGGCGATACCTCTTGTTAGCAGGTACTGCCGAAGTTCGTCGCTCATGAACGATGAGCCCCTGTCGCTATGTATATAGCTGGGGAACCCGAACAGAGCGAAGATGTCATTCAGACACTTGATGACCGTGGTACTGGTCATGTCTGGGCAAGGGATGGCAAAGGGGAAACGGGAGTACTCATCAACTATGTTGAGGAAGTACACATTGCGGTCAGCGGAGGGGAGGGGCCCTTTAAAATCGACGCTCAGGCGTTCGAAGGGGCGGGTGGCCTTGATCAGGCTTGCTCTGTCCGGCCTATAGAAGTGCGGTTTGCACTCGGCGCAGATTTGGCAGCTCTTGGTCATGGTCCTGACCTCCTCGATGGAGTAGGGCAGGTTACGGGATTTGATAAAATGGAAAAACCTGGTGACCCCCGGGTGGCAGAGGTCATTGTGGAGGGACTGCAGCCTATCACTCTGCGCGTTGGCGCATGTACCACGTGATAGGGCATCTGGGGGCTCATTGAGTTTCCCTGGCCGATACAAGATATCATAATTGTAGGTGGAGAGTTCGATTCTCCACCTCAAGATCTTGTCGTTCTTGATTTTACCCCTCTGCTTATTATTAAACATAAAAGCTACTGAACGCTGGTCAGTGAGCAGGGTAAATCGTTTCCCGGCCAGGTAATGCCTCCAGTGACGCACCGCTTCTACAATAGCCTGGGCCTCCTTTTCGACGGAGGAGTGTCTCGTCTCGGGGCCCTGGAGGGTCCTTGAGAAAAAGGCCACGGGTCTGCCCGCCTGGTTAAGGGTCGCGGCTAGGGCGAAGTCGGAGGCATCGCTCTCCACTTGGAAGGGGATGGACTCATCCACCGCGTGCATTGCGGCCTTCGCGATATCGTTCTTGATAAGAGTGAAGGCTGCACACGCCTCTGGTGTCAGGGGGAAGGAGGTGGCTTTGATGAGGGGCCTGGCTTTGTCTGCATAGAGGGGCACCCACTGGGCGTAGTAGGAGAAAAACCCCAGGCATCTCTTCAGTGCTTTTTGGCAGTGGGGAAGGGGTAGCTCCATTAGGGGGCGCATTCTGTCGGGGTCGGGCCCGATGACTCCGTTCTCCACCACGCAGCCGAGGATGGCCAGGCGCTTGGTGTGAAACATACATTTTTCCTTATTGTACGTTAGGTTCAGCCGTTGGGCCGTACGGAGGAAATTTGCTAGATTAACGTCGTGGTCCTGCTGGTCGTGGCCGCAGATGGTGACGTTATCCAAATAGGGGAAGGTTGCCCGCAGCGCGTTCTGGTCAACCATTCGGTCCATCTCCCTTTGGAAGACCGAAACCCCGTTGGTGACGCCGAAGGGGACCCTAAGGAAGTGGTAGAGGCGGCCGTTTGCCTCGAAGGCAGTATACTGGCGGTCCTCATGGCGGATGGGCAGCTGGTGGTACGCTGACTTAAGGTCGATGGTGGAGAATACTTTGTATTGCGCAATCTGATTGACCATATCAGATATGCGAGGGAGGGGGTACGCGTCCAGCTGGGTGTACCGGTTTATGGTTTGGCTGTAGTCGATTACCATGCGGCGTTTTGCAGTGGTTTTAACGACTACAACCTGGGCTCGCCAGGGGCTAGTGCTACCTTCGATAATGCCCTCCTTCGAGAGCCGCTCCACCTCAGAGCTGATAAAAGCTCTGTCCCCGGCACTGTACCGCCTGCTTTTGGTAGCGATGGGTTTACAGTCGCGGGTGAGGTTAGCGAACAGGGGAGGGGGGGGGACTTTTAATGTGGAAAGGCTGCAGGTGGTTTGCAGCGGGCGATTTAAAAGTTGTTGGTTGCAGACTGTGAGTGGGGGGAGGGGTCCACCGTATGCTAGTGTGACACTCTTAAGGTGGCACTGAAAATCCAACCCTAGCAGGACGGCAGCGCAAAGACGGGGCAGGACTAGCAGTTTAAATTTTTTATATTCAGTGCCCCCTACTGACAGGGTCACCACACAGTAGCCGCTGATGTCCATTGACTGGGACTTGGACGCCATAGAAATGCGATGGTGCGTTGGCAGAATCGTGAGGGAGTGGCTACGTACCGTGTCGGGGTGGACGAAACTCTCTGTGCTCCCGCTGTCGATCAGGCAACTGGTGGCGCGGCCGTTTACCGCGATATCCATCATGGAGCTGGATAGATGGTGAGGGAGGGCTTGATCCAGCGTCACGGAGGCCAGTATGTGGCTTAGTGAGTCACTATAGTCATCCGCCGAGACGGTGGTCGGTTCCGGTGACGAAATGGCGGTTGAGTGCATTGGATACGATGGCGGCGGATGCCATGCGGCCGGGGGTACACAAAATGGCGGATAAGATGGCTGCTCCCACGGCCCGCACGCTGCGCTGCTGGCTGGCTTCCCCTTGCAGGCGTTAGCGTAATGGCCTTTCTTCCCGCAGCCCGAGCAGGTAGCTGTCTTAGCTGGGCAGTGCGCTCTGGGATGTTTTAACTGGCCACAGAAATAGCATTTTTGGGCCTGGTTACTGGGCATCGAAGCAGTTCTTACCGGAGGCTGCTGTCTCGGTTGGGTCGCTGCAGCGGTTGGTGCCGGGGGCGGCGGTCCCGTGTCCCACGGTTTCGATTGCCATGTCTCGGCGCCGTTACGGGGGTATGCCTCGAGGTTTCGGTGGGCCTCCTCTAACGAGAGCGCAAGGGCAATGGCCGTCTTCAGGTCGGGTTCCTTGCTTTCTAGCAGTCTCTGCCGGGTGTGGTCTGACTGGAGGCCCCTGACGAAGGCATCACAGGCGAGTCCCTGCGCGTGCTCCACAGCCGTTACCGCTTTACAATCGCAGTCTCTGCAGAGTGCCAGTAGCGCCCGTGCAAATGCCCCTGCCGATTCTCCCGGTTGCTGCCTGCGGGATCCCAAGAGGTGTCGGGCGTAAATTGTGTTCACTGGGCGCGTATATTGCCCTTTTAGTAGCTCGAGGGCCGCCACGTACGTATTAGAGTCCCGGATTAGCATATATACTTGATGGCTCACCTGGGCGGTCAAAATTTTCAGTTTGTGATCCTCCTCTGTAACCTGTGAGATTGCGAGGAAGGATTCAAAGCAGCTCAGCCAGTGTTCAAACTTGGCTGATGCACCCACATCTTGAGGGTCGAGGTCCAGGCGTGGTGGTCTGAGGGCTCTCAGCAATGTCTGCTGTATCCGTTGCTGTTGTTGCTCCTCAGGTGTCGCCATTTAACTTTTAGCTAATAAAATTGATACGCTTATCAATTACTTCATAAAAGGTGATGAGTCGAAGAAGAGATGATGAGTCGAAAGAAGAGATGAATAAGGCTTTTATTAGCTAAGAAGAGACCATGCTTCTTCGTGAGTGACTGAACAAGTCTGAACGAAACCCACACAGTGGTGGGTGGAGTCAGCTGAGGCATGCCTCCATACACAGCGCCACCCAGAGGTGGCAATATACAATACAGTGGTTTACCACACACACAATGATAGCTCTTCAACTATGGCAGGCACAAGTGTCATTAGTTATTAGAATTCATGTCATATGTGTGATATGTTTATAGATAAAGTAATGAATTGTGTTTGGAATATTTTGTGGTCTCTCTCATTTCACCTTTGTGCCCAGGAGAACGCTATGATATGGCATGAGACAGGGATTGTATGATGGGGATGTGGTGAGCGACGGGAATCTGGGGTTTCATTCATGCGAATCAGAGTCTGATGAGCCGGTCACGGACAGCCCTTCCAGAAAGCTGATTGTCTCGCTGCCTCCTGTCCCTCTGCCGTAGATCCTGGAGGGCGAGGTCTACTACCAGGACAGCCCCCATGACTTTTAGCAAGTGTTGTAGATTGGAGCTTTTCAGAAATAATTCTGGAGTTTTGTACTTGCCACAACACTCCCTGATACCAAAGAACCTTGAAATGAATAAAGAAAACTCTTCCAATAGCAGGAAGTAGTACACAGCCACTCAAACTTCAAAAACCTGTCAGGTCCGAGTGATTGGTGATGATCCCTTTAAATAGCGTTGCTCGAGCCAGCTTCCTGCTGCTGCATGCCACCTGAAGCTGTCATTGTTTTCTCCAGCCAGTAAGTTCATTGGCTGTAACAAAGTTGGGAGATCGGGCGTCAAGTGAGTGTCACCGGCGATCGCGTTCAGCGGTAGCGCTACCAGCAACACCAATATGGTGTGCAGCGCTGGAACTGGCATCAGGTGGTGTTAAAGCTCTCAATGCCGTTTTAGCGCCATCTCGTGGCGCTAACAGGTGGCGCAAACCATACAAATTGCTCCCCCTTTGTTGCTGTGGATTGTGCCCATTAGATTAGGTTGAGAGTGTCCAAACACATTCCACTTATAATTCTTACAATCAGCAGAGAAAGGGAACGTGTTGTACCTGCCTTATTAACAGTTTGATGTTAGGGTGTCTGTTTGAATGGCAGTGTGAAGTTGGATTGTCTGTAATAATAAATGGAGCTGCAGTGTGTTGTTGAAGTGTTTGCTGTTAATGTAAGTTTGACATTTGCAAGCACAAATGGCAGTGTGAATTTGGAGTGCCTATATTAATAGCTATGTTAATCTTTCAGTTCCTTATATCCATACTAATTATTTGACAGTAATCCACATTGAACATAGGAACATAAGAATTAAGAGCAGGAATAGGCCATACGGTCCCTCGAGCCTGCTCCGCCATTCAATAAGATCATGGCTGATCTTCGACCTCAACTCCACTTTCCCGGCCGATCTCCATATCCCTTGATTCTCCTAGAGTCCAAAAATCTATTTATCTCAGCCTTGAATATACTCAGTGACTCAGCATCCACAGCCCTTTGGGGTAGAGAATTCCAAAGATTCACAACCCTCTGTGTGAAGAAATTCCTCCTCATCTCAGTCTTAAATGGCCGACCCTTTATCCTGAGACTCTGCCCCCTAGTTCTAGACTCTCCAGCCAGGGGAAACAAACTCTCAGCATCTACCCTGTCGATCCCCCTCAGTATCTTATATGTTTCAATGAGATCACCTCTCATTCTTCTAAACTCCAGAGAGTATAGGCCCATTCTACACAATCTCTCCTCATAGGACAACCCTCTCATCCCAGGGGTCAATCTATTGAACCTTCATTGCATCGCCTCTAAGATATGTATGTCCTTTCACAGATAAGGAGACCAAAACTGTGCACAGTACTCCTGGTGTGGTCTCACCAAAGCCCTATACTATTGCAGTAAGACTTCTTTACACTTGTACTCCAACCCCTTGCAATAAAGGCCAATATACCATTTGCCTTCCTAATTGCTTGCTGTACCCGCATGCTAACTTTCTGTGTTTCTTGTACTAGGACACCTAAATGTCTCTGAACACCAACATTTGAAAGTTTCTCACCATTTAAAAAATATTGGCCTAGAAATTCAGTATAGCCACTTTTGGGGCGGTAAAGTCGGGCGGGCGCTAAAGTTTGCGCCCGCCGGAAAGTGGAGGCCACTTCGCCGATATTCAGTAGCTTTGGCCAAGGAGTTTGGGCGAGCGCTAAAACTGGCGTTGCACCCCTCTCTTTAGGCGCTAAGCCGGCGGTGCAGAGTGATACCGCCGAGGCCGGGCGCAGCGCAGGTGCGGTCATGTTTTGATTGACAGCAGACACCCTGACGCCGGCCAGCTCTTAAAGGGGGAAGGGTCGACTTGGTCTGCTGCCACGCCCTGGATACTGCAGCCCTCCAGCTAGGCCTAAACACTGCTGCTGGAGAGAAATAGCGCCAGCAATGATGCAGAGGGCCCGTGAGCGAGCGCAGCGCTTCTCTGCCCATGATTTGAAGGTGATGCTTAGGGGTTTGGAGAAGAGAAGAGATATCTTGTGCCCGGACAGTGGCAAGAAGGCTCCCAAGAGGCTGTACAGGAGAGCCTGGAGGGAAATCGCCCAGAGGGTCACAGCCAACAGCGATGTCCCCAGGACTGCTGACCAATGCCGGAAGAAGTTTAACGACCTCACTTGGTTGGTCAGGGTGAGTACCCTTTCCAGTGTCCTCCTCATCCTTGCATGTGCACCTCACATTATGGGCAAAGGGACCTCAAAGGCCTAATGGCCAGCCCTCCTCCAGCAGCTATGGCACTGGCATGCTCATCAATAGCACTTTCTGCACTTTACACACTGGCCAAGCTATTCGACCATGGGAGGCAGTGCACACACCAACAGGGCACCACACTGGCCAAGCTATTTGACCATGGGAGGCAGTGCACACACCAACAGGGCACCACATTGGCCAAGCTATTCCACCATGGGAGGCAGTGCACACACCAACAGGGCACCACACTGAACTTAGAGGCCATCCTTTCTCTTGCAGGCCAAGCTGGCGCAGAATCTGAAGAGCCGGACTGTCACCGGGGGAGGCCGTTCCCAGTTCCAGGAGCTCAGTGACCTGGAGGAGCGCGTGGCTCGACTCATGCGTGCCCGGGTGATTGGCCCCGTTGCTATTGGAGATGCCGACCCTGTGCTGGGCCCCAATGGTAAGGACATGACCGTTTGGACTTCTCTCGGTCCCCTTGCGCTTCAGATCTACATCCTTTGCCACTGTCCCACCAATGCGCATAATGCCACCACTCATGCCTCCCTCGCTGACGCCCTGTCCTCACTCTAAAGCTACTCTTGTGCCTTCCTGCTTTCAGCTGGTGAGGAGGAGGTCCCTGAAGCGGCGAGTGTCAGTCCCTCGGAAGAGGAGGACGACGAGGAGCAAGAGGAAGGCGGCACATCGGGGGAACCCTCATCCACGCCAGGGGATGGCAATGGAGGGGACACGTCTTGCCTGGAGGAGAGCCAGGGGGAAGTGTTGCAGGGGGGTGTAGCTCCTGTGCCCAGTGGCGTCCAGCCACGCGGGAAGGGTCGGCCAGCACGGCTGCCTTCTCCCCAGAGGGGGGAAGTGTTGCAGGGGAGGGCAGTTGCTGGGCCCAGTGGCATCCAGCCACGCGGGAAGGGTCGGCCAGCTCGGTGGCCTTCTCCCCAGAGGGAGAGTCTGGCCTCCAGTCCGGAGACGGTCCTCGCCCAGGAGGTGCGCCTCCTTGATCACATGTCCGCGGACTCGGAGCGTCGCCACACCGAGTTCATGGGGGTTGTGGCACAGTTGCCTCAGGCCATTGAGTCCCTGGCTCATAGTGTGGCCAATTTCGGGGACTCACAGGCCAGGGGTTTCGAACAACTCGCGGCAGCACAGGCCAGGGGTGTTGAACAATTCGGGGCATCACAGGACGCGAGTCGGGCAGAATTCAAGGCATCACAGGACACGAGTCGAGAGTTCATGAGTGGTGCCGTGCAGACACTGGCTGGTCTGATGCGGGCACAGACCAGGGCAGTACGGGCACTCACTTCTGCCACACTCGCTGTGTCACGGACGCATCGCCAGGGCACCCGCCGTGCTGCTGCAGCACAGCGGTCTGTCCTTCACCAGATTGCTGCGCTTGCTGCAGTGCCAGCCCGACCGACTGCCAGTGTCTCTGGTGACCAGCGAGCGCCTGGCATCAGCCAGCTTGCCCCCATTGCTCCAGCCGCCACTGCCACTCCCCCAGCAAAGCTGCGACGAGCTGCTGGAAAGACTGATGCTGGCCAGCCACAGCTGCAGCAGTCAGCAGCCGGCCCCTCCAGGGCCGGACCTCGTCTAGGCCGACCCCCAAGGGCATCTGCCATCACGCATTGTGCCCCTCAGGAGCCTTCCCCCAGCCTTGCAACACCCACAGGGCCCAGGTTGAGGCGGAGCAGCAGGTCGGCCAGGGGCCGGAGAAGCCTGCACAAGGACTCGCCCTCTCGGCACACAAAGTAGAGTGTGTTGCCAAATGTTTTTTCATATGGGGGTGTTTGTGTTCTCTATGGGGGGGGGTTTATTTTGGTGAGGCCGAAGATGAAGGCCAATTGGATGGACAAGTTTTGTTATTCCTCCCCAGGTTGTGGGAGTGAGATATGTTTTTGACTGTTTTTTGGGGGTCTTGTCTGTTTTTGTGTTTCATGTGGGAAAGGCCCTGAGTTTGTTAAATAAAGCTTTTTATTTATTCAGCTTGTCCATGTGTGATGTTTCAAGCGGTTGTTGCGTTAACCGGCTGAGGGCTTGCGAAGCGGCTGCATTCAGGTGCGTTCATTGCCACAAGCCATTCCCTGACAGAGGGCCTAGAAGTGTCGTTGAATAAGCCGCCGATGGACGGCCCTTGGACCTTGTGGCTCCCTCCTGGGCTGGTACTCCCCCTCCTCCTCCTCCTCCTCCTCATGGTCCTCCTGCTCGTCCTCCTGAGGTGGTGGTCCAACGTGAGGTGGCAGTGCCTGAGTCCTGCGGATAGCCAGGTTGTGCAGCATGCAGCAAACGACGACGAACTGGGAGACTCTATCCGGCGAATACTGTAGAGAGCCGCCGGAACGATCCAGGCAGCGGAACCGTTGCTTGAGGACGCCAATCGTTTGCTCTATGATGTTCCTTGTGGCTTGATGGCTTTCATTGTATGCCTCCTCAGCAGGGGTCCTGGGCGCGCGGAGCGGGGTCATGAGCCATGTACACAAAGGGTAGCCCTTGTCCCCGATAAGCCATCCTCTTGGGGGAGGCTGTGCCTGGAACATGTCAGCCACAGTAGTCTGGCGCAGGATAAATGCATCGTGGCTGCTTCCTGGAAAGCGGGCATTGACAGCTAGGATGCGCTGCCTGTGGTCACACACCAGCTGTACATTGAGGGAATGGTAGCCCTTCCGGTTGCGGTAATCCTCGGCATTGTCGATAGGTGCCCGCATAGCCACATGCGTGCAGTCAATGGCGCCCTGCACCATGGGGAAGTCGGCGATCCTCACAAATCCGACTGCACGCTGCTCCTGCCTCTCTAGGGTCATGGGGAAGGAGATGAATTGGTGTCTCCTTGCGAAAAGGGCATCGGTGACCTGCCGGATGCAGCGATGCATGGCGAACTGGGAGATGTTCGCTATGTCCCCAGCAGCGGCTTGGAAGGAGCCGCTTGCATAAAAGTTCAGAGCCACCGTGACCTTCACTTCCACCGAAAGAGACGTCCTGCACATCAGCTGTGGACGCAGATCTCTGTGAAGCAGCTGGCAGATCTCTGCAACCACCTCCCTTCTGAAGCGCAGCCTCTTAACACAATGCGCGGCAGTCATGGTGAGATAGGACACCTGCTGCCGTTATTCCCTGAGTGGGTAAGGCCTACGTTGCCGACGCCTGATGGCCCCTCTGCGTCTAGGCATGGCTGCCCCTCTCACACAGCGTCTGCGAGCTCTTCGCACATAATGCTGGAACTGAGGGTTGCAACCCCATGCAGCCCCCATAATATACTTGCAAACAGTGAAATCACAATGGGTCAAATTTCCAAGCTCTGGCCAGAAGCCAAAAATACCTCTCCTATGTTGTCCCAAATCAGTAAGGTCTGTTCCTTGGTCTCTGTCCAGAAATCCAAAGCACTAAAGTCATTGCAGCAAAATGGCTGGCCTTTATAGTTCAGTGTAAGTGCCCTTTAATTAGCGCTCCCCGAGGCCCGCAGGGCCTCTGCTGCGTCCCACTTCACAGTTCTTAACAGCGCCACGCCCACATTGGGCGGGCGCCACTGAAGTTCCGGTTTGGGGCGCACAAACAGCGTTGCACGACGAAATGACGTCATAAGCTGCGCGCGCAGCTGAGGGCGCGCAAACACTTTGCTCCGGCGCTAACTGTCAACTGAAGTTGGGCGTAGGCACAGATCGGTCTGCGCCCGGGCGCTAAGTCCCTAGCGCTCGAAATCTACCCCTCTTATGGCGCTAACGGCTGGCTAACGCAACTGAATTTCTAGGCCATTATCTTTTTCTATTCTTCCTACCAAAGTGAATAACCTCACATTATACACCAACTGCCACCTTATTGCCCACTCACTTAACTTGTCTATATCCCTTTGCAGGCTCTTTGTGCCCTCCTCACAGCTTACTTTCACACCTAGCTTTGTATCGTCAGCAAACTTGGATACATTGCACCCGGTCCCTTCATCTAAGTCATGAATGTACATTATAAATAGCGGCACCCCACTAGCTACAGCCTGCCAACCGGAAAATGACCCGTTTATCCTTACTCTCTGTTTTCTGTATGTTAACCAATCCTTTATCCATGCTAATATATTACCCCGAACCTCATGAGCCCTAATTTTGTGTAACAACATTTTATGTGGCACCTTAGCGAATACCTTTTGGAAATCTAAATATACCACATCCACTGGTTCCCCTTTATCTACTGTGCTAGTTACATCCTCAAAAAACTCTAATAAATTTGTTAAACACGACTTCTCTTTCATAAAACCATGTTAACTCTGTCTAATCATATTATGATTTTCTAAGTGCCCTGTTACCACTTCCTTAATAATGGATTCCAGCATTTTCCCGATGACTGAGGTCAGCCTAACTGGTCTGTAGTTCCCTGTTTTCTCTCTCCCTCCTTTCTTGAATAGTGGGGTTACATTTGCTATCTTCCAATCCACTGGGACCATTCTAGAATCTAAGGGATTTTGGAAGATCACAACCAATGCATCCACTATCTCTGCAGCCACCTCTTTCAGAACCCAAGGATGTAGGCCATCAGGTCCAGGGGATTTGTAGGCTTTTAGTTCATAGGAGCAGGAGTAAGCCGTTCAGGCTGTTCTGCCATTCAATACCTCAACGCCATTTACCTGGTTTTGTTCTATATCCCTTGGTATCCTTACCTAATAAAAATCTATCGATCTTAGTCTTGAAAATTTCAATTGACCCAGCATCCATATCCTTTTGTGGGGCAAGTTCCAGATTTCCACTACCCTTTGTTTGAAAAAGTGTTACCTGATTTCACTCCTAAATGGCCTAGCACTAATTTTAAGATTATGCCCAATGGAGGAAATAGTTTCTCTGTATCTACCCAATCAAATTCCTGAATCATTTTAAATACCTCGATTAGATCACACCTTAACGCTTTAAACTCAATCGTGTCATAGAAAGTCATATATCCAAATTTGCCGATGACACAAAGATAGGTGGCATTGTAAGCAGTGTAGATGGAAGTATGAAATTACAAAGGGATATCGACAGATTAAGTGAATGGGCAAAACTGTGGCAAATGGATTTCAATGTAGGCAAATGTGAGATCATCCACTTTGGACCTAAAAAGGATAGAACAGGGTACTTTCTAAATGGTGAAAGGCTAAAAACAGTGGAGGTCTAAAGAGACTTGGGGGGTCCAGGTATATAGATCGTTGAAATGTCATGAACAGGTACAGAAAATAATCAAAAAGGCAAATGGAATACTGGCCTTTACATCTAGAGGACTAGAATACAAGGGGGTAGAAGTTATGCTGCTGCTATACAAGGCCCTGGTTAGACCACACCTGGAGTACAGTGAGCAGTTCTGGGCACCACCCCTGAGGAAGGATATATTGGCCTTGCAGGGAGTGTAGCACAGGTTTACCAGAATTATACCAGATTCCAAGTGTTAAATTACGAGGAGAGATTAATAAATTAGGGTTGTATTCCTTAGAATTTAGAAGGTTAAGGGGTGATCTGATCAAAGTTTTCAAGATATTAAGGGGAACAGATAGGGTAGATAGAGAGAAACTATTTCTGCTGGTTGGGGATTCTAGTACTAGGGGGCATAGTCTAAAGATTAGAGCCAGACCTTTCAGAAGTGAAATTAGGAAACAATTCTACACACAAAGGGTGGTAGAAGTTTGGAACTCTCTTCTGCAAACGGCAATTGCTGCTAGATCAATTGTTAATCTTAAATCAGAGATTGATAGCTTTCTGTTAACCAAAGGTATGAAGGGATATGAGTCAAAGGCGGGTGACGTAAGAAAACTACTGGGCATTTGGTCTGAGTATTAAGCAA
Source organism: Somniosus microcephalus (assembly GCF_052327205.1). NCBI lineage: Eukaryota > Metazoa > Chordata > Chondrichthyes > Squaliformes > Somniosidae > Somniosus > Somniosus microcephalus. Next base: position 32,956,865 of record NC_140995.1, on the reverse strand, counting down.
GGCTTTAATCAACTGTTTTTCAACATGGAGATCGAGTTGTGTCCTTCACTAGTTCCTGTTAAAGAATGTTCTGAGCAAGCAGGGCCCATGCCCGAGTATTTATACTCTCCCTGGACAGCGCCACCAGCAGGCTGCCCAGTATTATTTTAGAAGTCATTTCCACATGAATGACAAAATTCATGTCATTCTTCCCGCCTGAAAGATTGGAAGTCCGGCGGCTTCCTTCTACCGAATTAATCGGACTAAGAATAGACGCAGTCGTTTGGATCTCCGTTGGAGGCTGGAGGGCACATCTCCTTGGACCGTGCTTTGGTCCCTGGGTTGCTTGGTTCATACCGGCAGGCTGGCAGAGTCTGTGTCGCCTTGATCGACCTGAGGGGGGAAAGATTGGCAAACAAGGAGGGCTCGTCGAGCGAAGCTGCCAAAAATGCACAAAACAGTACTTTGGAAATAGTAAGCTCCGGCTTTGGCCCTCCAAACTCGAAAGTGAGTCTTTTGTGTTGTTTCTGGAAATCCTGTCCCAGGAGCACATCACTGCATAGGTTTTTGAGCACCCCGAGCCAGGTGGAAAAATAAGTGCAGCCATTGAGAATAAGGTCGACAAGACAAAAGCTGAAAGAGTTGGTGGTCAGTGTCGTCAGAGCCATTGCAATTTCCCTGTCTGAGGGGTAAATGTGCAGTTTTAACTTACTGACAGCCCGCTCACTGATGAAGCTGTCAGAGCTACCTGAGTTGATTAATGCACTCAAAATGTGTCTATTTACCAAAACCCTCGTGGATGTATGGGACAGGCTTTGGGGAAAAACAGCTGTAACATTAGTAGTGGCTCTTGGGGGAGGAGCAGTTTTATATATAGCAGCTGGAGCACTAGTAGAGGCTCTTGACCGGCATACTTTAGAAAAGTGACCTTTCTTACTGCAATGATTGCAGGTTGCATTACGAGCAGGACAACATTTCCTATAATGGAATACACCTCCACAGAAGAAACACTTGTTTTTAGATTGCCAAGATGCCGCTAGGGTAGGGTTGTCATCAGTGAGGGCTTCCGCCTGAGGCTTACCGGGGGAGTCACTAAAAGTGGTAGCAGCAGTCCGTGCATATGGTAAAATGTAGGCATCTGAATTTTTTTGAGCTAAGTCTAGTGAATATGCCTGGTTATAGGCAGTTTGTAACCCGAGGGTTTTATTCTCCAACAGACGCTGGTGCGTGAGGGGAGAAGCAATTCCGTTAATAAAAGAGTCACAAATTAATTCCTCCCAGTATTGCTCAGCTGAGACAGCTTTGAGGTTACAATCTTTGCTGAGCCTGCGAAGCTCTTGAAGGAATTTGTCAAGTGATACCCCAGGTTGTTGTTGCGTTGTGACCAGTAGGTGCTGAGCAAAAATTTTGTTTGGGGCCTTAACATATAGTTGCTGTAGTGTTTGGATAGCGGAGTCATAGACTACACAGTCTCCGATAAAGTCAAACACATGAGGGGATACATAATTGGCAAGCATTCATAACTTATTAGGAACATTCTCACCACACTCCTCGGGGAAGTTGCTGAAGGTACGATACCAGTGTTTCCATACCTTAGCAGCTGTAAGTGAATTCGGGTCCAGGTCGCGACGGGCGGGTCTGAGTAATTTCTCCATGATGGATTGATTACTACGTCCGAGCTCCCTTCTACAGTTTGAATCGTAGCTGTCTGTTCCCAAATCACTCAGGGCGTGGAGCGGGTTGCAGTTGATTAAATTGACATAAGAAAACTACTAGGTCTACTTGGTCTGAGTATTAAACAAGGCTTTAATCAACTGTTTTTCAACATGGAGATCGAGTTGTGTCCTTCACTAGTTCCTGTTAAAGAATGTCCTGAGCAAGCTGGGCCCATGCCCGAGTATTTTTACTCTCCCTGGACAGCGCCACCAGCAGGCCGCCCTGTATTATTTTATAAGTAATTTCCACATGAATGACAAGATTCATGTCAGCGGGTATATGGAGTTAGGTTGCAGATCAGCCATGATCTCATTTAATGGCGGAGCAGGCTCGAGGGGCTGAATGGCTTACTCCTGTTCCTATTTACCTGACTTTCTCCTCAAGGGAATACAACCCAAGTTTATGGAACCTCCACTCATAATTTAACCCTTTAAGCCCCAGTATCATGCTGGTGAATCTGTGCTGTACCCCTTCCAAAGCCATCTCTCCTGAGGTTCAGTTCCCAAAACTGAACACAGTTCTCCAGATAACTCCCACTTACATAAGAACATAAGAAATAGGAGCAGGAGTAGGCCACTTGGCCCTTCGAGCCTGCTCCACCATTCAATAAGATCATGGCTGATTTTCTACCTCATCTCCACTTTCCTGCACTATCCCCATATCCCTTGATTCCCTTAATATTCAAAAATCTATCGCTCTCTGTCTTGAGTATATTCAACGACAGAGCCTCCACAGTTCTCTGGGGTAGAGAATTCCAAAGATTCACCACCCTCTGAGTGAAGAAATTTCTCCTCATCTCAGTCCTAAATGGTCGACCCCTTATTCTGAGACTGTGACCCTGGTTCTAGACTCCCCAGCCAGGAGGAACATCCTTCCTGCATCTACCCTGTCAAGCCCTGTAAGAATTTTGTATGTTTCAATTAGATCACCTCTCATTCTTCTAAACTCTAGAGAATATAGGCTTAGCCTACTCAATCTCTCCTCATAGGACAATCCCCCCATCCCAGGAACCAGTCTGGTGAACCTTCATTGCACTCCCTCTATGGTAAGTATATCCTTCCTTAGGTAAGGAGACCAAAACTGTACACAATACTCCAGGTGTGGTCTCACCAGGGCCCTATATAATTGCAGTAAGACGTCTTTACTCTTATACACAAATCCTCTTGTAATAAAGGCCAACATATAATTTGCCTTCCTAATTGCTTGCTGTACCTGCATGTTAACTTTCAGTGATTCATGTACAAGGACACCCAGGTCCCTCTGAACACCAACATTTCCCAATCTCTCACCATTTAAAAAATACTCTGCATTGCTATTTTTCCTACCAAAGTGGATAACTTCACATTTCTCCACGTTATATTCCATTTCCCATATTCTTGCCCACTCACTTAGCCTGTCTATATCCCCTTGAAGCCTCCTTGCATCCTCCTCACAACTTACATTCCCACCCATTTATATCATCAGCAAATTTGGATATATTACATTTAGTCACCTCATCCAAATCATTGATGTAGATTGTGAATAGCTGAGGCTCAAGCACTGATCCTTGGAGTACCCCACCAGTTATAGCCTGCCAACCTGAAAATGACCCGCTTATTCCTACTCTCTGTTTTCTGTTGGTTAACTAATCCTCAAACCATGCTAGTATGTTACCTCCAATCCCATGAGCTCTAATTTTGTTTAATACCCTCTTGTGTTGCACCTTATCGAATGCCTTCTGAAAATCCAAACACACCACCTCCACTGGTTCCCCTTTATCAATTCTGTTAGTTACAACCTCAAAAAATTCTAACAGATTTGGCAAACACAATTTCCCTTTCATAAATCCATGTTGACTCTACCCAATCCTATTATTATTTTCTAAGTGCCCTGTTACCACGTCCTTAATAATAGATTTTAGCATTTTCCCTACTACTGATGTCAGGCTAACTGGTCTGTAGTTCCCCGTTTTCTCTCTCCCTCCTTTCTTAAATAGTGGGGTTACATTTGTTACCTTCCAATCTGTGGGAACCATTCCAGAATCTATGGAATTTTGGAAAATGACAACCAATGTATAGCCACCTCTTTCAAAACCCTAGGATGTAGGCCATCAGGTCCAGCGGATGTATCGGCTTTCAGTCCCATTAGTTTCTCCAGTACTATTTTTTTACTAATACTAATTTCTTTCAGTTCCTCATTCTCACTAGATCCTTTGTTTTCCACTATTTCCGGGAAGTTTTTTTGCGTCTTCTTCCATGAAGACACACAGAAAGTATTTGTTTAATTTCTCTGCCATTTCCTTATTCCCCATTATAATTTCTCCTGTCTCAGCCTGTAAGGGACCCACATTTACTTTCGTTAATTTTTTTCCTTTTTACCTACCTATAGAAGCTTTTAGAGTCTGTTTTTATGTCTCCTGCTAGTTTACTCTCATATTCTATTTTCCCTTTCTTTATCAATTTCTTGGTCCTCCTTTGCTGAATTCTAAAATTCTCCCAATTCTCAGGCTTACTACTCTGTTTGGCAACATTAAACGCCTCTTCCTTTGATCTAATACTATCCTTAAATTCTCTTGTTAGCCACGGTTGGACCACTTTCCTTTGGGGTTTTTGTGCCTTAAAGGAATGTATATTTGTTGTAAATTATGTATTAATTCTTTAAATGCTAGCTATTACTTGTCACAACATTTAATGTAGTTTCCCAATCTACCAAAGCCAACTCACCCTCTCATACCATGTAGTTTGCTTTGTTTAGATTTAAGACCCTAGTTTCGGATTTAACTAAATCACTTTCAAACTCAATATAAAATTCTATCATGTTATGGTCACTCTTCCCTAAATGCCCCTTTACTGCAAGGTTATTAATTAACCCTTTCTCATTGCACAATACTAGATCTAAAATAGCCTGTTCCCTAGTTGGTTCCTTAACATTCTGATCTAGAAAACTATCTTGCATATATTCCATGAATTCATCCCCACACTATTACTGCAAATTTGGCTTGCCCAGTCTACATAGGACATACAGCCCAGAAACAGGCCATTTGGCCCAACCAATCCATGCTGGCGTTTATGCTCCACACAAACCTCCTCCCATCTTTTCTCATCTAAATCTATCAGCATAACCCTCTATTCCCTTTTCCCTCATATGCTTATCTAGACTCCCCTTAAATGCTTCTGTACTATTCGCTTCAACCACTCCCTGTGGAAGCGAGTTCCACATTCTCACCACTCTTTGGGTAAAGAAGTTTCTTTTGAATTCCTATTGGATTTCTTGGTGACCATCTTATATTGATGGCCTCTAGTTATGCTCTTCCCCACAAGTGGAAACATTCTCTTTGTATCCACTCTATCAAAATTTTTCTTCATTTTATAGACCTTAATTAGGTCACCCCTCAGCCTTCTTTTTTCAAGAGAAAAGAGACCCAGCCTGTTCATCCTTTCCTGATATGTATACCCTCGCATTTCTGGTGTCATCCTTGTAAATCTTCTCTGCACCTTCTCCAGCGCTTGTATATCCTTTTTATAATATGGTGACCAGAACTGTACGCAGTACTCCAAGTGTGGTCTAACCAAGGTTCGATACAGGTTTAGCATAACTTCCCTACTTTTCAATTATATCCCTCTAGAAATAAACCCTAGTGCTTGGTTTGCTTTTTTTATGGCCTTGCTAACCTGTGTCACAACTTTTAGAGATTTGTGTATTTGCACTCCTAGATCCCTTTGTTCCTCTACCCCACCTAGACTCGCACCCTCCAAGTGATAAGTGACCTCCCTATTCTCCCTACCAAAATGTAATACCTCACATTTATCTGTGTTGAACTTCATTTGCCAATGATATGCCCATTCTGCAAGTTTATTGATGTCCTCCTGTAACTTGTTGCAGTCCTCCTCAGTATTGACTTCCCCACCTCAATTTGGTGTCATCCGCAAATTTAGAAATTGTGTTTTTGATTCCTAAGTCTAAATTGTTAATGTAACTTGTGAACAGCAGTGAATCCAGCACTGATCCTTGTGGAACACCACTACCCACCTTCTGCCACTGACTAGCTACCCTTTACCCCTACTCTCTGCTTTTTGTCCTGAAGCCAGCCAGCAATCCATTCTGCTACTTGTCCCCTGACTCCGCATTCTCTCACCTTGTTCATCAGACTATTATGGGATACCTTATCGAAGGCCTTTTGAAAATCTAGTTAAATTACATCTACTGCATTACTGTTGTCTACTCTCCCTGTTACCTCTTCAAAAAGTGCAATAAGATTTGTCAAGCAAGACTTTCCCTTTTGAAATCCATGTTGACTATTCATTATTATATTTTTGGTTTCTAGATGTTCTTCTATTCTCTCCTGTAGTAGGGTTTGCCCAGTCTATATGTCGATTAAGGTTCCCCATGATCACTCTATTACCCTTGTTACGTGCACCTCTAATTTCCTGATTTATACTCTGCCCTACATTACAACTACTGTTTGGGGGCCTATAAACAACTCCCACCAATGTTTTCTGTCCCTTGCTGTTTCTTAGCTCCACCCAAACTGATTCTATTTCTTGATTTTTGGAGCCAAGATCCTTTCTCTCTACTGTCTTTATCCCATCCTTTATTGTCAGGGCTACCCCTCCTCCTTTTCCATTTAGCCTATCTCTTCTAAAAGTTAAGTAGCCTGGAATATTTAGTTCCCAACCGTGGCCACTTTACAACCACGTCTTCATTATGGCTATTAGATCAAACCTGTTCATTTCTATCTGCGCTATTAATTCATCTATTTTGTTGTGAATGCTTCATGCACTCAGATATAGTGCCTTTAGTTTGACTTATTTCCTTTTTTCCCTGATGTCACCTTAGTCATTGATGCCTTATTACCTTTGTTACTCTGTCCCTTCCTGACCCACTTTGCTTATTTTTACCCAAAACTGTACTCTGCTGTAGAGCCTTGACATTTCCCTTGCTGCTTTTAAATTTACTTTCTCCTGAATCCTCCCACCCCCCTTCATTAGTTTAAAGCTCTGTCTACTGCCCTAGTTATTCGGTTCACCAGGACACTGGTCCCAGCCCAGTTTAAGAGGAGCCCACCCCAATGGAACAGCTCCCTCTTTCCCCAGTACTGGTGCCAGTGCCCCATGAACTGAAACCCCTTCCTCCCACACCACTCTTTGAGCCACGCATTTAAACCTCTAATCTGTTTGTCCCAATGCCAATTTGTGCATGGCCACTAAAATATCCAAACATCACATTTTGGGCTCCATTGTTCCTCATTATTTCTTCTCCTCATTTTTATCTTTCTTACTTAAGATATCCTTATCCAAATCATTTACATACACAATAGAAACATATCTCAAATATGTGTGTATAAATGCCAAGGGGGAGAAATTTGTGTGGTTTGCGCCACATGTTAGTGCCACAAGATGGCACTAAAATGCCGTTGACAGCTGTAACAACAGCTGATGCCGGTTCCAGCGCCGCACGCCATATCGGTGGTGCCGGTAGCACTGTCGGTATACTCGATCGCCAGGGACCTTGCCATCATGGAGATTGTGACATCAGTGCATGTGCAACGCTCACGGGACATCCAATCTCCCAACTACGTTATAACCACTTACCTTAACGGCAGCACAGAACAACGACAGGGAGAGCTGGCATCTACCAGCAGGAAGCAGGCTGCAGCAGCGATATTTAAAGGCAGCATTCCCAATCAGCTGCAACTAACATGGTTCTACAGTTTCAGTGGCTGTTTGCTACTTCCTGCAACTGAAACAGCTTTCTTTAGTTATTTCAAGTTTTTTTGGTGACAGGGAGTGTTGATTCAAGTGCAGAAGTCACTTATTATTTGTTAAACGTTTCTGCTCACAACACTTCCTCACAGTCATAGGGGCTGCGGGATTACCTCAGGAGGATGACGAGGCAGAGGAGGATGAGGAGGAAGAGGATGAGGAGGAGGAAGAGGATGAGGAGGAGGAGGAGGATGAGAAGGAAGAGGAGGAGGCAGAGAAGGCTGAGGAGGAGGAGGAACAGGAGGAAGGGAGGAGGCAGTGAGACAATCAACCTTCCGGATGGGCTGTCCATGACCGGCTCATCAGACTCTGATTCACATGAATGAAACTCCAGATCCCCGTAGCTTACCACATCTGCATCATACAATCCCTGTCTGATGGCGTATCACAGTGTCCTCCTGGATGCAAAGGTGAAATGAGAGAGACCACAAAATATTCCAAACACACTTAATACATTTATCTATAAACATATCACACATATCACATGAATTCTAATAAGTAATGACCCTTGTGCCTGCCATAGTTGAATAGCTGTCATTGTGTGCAAGGTGTGAAATGTGGGTGTGAGTGTTGCTAGGTAGAGATTGTTGGTGGGTGAGTGCTTGGGGTGTGGTGCTGTGGGCAGTGTGTGAAGCTTGTGGTACAGATGGTGGTATGTAGCATTTGTTGAAGCCTTCACTCACCCTGACCACCTGAGTGAGGTTGTTGAACTTCCTCCTGCACTGGGTGTGGGTCCTGGGGACCACAGTGCTGCCCGTGACGTGGTGTGCCACCTCCCTCCACATAGTCCGGCAGACTTGTTGCGAGGGCCTCCTGCCAGTTGATGTGTACAGGACCACCCGCCTTCTCTCCACCGCTAAAACCAATGCCTCCAAAGCTTCCTCAGAAAACCTCCGGGCTCTCTCCCTGGGGTGGCAATCTGCCATCAGGATTTGTAAATAAGTGCTCCTTCTCATTGTCCTTCTTCTTATGGTTGTTGAGGCAACTGCACACCCAACAATGCTGACAATGAAGTGCTGCAGCATCAATGAACCTCCCCTCTAAGTAGTGAAAAAAGCCTGCGGCAATCATTACTTGCGTTTAGACTACCCCCAATATTGGTCCATCTTTTCAACGTAGCACCAATGAGCTTGGGTTTTTAGACAAGAATCATGACTGCAATCATTTTAATGAGTGAGGGCGAATTTTGCGTGCAGGCTAGGCGATTTTCAACTGGCGCTAATTAACCATTTTTGTCTAAACATTGCCTTTTTCTTGGCTATAACGAATTTCTAGCCAAGAGTCTCATGACCAACCTTTGGGGTATCCACTTATAATCTCTTTCCAACCTTAAAGATGGTTATTTATGGCAAATGTCTTGTGTTTTTAAGCCAATTATCTATTCATGCTATATTTGAATTACTATTCAGTGCATATTTAGCATTACCAATAGCGGCTCTCACAATTCAGGATTTTTCTTTTGACCATATTTCCCGTGAAAGGATTTGGAAAATAGTTACATTTAAGTGTTGGGTTTAAAAAAAAGTAAATTCACACACATTTAAAAATAGAGGTAATAGGCTGCAGGCATTGGGAAATTGTGTTTAAAAGCTTGACATTGATAATGTTGGGAATGATAAGGGGTGGTTATTTCATCTCTGGGGCTCCCAGGAAACATTCATACTGTAGGGGTTTAGAATGTCCTTTCTTGAGGTGCCATCCTAAAAGCATGAAACAAGCTACAAAGGGAGGGTGGGATGTAGCAGGTTTGATTAGCAGCTTGTGCAGCCAACCCTGGAACAAGGGAGTGGTCAGGTACGAAGCCCCAATTTCCTGTTGGGATAGGAAAGCGGGGGAACAAGGACTGACATGGTCAGTCAGGTTTTTAACGAAAAGCTGTGAGGGTTTTTATGAAGATACACTAGAAGACAGTTAGAAGCCATTCTGTTTAAGTCAAGTAAGATGCTGAATGTTGTGGAAAAACATGTTTATTTTGTATTATTACTCAAAGATAAGTTGTATTGATTGATTTAATTGAGTCTGATCAAAGCGGTTCATCTTACTGTGAAATAAAGCAGCTTGTTGATTTTATATCAGGTATCTTCTTACTAAGTGTTTTCTCAGTCTGCCTTCAGAAAGATTGCACAGACCTGTGCGAGCATGTGCGAAAGGCATGACTGTCTGGTTAAGCTCACAAAGGGGCATTATTGTTACACACCTGGGTTACACTCTCATTCAAGTAGATATAGGACAGTGTGAGTAAATTGCCATATGCGTAAGAGCTGTGGGTGCGACTGAACGCAAGAAGATCTCTACGGCAGAGCAGGCATTGTAACAGTTGTCAATGTGGAATCTTGTCACAAGCTTTCTGAAAATCCAAATGTGTAATATTAAGTACCTTGTCAGTAATACCTTTGGAAAAGTCCAGCATATTAGTTAAGCATGACCTCCCCATCCTAAATCCATTCTGACTGTCATAGAATCATCGAAACTTACAGCGTAGATGGAGGCCATTCGGCCCGTCGTGCCTGTGCTGGCTCTTTGAAAGAGCAGTCGTGCTTAATCCCACACCCCCGCTTTTTGTCCGTAACCCTTTAAAACGATCAGCTTTTCCAAGTGTTCACTCACAGAGATCTATGATCGGGGGAGGGGGTTCTGACTATGATCGGGGGAGGGGGTTCTGACTATGATTGGGGGAGGGGGGGTCTGGCTACGATCGGGGGAGGGGGGGTCTGGCTACGATTGGGGGAGGGTGGTCTGACTATGATTGGGGGAGGGGGTCTGGCTATGATTGGGGGAGGGGGGTCTGGCTACGATTGGGGGAGGGGGGTCTGGCTATGATTGGGGGAGGGGGTCTGGCTATGATTGGGGGAGGGGTTCTGGCTATGATTGGGGGAGGGGTCTGGTTATGATTGGGGAGGGGGTCTGGCTATGATTGGGGGAGGGGTCTGGCTATGATTGGGTGAGGGGGTCTGGCTATGATTGGGAGAGGGGGGTCTGGCTATGATTGGGAGAGGGGGTCTGGCTATGATTGGGAGAGGGGGTCTGGCTATGATTGGGAGAGGGGGGTCTGGCTATGATTGGGAGAGGGGGTCTGGCTATGATTGGGGGAGGGGTTCTGGCTATGATTGGGGGAGGGGTCTGGTTATGATTGGGGGAGGGGGTCTGGCTATGATTGGGGGAGGGGTCTGGCTATGATTGGGTGAGGGGGTCTGGCTATGATTGGGTGAGGGGGTCTGGCTATGATTGGGAGAGGGGGTCTGGCTATGATTGGGGGAGGGGGTCTGGCTCTGATTGGGGAGGAGGGGGTCTGACTAAGATCGGGGGGGAAGGGGGTCTAGCTATGATTGGGGGGGAGGGGGTCTGACTACGATCGGGGGGAGGGGGGTCTAGCTATGATTGGGGAGGAGGGGGTCTGACTAAGATCGGGGGAGAAGGGGGTCTAGCTATGATTGGGGAGGAGGGGGGTCTGACTAAGATCGGGGGGGAGGGGGTCTAGCTATGATTGGGGAGGAGGGGGGTCTGACTAAGATCGGGGGGGAGGGGGTCTAGCTATGATTGGGGAGGAGGGGGTCTGACTACGATCGGGGGGGAGGGGGTCTGACTACGATCGGGGGGGAGGGGGTCTGACTACGATCGGGGGGAGGGGGTCTGACTACGATTGGGGAGGAGGGGGGTCTGACTACGATCGGGGGGGAGGGGGTCTGACTACGATCGGGGGGAGGGGGTCTGACTACGATTGGGGAGGAGGGGGGTCTGACTACGATCGGGGGGAGGGGGGTGACTTCCTTCCTGCGGGTGTCCTGCTCTTCTGGTCAATAGAGCAGGTTAATAGGAGGACACGGCAGAAGGAAAAATAAAACCACATGCAGCTTGGCATTGGCCGGATGACTTCATTCTATGCCGTAAATCACTCCATGGCCTCGCCCCTCCCTATCTCTGTAATCTCCTCCAGCACCCCCCTCCGAGATATCTGCGCTTCTCCAATTCTGGCCTCTTGAGCATCCTTGATTTTAATTGCTCCACCATTGGTGGTCGTGCCTTCTGTTGCCTAGGCCCTAAGCTCTGGAATTCCCTCCCTAAACCTCTCCGCCTCGCTACCTCTCTCTCCTCCTTTAAGATGCTCCTTAAAACCTACTGCTTTGACCAACCTTTTGGTCACCTGCCCTAATTTCTCCTCATGTGGCTCGGTATCAAATTTTGTTTTATAACACTCCCATGAAGCGCCTTGGGACGTTTTACTACGTTAAAGGCGCTATTATAAATACAAGTTGTTGTTGTAATTTTCTATGATTCTATTGGCCAACACTTCATCCATTTGGGATGTTCATTGACACATAAATAGAAATTGACAATTCATGTTTACTACACTTTGGCAACAACAAAATGTTTTCCAAAAAAATCCCGTAGAGTTTATAAGAAGTTAAATTTATATGGTTTGCTATATCGATTGTTATCTGTTTTGTCTTGTAACTTCACAGTGGAAGCGAAATTCTTCAGCAAAGCCAGGAGGCGTGTGGCTTGGAGATGTGGGAGATATTGAAACATGTCTGGGCTGGTATACAATTAATCATCAGGTTCCATCACTATGACCCTACCTTGCTGTTAACTGGAGGCCACCGTAATAAGTCCAAAAATTACAAGGGATTTTCTGTACTATTGAATGCTTGTTGTTGGTTTAGTGAGAAATCATGAAGGGTTCAATTGATTCAACTGTTACTCCTGAGGCCTGGGAAATTTGAAATCACATTCCAATCTAGAGGTTTACATCAGCAGTCATGTTTATAGCAAGGAAACTGCCACTGTGGTTGAGTTTTGTTTGGGAATGATAGATGGACCAGCACCCGAGACCAATATTATTTTTTTTTGTACTGTGCTGTCTACAGGAATGAATGCACAACTTGCAATTATATTGTGCCTTTCAGGACCTCAGATCCCAAATCTCTTTACGGCCAATGAAGTACTTTTGAAGTGTAGTCACTGTTGTAATGTAGGAAACTCAGCAGCCAATTTGCGCACAGCAAGCTCCCACTAACAGTAATATGATAATGACCAGATAATGGCCCGGATTTTGCATTGATCATAATGTTGAGGCTAACAGCACTCACCATTATTAAGGAGTAAATTGGACAGCAACCTCTGGTGTCCACACATGTGCATTTAAATGAGGAAATCTGGAAGTTTCTGTCAGAGATACCCCGCTCCTCCGCAGAGTGCACTGTATCAGTATCTCGCCGATAGCTTTGTCATTGAAATCAATGTAATGGTGTGAAGTTGCGGTGTTTACCCACCAATTCCCCACGGTGGCAAAGTGGTTAGCACTGTTGCCTCACAGCGCCAGGGACCCGGGTTCAAATCCGGCCTCGGGTGACTGTCTGTGTGGAGTTTGCACATTCTCCCCGTGTTTGCGTGGGTTTCCTCCGGGTGCTCCGGTTTCCTCCCACAGTCCAAAGATGTGCGGGTTAGGTTGATTGGCCATGATAAAAATTGACCCTTAGTGTTAGGGGGGATTAAATACATGGGGTTACAGGGTTACGGGGATAGGGCTTGGGTGGGATGGCTGTCGGTGTAGGGACCGGGTGCTAGGGTTTGGATGATCAGCCATGATCTCGTTGAATGGCGGAGCAGGCTCGAAGGGCCGAATGGCCTACTCCTGCTCCTATCTTCTATGTTTCTATGTAAACATGCCAGAAAAAGTTAGGGTTGGTGCATTCAAGAGTAAGTGAATTTTTAACGACATGATAAGTGATAATTACTGCCAAACAACCTCTCTGGCCCTGAAAATTTAATTTTACAAGTGTGGAGTCTCCTTCCTTCAGACTGTAATTATTGTTGGATATTTGAAAAAAAATCTTTTAAACATTTTTTGTGTGTCTCTTTTATCTCTCTCTCTTAATCCCATCTGCCTTTCCCAATCTTTATTTTGCTTTCTGTACATGATTTAAACCTAATTTATAATTCCTGGTTTAGAAGTGTCTCAGTGAGGATTCTTCAATTTGATTGGTTGAAGAGCCACGATGTTTCTTTCAATGCTCACACACATCATAGATCCCCTGTAGAGGGTGCTACGCGGGATCAGACGCCTGATGGGAGCAATTCTCCGCTCAAAAGCCGGTGAAATCTCTGTGGGCAGTTGTCAGCGTAGTGAATGGCGAGTTCCGTTACTTCGCCGCTGACCACAAAATCCGGGCCATTCTGTTTTAGGTGTTGGTTGAGCAATAAATATTGGCCAGGACACTGAGGCGAACTCTCCTGCTCTTCTTCCAATAATGCAGGAGAGCTTTTATGTCATAAGTACACACATTCATGAGATGCTGTCAATGTGTGACTGATCTTATCTGCCTGAACAATTTTTAACTCTAACTTATAAATGGCCTTTACAGAAGTTCTTACTGCAGTGGACGTACATCTGCTGTTGCATGGACTTGGTCGGGGGGTGGTCATTACAGATATGAAAAGGAAGAAGTATGAATGCTGGAAATCTGAAATGACGGCAGAGAATGCACAGGACATCAGTCAGCGCCTGAAAGAGAAAGGTAGGGTTACATTTCACTTGGGTGACTCTGATGAAGGATCCCACCCAAAACATGAACTATCTTTCACTTTTGGATGCTGACAAAGCTTCCTGTACATTCCCAGCATTCTCTTATGTGGCAAACTTTCAGCTGAATTCTTGACTGACTTAGGAACTTAACCTTTCCAAAAAAATACAATGTAACAACCGTACCACATATAAAAGATAGACTTGCATTTTATAGCACCTTTCATAACTTCAGGGTGTCCAGAAGCGCTTTACAGCCAATGAAGTACTTTTGAAGTGGAGTCACTGTTGTAATGGCAGCCAAATTGTGCACAGCAAGGTCCCACAAACAGCAATGTGATAATGACCAGATAATCTGTTTTTGTTATGTTGATTGAGGGATAAATATTGACCAGAACACTGGGGAGAACTCCCCTGCCCTTCTTCGAAATAGTGCATTGTGATCTTTAACGTCCACCTGAGAGAGCAGACGGGGCCTCGGTTTAACGTCACATCTGAAAGACAGCACCTCCGACGGTGCAGGACTCCGAGAATACCACTTGCTCACAGTCTTGTGGGGCACATGGAGATCACAGAATCACAGAAACCCCACAGTGCAGATAGAGGCCATTTCGGCCCATCGAGCCTGCACCGACACATATCCCACCCGATCCCCGTAACCCCTACACATATCCCACCCTATCTCCGTAACCCCACACATTTTAATCCCCCTAACACTAAGGGTCAATTTATCATAGCCAATCAACCTAAACCTGCACATCTTTGGACTGTGGGAGGAAACCGGAGCACCCGGAGGAAACCCACGCAAACACGGGAAGAATGTGCAAACTCCACACAGACAGTCACCCGAGGCCGGATTCGAACCCGGGTCCCTGGCGCTGTGAGGCAACAGTGCTAACCACTATGCCACCGAGATGAAGCAGAGGCAGCAAAGAGGACAAGCTGCTCGCAGATGGAAGAGGAAGAAGCCGAAGAGGAAGAAGCAGAAGGAAGGAGGCAACCCAGACAGCGCCTTTCTGGCCGGGATATCCGGGATTGAAACATCCACCTGCTGTACCAGTGAACACAACTCCAATTCCCCTTTCAACATTTGTCCCACACCTTACCTTCTCTCTGTTACTGACCATCACAGCGTCCTCTTGGCCACAATGCTGAAAAAAAGCCATCACAAAGCAAACTTTCCAATCCAACTTTATCCATATATGCATCAAAAAATCAAATAATCACCCTTGTGCGTTCCCTCAGTGACTGTCTTGTGTGTGCCTTTGCCTATCCTACTGATGTCACGCAGTGCTACCCCAGTGGTTGCAGCATGGCTGGTTGAAGGCTGCTGACTTTCAGTGGGGGACACTGCAGATGGCCTTGTAGGATGATAATGATCTTCTTCATCTTCAACTGTTGGCTGGGCAGGCTGAATATCTTGGGTGTCTGAAATGAGGAAGGCACAAATGTAGGGTTGTGGTGATGGGAGGGCGGGAAAGCAAGAGCTGCAAGCTGACACCATGCGCAGCTTGTACATCAGAAGAGATTGTGGGATGAGGGGGAAATGTGATGTGAGAAGGAGGATAATGTATGAGGATACCAGCATCTTCTATTCTTTCAGCCCCGGCGCTGGCCATGGGCTCAGCCATACCCCTGCCAAGCATGGCCAGCACTGTCTCCTCCAAGGGGGTGAGTTGAAGCTAGGAATGTGAGGTGTGCCGCATGTTTGGTAGAGATTGTTGGTAAGTGAGTGATGGGGGGGGGGGGGCGGGGAATCATGCACTGAGCAGTGAGGCTAGTGGTGCAGTTGGTTTTTGATGACCTTGACCACTCTTCTGAGGTCATGAAACTTCTTTGGGCACTAGGGGTGACATTGTTGGCAGTAAACACTTCAGCAATCAGGTCCCACATCCTTCTTTCTGCTAGGCCTCCTGAACCTGAAATAGTGCCCTGGGGTCTTTTATGTCCACCTGAGAGAGCAGACAGGGCCTCGGTTTAACATCTCATCTGAAAGACGGCACCTCCGACAGTGCAGCACTGCCCTGGAGTATCAGCCTAGCTTTATGTGCTCAAGTCCCTGGAGTGGGACTCGAACCCACAACCTTCTGACTCAGAGGCGAGTGTGCTACCAACTGAGCCACAGCTGACACACATGTGGGAAAAGAGCAGGGGAGTGGGACTATTTGGATAGCTCTTTCAAAGAGCCGGCACAGACACAATGAGCTGAATGGCCTCCTTCTGTGCTGTAAGATTCTATGATTCTTGGGGGAGAAATTTGTGTTCGCCAGGAAAGTTGCAGGTGACACCAGCAACTGGAGTTAACAGCCACTGAAAATGGCCGCAACGCTAACGGGACAAAATTCGTCTGGGGGGCTGGAGATTGGTGGTGCAGCGCTTACCTTCCATGCACGCTGTCTTGGTGGTGTTAGTGGAGGCATCCGACCCGAAGTTTCTGTCCAGGTGCGGCGTTGCAGCTTCCCACAGCCTCTGGAAGCGAGGCTGTGGCGCTCGCAAGGAATTGTGGGCAATGAAAAGGCCTGTGAATTAAAGGGGCCATTCACTCAGAAGTAATACAAATAAAAATGCAGTGAAGCGATGCAGTTTTCAGCTCTTTCTGTCTTTCAAAAAAAAAACAACCTTAAAAAGAAGTCCCAAATGTGAATATTCAACTCTTAAAGCTGAATTCCCTTCCTAAACTCAAAAAATGGGAAAAGTGCTTCAGCACTAACACAAATGGCTCAGCAAGCCAGGGAAGGGGCACCGAGGGTCTCACACACAGCACTCCAGCTTTGTGCAGGGGGTCAACACTGCAAGACTGGCCCTCTACCCACAGGGGCCAGGAGGCCCTCCAGAAAGAAGGATGTGGGACTACATCACTGAGGCTGTCACTGCCGGCAGTGCCGCCCCCACCACCTGGGCCAGTGCCCAAAGAAGCTTCATGACCTCAGACCACTGGTCAAGGTCAGTGAATGCATCTTCAAAAGCCGTCTCTTACCAACTACATCACTAGCCTGACACACTGCTCAATGCATGACCCCCAATCACTGACCTACCAATAATCTGCAACAATAACGAGGCACATCTCCCATTCTTAGCCTCACCTCACCCCCTTGGATGAGACGGTGCAGGCCATTCTTGCCAGGGGCATGGTTGAGCCCTTGGCCAGCGGCGGGGCTGAAAGGATACAAGGTGCTGGATATCCTCATACGTTATCCTCCTTCTGGCATGCACCTCTTGCTTTCCCGCCCCCCCGTCACTACAACTCCACCCTTGTGCCTTCCTAATTTCACACACCCAAGAAATGCAGCCTGCCAAGTCAGTGGTTGGCCAAGAAGAGGGTGAGGAGATTAAAGAAGAACAAGAAGAAGAAGATTGATTTGACACTCCCAGCCACCAGCTCCTCAAGGTCAACCAACAAGGACATTTGCAATGTCCCCCACTGAAAGTCAGCAGCCTTCCACCAGCCATGCTGCAGCCACTGGGGTAGCACTGCATGACATTAGTAGGATAGGCAAAGACACACATAAGACAGTCACTAAGAGAATACATATGGGTGATGAGTTGATTTCTTGATGTCACATTGGATGAATCGATGTATAAAGTTGGATTGGAAAGTTTGCTTTGTGGTGCCTTTTATTTCAGCATCGTGGCCAAGAGGACGTTGTGATGGTAAGTAACAGATGGAAGGTAAGGTGTGGGGCTAATGTTGAAAGGGGAATTGGGGTTGTGGTCACTGGGACCATAGGTGGATGATTCCATGCCGGATATCCCAGCCACAAAGGGTTTGGCTGGGATGCATCCTTCTGTCTGTTTCCTCTTTTCTGCTTCTTCCTCTTCGGCTTCCTCCTCTTCTGTGTCTTCATCTTCCCTCTGTGAGTGGATGCTGTAAAGAGAGACATTCAATCACTGGGAGCAGAGCAGAGAAGACCCACAAGGAGAACTCTCATGTTAGGGGCCTGAGTTGAAGAAAGATGAGAAATTTGGGTATTTTAGTCTGAAAGGGGGCATCAGAGAACTGATTTTAGAGATGTATATAACAACAACTTGTATTTATATAGCACCTTTAACGTAGTAAAATGACTCAAGGTGCTTCATGGGAGTGTTATAAAACAAAATTTGACACCGAGCCACATAAGGAGAAATTAGGGCAGATGACCAAAAGCTTGGTCAAAGCAGTAGGTTTTAAGGAGCATCTTAAAGGAGGAGAGAGAGGTAGCGAGGCGGAGAGGTTTAGGGAGAGAATTCCAGAGCTATGGGCCTTGGTAGCTGAAGGCACGGCCACCAATGGTGAAGCGATTAAAATAGATGATGCTCAAGAGGCCAGAATTAGAAGATAGTAAATGGTATGGAAAAGTTTAATCCAGAATACTACTTTAAATCAGATGGCAGGAGTAGGACAAGGGGACACATGTTTGCACTAGTAAAAGGGAACTTTAGGACCAATATCTGGAGATTCTTCTTCAGGCAGAGAGTGATCAACACTTGGGATAGATCTCCAGGCAGAGATGAAAACCCCAGAATCACTTATGATGAACAACCAGATGCAGCAATAGGGTCGTGTCGGGTTGTTCTGGATAAATGTATTAAGATTTATTGAATGACCTTCATCATCCACAATTATCTAGCGATCTTGCCTGATCTTGTGATCAGCAGTATATATAATTTGCATGTTTAGGCAGTGTTCACAATGTGGTGGTGACGAATACTTCAAAAGTAACTGTCGTGTATTGATTGCGAGTTTAACACCAGTTAATACGGTAATGTAATGTGCAATGCATTATGGGAATTACCCGGGAAAGCTGCAGTCAGCCATTTTACAAATAAAGTAAAGATCATAGTTAGAAGCCTGTCTGCCTGACTCTGATTTAATTCGACGTATCTACATGCTTGACTGAACGTATTAAAGCATAGATACAACATTGGCGACAAGGATAACGGACAGAATCATTTTAAATAGGTAGTTGCCCAAGTTTAGTTAGCTAGGATGGAAAAGACCGGCATTCAAAATTTTGCATGTTTCGCCGAGCCAGCCACGTTGGGTCCAAGATGGACGAGGTGGTTAACGTCTTTTGAGCTTTATGCCGATGGCAAAGGACTCATTATCGACGATACCTCTACAGCTGCCATGAAGCAGAGGGGAAGAGCTCTACTTCTACACCTAGCAGGACCAGATGTCCAGGATATCTTTTTGACTCTACCGGACACAGGAGAGCCAGCAGACTACACGGTGGCGGTTAGTGCTTTGAATCACTACTTCGTGCCCCAGGTCAACGCAGCATTTGCTAGACAGACTTTTCATAAGTTGTCCCAGAAGACAGGTGAGACTGTGCAACAATTTGCTACTCGCTTGCGGCAGGCTGCTAAAGACTGTGCTTTTGGGGGGATGCGGATAATCAAATAAGAGACGCTATCCTGAGTAGGTGCACGTCAGCCTATGTGTGGAGGAAATTGCTAGAGGAAGGGCATGATCTAACGCTCGCCCGCACGTTACAATTGGCCTCACTATGTGAAAACGTCGAGGAGCAGATGTCAGCCATGTCATGTACAGAGAAGGCGGAGACAGATACTGTTCGTCGTGTTACACAGAAAAGAGGGTATTGTGCGAAAAGCTCGACAGAGAAACCAAAGGGAAATGGCGATAGGAACAAAAGGAAATGTTACAGATTTGGACACACAGACCACATGGGCAGAGATCCGAAATGCCCAGCACGCAGACAAACGTGTCATAAGTGCAAGGGAAAGGATCATTTCTCCAAAGTATGCCGCACAAAGGGTACAAAGAAACACAGTGTGAACAATGTAGAGGAACAAAATAACTGTGCATTTGCTGTTACTGGAAACAACATGACAGAGAGACTTACCTTTTGTGTGGGGGGAGTAAACCTGGGAATGTTAATTGATTCGGGTGCAACTAATAATGTGATAGATGAGAATACATGGGAAGGATTAAAATCAGAACACATTAAGTGTCAGTCACATGTCCCTAAGACAGAGAGAAAGTTATTCTCTTATGCTTCTAGCCGACCACTGTCAGTTAAAGATGTATTCACATGTGGGATTACAATAGGTAAGAGAACTGAGCAGGCGGAGTTCATTGTGGTTAAAGGCCATGGAGAGCCGTTGCTAGGAAGGGAGACAGCCATGAAACTGGGAGTTTTAAAAATAGGCGCAGATGTCTCAGCTGTGGTAGATGTAAGACAGCTACTAGAACAGTGGTATCCAAAGGTGTTCCAGGGAGTAGGAAGGCTGAACACAAAACAAATCAGTTTGTATATCGACCCACAAGTGAAGCCTGTGGCCCAGCCACTCAGACGTATACCATTCAACTTAAGGGGGGTAGTAGAGGCCAAAATAAAACAATTGAGGGACATGGACATTATTGAACCGGTAACTGGTCCCACCCCATTGGTAAATCCTGTGGTTATTGTACCAAAAGCGGATAAGGATGTAAGGTTATGCCTAGACATGAGACGAGCAAACCAGGCAATAGTGAGGGAACGATATCCAATCCCCACCGTTGATGAGATACTCCAAGGTATGAACGACTCGACGGTGTTTAGTAAGCTAGACCTGAAATGGGGTTATCACCAGCTAGAACTGACCCCTGAGTCACGAGAAATCACAACGTTTGCAGTACATAACGGAGTATACAGGTACAAGAGGCTGATATTCGGTGTATCTTCAGCTAGTGAGCAATATCAGCACGAGATAGCTAATGCCTTAGCTGGAATAGAGGGTGTTGAAAACATCTCAGACGACATTATTGTGCATGCACACGACCAGGAAACGCACAACAGACGCCTGCACGCTGTCATGACCAGACTAATGGAAAGTGGACTGACACTAAACTCAGAGAAGTGCCAATTCAACATGGACCGATTGACTTTCATGGGAATCCTGTTGTCTGAAAAGGGCATCGGACCAACAGCAGAGAGAGTGCGAGCGGTGGCAGAAGCTCGGGAACCAGAGAATGCTACAGAGGTGAGGAGTTTCTTGGGACTCATTGGGTACAGTAGCAGATTCATCCCACAGTTTGCAATGCTATCAGAGCCACTGCGACGCCTGACGAGAAAAGACACACCATTTAAATTTGGATCACAACAGAGACAGTCATTCAGTGCACTCAAGGAAGAGTTGGCCAGAGCCGGCACTTTAGCATATTTTGATAAGGACGCACCAACCAAGGTGATAGCAGATGCCAGTCCTGTAGGTTTAGGCGCAGTACTAGCTCAGGACCAACAGGGACAAGAGGTGCCAATATGCTATGTAAGTCGTAGTTTAACAGACTGTGAGAGGAAATACTCTCAGAGAGAGAGGCCTTAGCTCTTGTATGGGCTTGTGAGAGGCTGCATCCATATGTGTATGGCCGAAAATTTACCTTGGTAACTGACCATAAGCCATTACAAGTGATATACGGCCCACACTCTAAACCCTGTGCCCGTATAGAAAGATGGGTCCTTAGATTATAGCCGTACGATTTTAAGGTGATACACATTCCAGGCAAGCAAAACATTGCAGACCCACTGTCACGATTGCTGGGGGAGACAGCAAAACAGGAGAGACATTCTCATGGCTCAGATGAATACGTGAGATTTGTAGCTGTGAGTGCGACACCAAAAGCACTCACTACTAGAGAGGTGGAGGAAGCCTCTGCTACCGACCCAGAGCTGATTGAGGTACGGAAGGCAATCACAAACGGACATTTTGAGAACTGTAAAACTTATGCAGCAATTGCAAACGAGCTGTGCATAGTGGGGTACATAGTTCTTCGGGGAACACGCATCGTGCTACCCACAGTGTTACACGCACGAGCCCTGGTGTTAGCACATGAAGGACACTTGGGAATAGTTGGAAGAAAGCAACATCTCAGAACCAAGGTTTGGTGGCCTGGCATGGACAAGGCAGCTGAAAAACACTGTAAAGCATGCCACGGCTGTCAGATAGTAGCCAGACCCGACCCACCTGAACCGTTGAGACCAACACCATTACCGGAGGGCCCCTGGCAGGATGTAGCTATAGACTTACTGGGACCCTTGCCATCCAACCACTCCATTCTTGTGGTAGTTGATTATTATAGTCGCTACTATGAATACGACATCATGACCTCCACAACAACAGAGAAGGTTATTGATAGTTTAGAGTCAATCTTCAGCTGTCATGGTTTGCCAATCACCTGCAAATCTGATAATGGTCCTCAATTCAGATCTGAATTATTCAAAGAATACTGTGAAAACAACAGGATCAAACACCTGAAAACGACAGCGAAATGGGCTCAGGCTAACGGAGAAGTCGAGCGCCAGAATGCATCGCTGATGAAGAGAATCAGAATTGCTCAGTCAGAAGGACTAGATTGGAAATGTGAACTTAGAAAATATGTGACTGTGTACAGGAGCATTGAACATGCCACGACAGGAAAGAGCCCGGCAGAGCTGCTCTTTAAACGGAAAATGAGAGGAAAGCTGCCAGACATCACAGAGTCGCGCGCAGACATGGAAGTACGTGACCGGGACGCAGAACAAAAAAGCAAGTCCAAACTATACGCAGATGAACAGCGGAGAACACAATACTCAGAGTTGGAAGTTGGCGACACGGTGCTGGTACGGCAGGACAAAGTGGACAAGTTCACCACTCCTTTTAATGCCACACCCCACAAAATTTTGAGTAAAACAGGGAGTCAGGTAGTAGTAGAATCTCCAGAAGGAGCATGTTACTCGAGAAACACTACGTTTGTGAAGAAATACAGAACCAATGGACCAAAGGAGACACTCCATGAGCAGGAGGAAACACAAGGGACTGAGGACAGTATAGTAGACCCTGACACACATACCACTGTGACACAGGCAATACCCACTGACACCAACATGTCAGACATACCCAATACAGCTAGACCTCAAAGGGTTAAAAGAAAACCCCAAAGACTGTCTGATTATGTCACAACATAAACTGTGCGAGAACTGCATGGCTGATGTTAAATGTTTAAACCTGGGAATTATTTAGTTGTGTGGTAAGACACAAGTTTGTAAAAAGTTTATAAACCAAATAAGTTATGCAGTGTTATTGTAAGCAACTGTTTGTAAACTACAAGTTTGTTTCCAAGGAAAAGGGGATGTCGTGTATTGATTGCGAGTTTGACACCAGTCAATACGGTAATGTAATGTGCATTGCATTATGGGAATTACCCGGGAAAGCTGCAGTCAGCCGTTTTACCAATAAAGGAAAGATCACAGTTATAAGCCTGTCTGCCTGACTCTGATTTAATTCGACGTATCTACATGCTTGATTGAACGTATTAAAGCATAGATACAACAGTAACCATTTAAAAAAATGTTTTTTTGATTGAAGCAAATGGACAGAAATAATGAAGTTCTTTCAGGCCTCAGTAAAATCATAGAATTTTTTTTTAAACGCTCACACACTTTCCCTATTTTCATTGAAATATTATCATTTCAAAAGGCAGAAATAATTAGTGAAAAAACACAACTTGTTATGCAGAGCGCTTCAAGTATTTAACTTACCAGAACGTTCTCATAGTCCATTAGGTGGAAGTGTGATTGCAATGTAATTATCTTAATGATGGCAAAGTACCCAAAGTGTGTGAGGTAACATTCAGGAAGTTCATGTGCTGATCAGAAAGATTGATTTAAGCACACATCGATGGGGCAGCACAATTATAGACATTATTATAACTTAAATTACTTTAGATATCAGGAGGTGGCTCTTTTCCCAGAGAATAGTGGTCCTCTGGAACAGGCTGCCGGCTCGTGCGGTGGACGCTGATTCGATAAGTTCCTTCAGGCGAGAGCTGGACCTGTTTCTGGCCTGGGGCGTAGATCACCTCCTTCAGAAGGTAGACACTGCAGGGAATTCAGGGCCGGAGTGATCTCCTGGGCGAGTTTCGATCGCCCAGATGGGTCGGAGAGAAATTTCCCAGATTTTTTTCCCCGAATTGGCCAGAGGTTTTTATCTGGTTTTTCACCTCTCCCAGGAGATCACATGATTTCGGGTGGGGTGGAGCGTGTATATATTGTGGTACACAAGGTACCACAACTGTGTGGGACAGGCTGGATGGACCAGAGGGACTTTACCTGTCCATCGATGTTCATATGTTTGGATGTTCGGACTAATAAACATTCTCAGAGCACTTGGTAGCACGTTTAGTTTGGTGCGATGGGATTATGAAGAAATTTCTCATTAAAGTCTCACGACGTTTCTGTCAAGATACATTCAAGAGGTGGCGCTGTTCCCACAGACAGTTAAGCAGGAAGCTGGATTTTAAAGAGATGTTTAAAATAAACACATTGATGTTATGGTGCTGCAGTGCAGTGGTGCGTGACTGAGATAGTTAGAAATCTGTGAGTAAGATGGTCACACCCCTGCACAGCAGGGTACACTCCATATCAGTCTGGGAAACTTTTTTAACATACTGTTGACCCCTGTTAGTCATGATCAAAGATTAGGCTGTGAAGGAAACAGGTTATGGTTGTTCATTGATTGTAATAGCCCATTACAGTATTTATAAAATTCATAACCTTGATAAGTTTTAAGCTTTGTTCATTAGTAAAAATGACTAATCTGCTAGTCAACATCCTCATCACAATTGATCTGCTGCAGTTGTTAACTTTCAATTTTAGATAAGTTAGTTAAGCTAAAGGAACACTAAGCATCAGGGCCCAACGGCATACATCCTAGGATCCTCACTAGCAGTGCTGGGAGGTAGAGCCGATTGAATGGAGGTGAAAGGGCTTGCAAGGAAGACTGTAACTGCTCCTCCTGGCCCACAAGCTGCGCTCTACCTACTGGATCCAGCAGCTCCCGCCTCCCTTTGGCTGCCGGGTTTCTCGAACCCTGGGAAACCTGGCCGGCTAGCGTTAAATTCAAATGACTGCCAAAATCTGAGGAACTTTATTGGATTTCAAATTGTTGTATTCACCTTTTATCTTTTACATCTTTCAGTTTCTTGTTAATATGTTTCCTTTTTCCCTTTTCAGGATGATAGAGTGGCAGTCTGCGTGGGATTTGGGTTAACAAGAAGGATGGACAGGCAGTTTGAGAGTGATGGGATAAGAGGATGATTGTTGGCAATGAATAAAACTACATAAGTATTTAAAATAATGTTTGCAGTACTGACACTGCCCATTTTCTTGTTAGCAGAGAATTTTTTTTTATTCGTTTATGGGATCAGGGCGTCGCTGGCAATGCCAGCATTTATTGCCCATCCCTAATTGCCCTTGAGAAGGTGGTGGTGAGTCACCTTCTTGAACCACTGCAGTCTGTGTGATGATGGTACTCCCACAGTGCTGTTAGGTAGGGAGTTCCAGGATTTTTACCCAGCGACGATTAAGGATCGGCGATATACTTCTAAGTCAGGATGGTGTGCAACTTGGAGGGGAACTTGGAGGTGGTGGTGTTCCCATGCGTCTGCTGCCCTTGTCCTTCTAGGTGGAAGAGGTCGCAGGTTTGGGAGGTGCTGCCGAAGAAGCCTTGGCGAGTTGCTGCAGTGCATCTTGTAGATGGTACACACTGCAGCCACGGTACGCCGGTCGTGGAGGGAGTGAATGTTTAAGGTGGTAGAGGAGGTGCCAATTAAGCAGGCTGCTTTGTCCTGGATGGTGTCAAGCTTCTTGAGTGTTGTTGGAGCTGCACTCATCCAGGCAAGTGGAGAGTATTCCATCACACCGATGAGCTACCTATAGTTCAGTGCCACCTTGGCTGGTTGTGGGGTGCAAGCTGACCTATCTCTTTTCAGCATAGTGGTGTTGTGCATTATTTGGCTTTGTCCCTCCAGATAAAAAGAAAGACTTGCATTTATATAGCACCTTTCAACACCTCAGGACATCCCAAAGCACTTCACAGCCAATTAAGTACTTTTGAAGTGTAGTCACTGTTGTAATGTAGGAAACACGTAAAGTAGGAAAGTCTGTCAGCTGTGGCTCAGTTGGTAGCACCCTCGGCTCTGAGTCAGAAGGTTGTGGGTTCACAGTCCTGCTCCAGAGACTTGAGCACAAAAATCTAGGCTGACACTCCAGTGCAGTACTGAGGGAGCGCTGCACTGTCAGAGGTGCTGTCTTTCGGGTGTGATGTTAAACCTAGGGCCCCGTCTGCTCTCTCAGGTGGACGTAAAACATCCTATGGCACTATATCAAAGAAGAGCAGGGGAGTTATCCCTGGTGTCTTGGCCAATATTTATCCCTCAATCAACATCGCTAAATCTGATTATCTGGTCATGATCACATTGCTGTTTGTGGGAGCTTGCTGTGCGCAAGTTGGCTGCTGCGTTTCCTACATTACATCAGTGGCTACACTTCAAAAGTACTTCATTGGCTGTGAAGCACTTTGGGATGTCCTGGGGTTGTGAAAGGCGCTATATAAATGCAAGTCTTTCTTTCTTTTTACCTGGAGGGACAAGGCCCAATAATGCACAACACCACTATGCTGAAAAAACGTAGGAAAGAAGACCGAGTACATCAAAAAGTAGCGACGCCAAGGATGGGTTTTAAACACCTATTGATGGAGAAACAGAAGACTGAGGGAGGTAAGCAGTTCCTGAGTCCTGAGGTCCTGGGAAAGAATGAGCTAGGAAATGGTGTAATGAGTCTTGCTTTTAACACAGCGAGGATGCAGGAGGAGGAAAGGCATGTAGGATGGCGTATCTGAAGCTTACAAAGAGCCAGTAAGGAAAGTTCAGAGTAACAAAGACTATAACAGTATCAATTAAATGGAGACGGGTAACTTTCAGTCATCAACCCAGTTTATAGATTAACTGTATACAACAACCGACCAATG